>NC_073639.1:38210227-38513257 GCF_029407905.1 Bubalus kerabau | reverse complement strand
GGATGATCCAAAAATCTGTTGTACAGCCCAGATTGTTATCTGGACCCCTAGTGAGCAGCATGATCTAAGAGAACGGCAGCAGAAGCAACTGGCTGCACTGAGGCACACTGAGCACTGTTTTTGAAAGTATGGCTGGCAGGCGGGCCATGCACTGGTGGGCGCAAGATCAGTTTGGCATCTTTTCAACAGAATGTTTTGAGGTAATGTGTTGCTAGACAGCATTTGAAGCAATGTATAAGCAACACAAGTTTGCATATAAATAAGGGCAGAGGACACTTTAACATTCTCTCTCACCCTTCAACCAGCCAACATAAGTCTGCCTCCAGTCACTTATACTTACAGGATCCCAAGGATTTTCACTCCCCACAAAAAACTACAGAGTTGTCATGTCATCACAGCATGAGAACACACACGGTTGATAATGGTGCAGAGGAAATGATCTACCTCACTTTGACCCCATCGTAATACCCACAGTGACTGGGCTAAGCCCTTCAGAGACTTGCCATAGGAGTTTTGGTTAGTGGAATGAGAAAATGGCTTTCTTGTGGCTAAATCTGTAAGATATAAAACATAGACATTGTGTGTTGCTGTGTTTTCAACCATGTTTAAAAAACCACTCTGTAGTGAGTGAGGAGATCAAAAATATGAGAGAGAATGAGTGCCTGGTCCCAGTTGGACTGCTGAGGCCCAGCTACACTACTGTCCTCAGGTTCCATTAGACCCAATAATAGCATTATAATAAATTTCCCCTTTGATGCAAATTGAGTTTCTATGCCTAGCAGTCAAGGACTAATCTACAGCAGATGTCACAAATGATTGTTCATATTTGGAAACATAGAGACGCTGAGGCAGAATTTTATCTGCCTTACTGAGAGGTATTCACATATGGAGTGTGAACAGCATTCATGAGTCCCCTTTGATTAAGGTTAGCTTGGTTGTGTTTGTTATGGCAGTTAAAGAATACATATCTTAAAGTCTTTTCAGGACTTGGGTTTCTTCTTAAAGAAAATAAAAGTGTTCATTAAAAGGTTGATACAAAAAGTAATTTTGAGGTTAACCCAAAATTTAGCATAATCTTCCATGGGAACATTTGTATATGTATGTGTGGGTTTTAAATTCCACAGATAGCACTAAAATGAGAAATAGGCAAAAAGGTGTTTTAAAATACTTTGTTTCAGCATGTAAAATCTCGTTTTATTACAGAATTCTTTTGCTAAAGGCACAGCTCTGCTGGGTTGATGCCAGAGTGATGGGATCTTAACAGCCTAGTTAATTTTAAAAGATTTACAAATGCTGGGCTTCAAACTACTGATAGTAAAATATACTTCACACTTTAATATAGTGCTTAAACTCATGCCACATCTTGTGGACTTAATATTGCATCTGCACATGAGTGTGTGTATGTGTGTGTGTGTATGTGTTTGAATGTAGATATGTTTATTTCAAAGAGAAGAGTTTGTGGGGGAAAGCAGGACAGACCTGTAAAATAACTCAGAATTTCTCGTGACTCTCACATTCTTCAGTGTAATTATAAAGTATGTACAGAAGATATATGAACACACTGAATCAAGGATGGTATGGGTTTATTTACAGTTAGATGCCAGCATACTGGGCTTCCCTGATGGCTCAGATGGTAAAGAATCCACCTGCAATGCAGGAGATCCAGGTTCAATCCCTGGGTCAGGAAGATCCCCTGGAGAAAAGAATGGCTACCCACTCCAGTATTCTTGCCTGGAGAATTCCATGGACAGAGGAGCCTGGTGAGCTATAGTCCATGGAATCACAGAGAGTCAGACACAACTGAACAGTTAAGAATGCACACACACCAGCATAATAAAACAGAGGTTCTTGTTATCAAGGTAGCCTATCTAAAGTTTCGTGATTAGATCTCCAAATAAAAAAATAGAGCCCTTAACAGGAGATTCTTGGCACTTGCTCCAATTTTCTCCTCTTTACAACATTATAGGGTCCTTTTATGTGTATATTTTACCATGTATAATAGAGAATACATTGACTAAGATTGCAAAATAGGGTCCATTCCCTTGTGTCCAGCTGACTCATATCCATGAAAAAAAAAAAAAATTTCTGCTGTCTTTCCAATGATAGATATTTTTGACGGTTAGAAAAAGCTGATGGTTAGTTTAAAATGATGAGGTAAAATATATGAATACAGTCATGAGATTTCTAAATACACATAGTCAAATTCACTCAATTTTACATCTTTAGATTTTAAAAATTATAGACAAATAATCTATGCTTTAAAAATTCACCATTAGCTCCTTAAGTATAACAACTGCTGTGTTTCTGATAACAAACCAATCCCACCAAGTGATAATTTAATACATTAAAGTTTAGAAAATGCTAGATGTTATTTTTTCATTAACAATAGGTAGTTTGATCTGTTCTTCTTTTTCATAACCTTTTCCATATCTGTGGATTGCTTTTATGGCCTTTCTCATAGTTTTTAGTTTTTCCTTTACAAATGGACATTTTTCAGTCTCTGGCTCTTTTCATTATTGAACTTGTCACAAACCTTATTCTTTCATTAGAATTATTGTAAAAGAGTTTGGGTAACAGTAGTTAAGAAAGAATGTTTAAGTTTCATACACCATTAAGTAATGGACTTAATGATCAGAAGAGAAAAAAAAGAATGTTTTGGTTAAAGCCTTCATAAACTGAATCATCTTTATTCTTCACTTTCTTCTGGATTAAGGGTAACTATAATGAAAATGATTAGCCAATGTGGCTCTTACAAGTATTTGTAATTTCTCTTTAAGTTATGCCAAATATATAATTTTTTAATTGTTAAAAGACAAGCACTGTATCTTACTACTGCCTTTTAAATTGGTAAAATCAGGGATCTTTTTTTTTTCTTTTCCTTTTTAATGGACATTCAAGAAATCGTTCAAAGTGCATCTCACTCCTGGCAAGACAGTAGGCCAAATAATTTTTCAGATAAGGAAACAAGTCCTTCAATTTCTAAATACCCCAGTGTGTGATGTTATTACCAAACATCAAAACCTACATGTATTTAAATTTAAAAACTGACTTACAGGTTATCTAAAATTACACATAGTTAATATGTGCCACTTGTAAATTCTAATCTTATCTTGGGAACTTGGGTTTTGCATTCCTTAACTAATGTGCTTAAATTTGCTGTCTTAGTGTCTTATTATCCTAACTTTTTTTTTGTAATAAATGAAATAGAAGTCTAGTTCCTCTTCATGTAAATAAAGACCTAAAGAAGCATTTAGTTACACCTAGAGGCAGCTATAGAATTGTTCTGGGCACAAGAGGAGGTCTGAGAAAGTAAGAACTCCTTGTCTTGACTGTGATTGACCACTGCAGAACTCCGGTGCTCCAGCTGTGGCAGTTCTACCCCAACTGCATTCTGCCCTAAGTCATCTGGAAAGGAGAAAACAGATACTATTATGAAGCATCCATGGGACTTAAGAAGGTTTAAATTGTAGTTACTGTAGAGTGGTAGTTCTTAACCTGTTTGGGGTTCCTTCTTTTCTATGATGAAAGCTGAACTGTCTCTCTACATACACATTTTCATAGGTCTCAGTATGTTCTTAGACCCATCTAGCTATCCAGGGACCCTAGGTTAAGAATCATTCTTATGTAGCCAATAAACACACAAAGCTGGTGAAGTAATACTTGAAATAGCATCCAATTCATGTTACAAATAAGACAATGTTGATTTATAATTATGTGAGTTTAAAAGGATAAATTATGAGCTTCTAAGCAAATGGCTCATAAGCCACACAAGCATTATCCGTCAGAGGAAACAGAGATCACCTTAAAATGTAAAAGTAGAAGGACTTCCCTGGTGGTCCAGTGGTTAAGACTCTATACATCCAATTCAGGGGGCTCAGGTTCAATCCCTGGTAGGGCAACTAAGATCCCACATGCTGCATGGCATGGTCAAAAATAAATAAATGATACTAACAACTATAAAAAAAATTTTTTTTAGTGTAAAAGTAGAGAAGATATGTGAATATATACTGTTAGGTGTTCTAGAATAGCTTATCTGATGGCGATATCATTTAATATAGATCCTTTTAAAAAAATACTTTTTTTTTTTTTAATTTTTATTTTTTTATTTTTTCTTTTTTTTTTAATTTTATTTTATTTTTAAACTTTATATAATTGTATTAGTTTTGCCAAATATAAAAAAATACTTATTAATTTACTTTGGCTATGCCGGGTCTTAGCTGTACCAGGTGGGGCCTAGTTCCCTGACCAGGGATTGAACCCAGGTCCCCTGATTGGCAGCACAGAGTCTTAGCCACTGGACCATCAGGGGAAGTCCCAGTACAAATCCATTTTTATTTATTTATATGCTACTGGGAAAGAAGAGCTCTCTTTTCTTTCAGGACAGTACTACTGTAAATGAGAATGACATCTGTAAAAGAAGTGTGAATAATCATGTCTTCTCACTCCCTGTCATGAGCTAATGGTATATTTAACATGGTGTTTGCTCCCTGGAACCTAACTTCATATGCCCCTTAGCTAGCTAACTCTTGTCAGGCATTTTTCTCTGTTTAACACAGATAGCCATTATCATTATAGCATACTCTTTAAAATGACTCTGAGAGTGAGAAAGGAGAAATGAGCTCATTTAAGTCAAGACTGGGTGTAGGGTGGGTGAAATGGCTGAAGGTGATCAAAAAGTAAAAAACTTCCACTTATGAAATAAGTCCTGGGGATGTTATGTACAGCCTGGTGACTGTTAATGACACTGTATTGTGTATTTAAAAATTGCAAAAAGAGCAGATCTTAAAAGTTCTCATCACAAGACAAAGAAATTTATAACTATGATTATTTCACATTATAGACAATAGTGAACCATTATGTTGTACAAGTAAAACTAATAAAATGTTTTATGTCAGTTATATCTCAAATAAAAAAGAGGGTGTAAAAAGTTCTGACTCCCGAGTATTCCATTCCATAGTCAGAGTCCAGAATCTCAAGGTAGACAAGAACCAAGGAAGAATACCTGAGGCATTCCCGAAGCTCTGGAGTTTCAAAGGAGGCACTTTTCTGCATGTGTTGGTGGGGCATGGTATGGGAGTTGGCAGCGAAGACAGTTGACAGATGATGAAACACAGGGTCTATTAAAACTGGCTGAATATCCCTGCTTACCTCCTCCCTCCCCCAGCCACTGCTTCCCAAGCTCCACAACCCTGGTCCGGAGGATCTGACCCTTCAGACATGGGGTGGGGGGCAGAGGCGGGGTTGGGGGTGTGCTAGCTGAACTTTGTTTGCTGTTCCCTTTCTTGACTATCTCTTGTCATGCTCTTTGCCTGGGCCCAAGCACTCCCATTCCTAAATGCTTTTTACCCAGTTAGGTACCTCTTCCAGGGCCTTAATAGCTTTCCAGGCATAACTTGTCATCAGCAACCCCCCCACCGCCCCCCAAGGGTTCACAGATACACACCTCAGATGATCCACTGTGCTCCAGACAATACTACTTTTTTGGTCCAGAGTAGACAGTTATTTTAGCTGCAGTTGTCACAGCAGGAGCTGTGTTTGTGTGTATTTAAAACAAAACAAAATGTAAAAGCTACTTTCTCTCTCTGTTCAGAGATAGCTCAGCAGTAGCCCTTTTCGTAGACTCCCAGGGGTTAAGGGACATGCTAACTTGATATTTTGGGGGAGCGCAGCAGGGCCAAGGCTGCCAGCCTTCATGGGCCTTCTCGTCTAGCGAGGGAAATAGACATTTACTACTAGTAACTCTGTCCTGACCACTGTGAGATAACTGCATGGTAGTACAGCTTGCTTCCAGAACACAAGACGGGCAACCGAGTGTGGGGAGGGAGTGAAGTTGCTGCTGAGAGTGCCGCTCAGTGGAAACATTCACACTGAACCTTGACGGAGTAGGTACATTAACCAGTACTTTCCACAGCCTTGTTCCCTGAAAGCAGGACTTTGTTTTCTTCACGATTCTGTTCCCCAGGGCCTGGAACCTTGTAGGTGGTCAATAAAGATTTCTTGAATAAATGAATGAATGGAAGGTTCCCAGCATCTGTTTACCTTCTCACCCCTCTCCTGCTCTACCACTGGGCTTATGTTCTCTCTATAGCCATACCAGTTGGTGTGTTCTTTTCAAAACTAAAAATACTCCTTTTTAACTTGTTGCTGCTGCTGCTGCTAAGTCACTTCAGTCGTGTCCGACTCTGTGCGACCCCATAGACGGCAGCCCACCAGGCTCCGCCGTCCCAATTGATGTTAGAAACATTTCAAATTCCCATAGCTGCAGATGGTTGCAGAATCAGTAAGAATAAAAACCCTCAGTCTTGACCCCTGTGGGATGGTCAATTCATTTGTAAATCTTTCAAAATCAAAAACTATTATGGGTTTCTCCATGCAAATAATAATGATTGGATGTACACTCAGCTATATATTTCAGAGATCTCATAATAACTTAAAATCAGCAAAATTAAGCAACCAAGGAGTTTTCCCCCCGCTCTAATATCATTAGACTTTGAACATGTCCTTACAGACCTCATTTTCTTTTGCTTCAGTACTCTGCATGGCACTCTAGATAGTTTTCACTTTAACAGTTCCAGATGAAGTCGCATCATAAAGCCTATTTTGCATACAATCCAAGGGATTGTACGATTCCTTAAATCCGAAATTGGCCCTCCAAAATTCTCACCTCTAGCATCCCCAAGTAAAAGTTTATCTGTGAGGTGAGTTGTGAAGAACTTTAAATCAATGCCACCGGCTTCCCTGGAATTCCCTTCCTCGACTGGCCCCGTTTTCGGCTCTGATCTGCGTTCTTGGCCGTTTGGGGCACCCCTGGCCGTTTGTGCCTGTGACAGTCAGACTCCATCTGCTGCTCCGCGGCCAGGAGCCCGCTGCGTGCCCTTCAGTCACATTTTTCAGGCGCGGCCATTCAGCCACCTTTCACCGCGTCTCAATGGGCCCGGAAGAATGGCCCTCGGCCTTGCAGTAGTACATAATCTCCCAGGTAGCCTCCTCCTTGAAGCACCTCCAGTGGCAGGCTATTCGCAAACAGCGGGACACCACTCTCTACTGGGTTCCTAATCCCTCAGACACACAGGGGAAGGAGGTCGCGGACTCTGAAAGTGAAAAGAAAAGCGAGGGGGCGGGGAGCCGAGCGCACACAATGTCCCCCCGCCGCCCGCGCCACAGTCAGCGCCAGCTGCAGCCCAATTAAGCTCAACAGGTCACAGGTGTTCCACACAGACGATGCTTTTAACAAAACCACTTTCTTGAAAATACCTAAGACGTCGTTTTAAAGCACTGCAGCCCATTTCTTTTGGTGGATTCTTTAAAGCTATTTAGTACACTTGAAATACAAAGAAGCTGAAAAGCACATTTAGGCCTCACTGGAAGGCAAGCTTTCTTGGTTCCAAACAGCAGGAGCCGGGGGAGAGGGGAGCGCAACCTCAGCGTGGACTCGGCGGGTAGTTGCCTGAAAAAGGGCTGGAGGGGCGTCTCCGACAGCCCCGGTTCCCCCACAGTAGTCAGCTCTGCACCGTGCAGTTCACCTACTCAGGCAAGAAACTGCTGCATGGCCATCTCCTTGCACCCATAAATTACTGTCCCCAGGACGCAGGTGTAGTTTCCCTCTGAACTTTTAGAAAAGCGACCCTGACAGGCGCTGATTAAATCAGGTAAAGGAACTCAGCGCTGCAGAGCCGCTTTTCTCATTATCCGAGGTCACCCTATAAATAAGCCTCCTCTTCCCCCACATTTAAAATCCCTGACAAAGTTTCTCCACAGACCTGAGTACACACTCTGGGCCCACAGGATGGGGTGATGGGAAGCAAACAGAACTTGAGTTGGTTGTTTAGGCCACTGGCAGAAATGTGTTACTCTTCCACTTTTGGAGGATACAGATAATCTCTGAGAGGTAGTTGGGAGCTTAGTGGTGACAGTTGCCTTAGGATTTCAGCGTCCCTGTTGGAGGTGAGCAGCTCCAGGCCAGCTCCACAGGCCTGCATGCAGCCGTGTCCCTTCTTCTTGACCTCACCTGCCACTCAAGGCCAGTGTTCCTGTTGTCATTGTCTTCATTCTTTTACAGCCAGTAGAACAGGCGTGCACATACTACCCCAGCCTTATCTGGCATGGAGGGGACTGTGCTTGAAGTTGCTGTTGGGCTCCTGTTTTTCAGTGCCCCAGAAAGGCAGGTCGTGCTGCTGTGACTCTGAAGAAAACAGGGGAGGGCTACAGCTCAGGACGAACAAGTACCTGAAATAAGTGCCCAGCATTTTCAAGCTTTCCTTCCTGTTGATTAGTTTTTGGTAAACAGTTTTTGCCTTGACGGTCAGTCTTAACAACATCAGTTAAAAAATGCTGCCGCCTGTTTAGAAACCATGTTGGTTTTAATTTTCGCAATATGCCTCTTTCTGTTTTACAAAGCTGAGCCACCTGTTTAAACTCTTCTTGTCTCGTGGACTAGGGGAAAGAACCATAGGCTATGTGTAAGAGGTTTCTTTTTTATTTTTTTTTCCCTCAGTGAAGTAAGACATTGTTCTTATTCTTCGTGGCATTCAAAATTCTGCACAATTGCCTCTTTTGCCCTTTTGCATTTAAAAGTGAGGTAATTAGATTTCCCAAGGTTCAATGGTCAAGAGCCCTCTCATCCTGGGAAGTTGCTTCCCCACACCCCTGGCAAGAGGAGTTGTCTCACATAATCCAGTTATTGCTGTATTGTTGTTCTAAAGGCACTGCTTTTTCAGAGGGCAAGCGTAGCAGGAAAATTCATACTCAATATGTCCCTTTGCTGATATTGCTGAGTTGTTTTTTTTTTTTTTTTTTTCCTGCAGTTGAATACAGTTACTATTTTCTTCTTTGACTTAGTTTTGAGGATTTGTAAACATTTTCATAAAAATCTTTTCCTTTCCTACCTTTTAGGAGTTCATCTCAAATATGCCTAAATCTTTCATACAGAGATTTCCTATTTAGTTTGCTATTTTTCAGATATCTGATAGAAACGTTATGACTGCTGAACAAATGGAAAGAGGATTTGTAACATGTTGGCACCAAATAAATGAGTGTCATGGACACTGAAATACAACCTATCTTAATCACTCTGACAGTGAGATCTGAGGCTTTTTTGGTCTTGTTTATGCATTTACTCAAATAGAGACTGTTTTCACCTTTCAGCAAAGCACATATGTATTTTTAAAGTCTGGGTATTAATTTTTTAGTCAAAACTAAAAGGAACACAGAACATACACTCTTAGCTTTACGGAGTCAGCCAAAACATTTTGCTTTTACAACATAATGGCAAAAACAACCTTATTGGTAATTGACTAATAATTCATTTAAATGATGTAGTCTGCAGCCTATGGGGAAAGATGACAAGATGGTGAAGGGATTAGGGGAAAGCTTCCAAAATCCTCTTTACCAAAGATGTTAAAGCGTCTAAGTGCTAAGAGTGTTCTTTCTAAACAGGTTAGTTCAACATTCCAGACAGTCTGTGACTCAAATTCGTGTATTGGTCCACACTTCTCAGTGAGATTCTTCTGTGGCCCCATGGGAAGAATTCATCTGAATTCCCCCATCACTGAAACAGTCCAGACTCTGATTTTGAAAGTGAAACCGGCAGAATGATGAGCTGTGTGGTCCCCGTGTACACTGTAGAGATATCCATACACACACATTCATTAAGTTTCCTTAATGCTTCAGAGACAGTAATAAGAAAGGTCCTAGTTTAAATTGAAGGCCCTTCTTCTCAGCTTCTATAGGATTCATTCCCGAATAGAGAGGTGTATTCTTAATAGCGAATTTATCTGAAAAGACCTCACCTCTCCAAGCTCAATACAGAAAAGGAAATCCTTCAGTAATGAATTGATGCCAGGTTACTTTTACCAAGTGAGGCAATAAACTGGCACAATTTGTTAAAACAAATCTTCCATTTCAGTTATCTAAACCAATATATATTACTGCATTGTTGGTAAATTTTGGGGAATCTTTCTCAATTAAAGTGCAGGGTTTTTCCCCTGTGACAGCACAGGAGAAATTTTACTTTCCCTGTATAACAAATTTTGATACCTAAGAAAGCATCCCACAAAATAACAGGCATACTTGTATTCTCGCTAAAATTTCTGATCTATATCACTTCTAAGGAAAGAATTAGGTTCAAAGTTATGCCCCAGACCAAAACATTTGCTTAAAATGAACATACATCAGTGTTAACTAGTTTTTCCTATTGAGTTTATCATTCCAAAAACTTAACTATAACTGACAAAGTCTAGGTCATGATAGACAAGTAAAAATATTACAGAATATTAGCCAAATATTAGAAATATGTGTATAACATACACTTTTGAAAAACTTGTTAGTTAAGGAACTGCCCAATTCAGTTCAACAAATGCATGTGTATTAGGTATAGGTCCAAGGCACAACTGTGTACTGTGGCTGCTGCCTTTTGACTCCATTAAAAAGACTGGCCCTCCTCCTGTCTCTCTTGCTCAGTTCTTTCCCTTTTCTCTCTGTTCTGGAATTTGTTATTGTTGTTCAGTCGCTCAGCCATGTCTGACTCTCTGCGACTCCATGGACTTCAGCACACCAGGCTTCCCATCCTTCATCATCTCCTGGAGCTTGCTCAAACTTGTGTCCATTGAGTCGGTGATGCTATTCAACCATCTCATCCTCTGTTGTCCTGTTCTCCTGCCTTCAGTCTTTCCTAGCATCAGGGTCTTTTCCAATGAGTTGGCTCTTCGAATCAGGTGGCCAAAGTACTGGGGCTTCAGCATCAGTCCCTCCAATGAATATTTGGAATTGATTTCCTTTAGGATTGACTGGTTTGACTCCTTGCAGTCCAAGGGACTCTCAAGCGTCTTCTCCAACACCATAGTTCAAAAGCATCAATTCTTCGGGGTTCAGCCTTCTTTATGGTCCAGCTCCCACATCTATATATGACTACTGGAAAAACCATAGTTTTGACTAGATAGACCTTTGTTGGCAAAGTAATGTCTCTGCTTTTTAACATGCTGTCTAGGTTGGTCATAGCTTTTCTTTTAATTTCATGGCTGCAGTCAACATCTGCAGTGATTTTGGAGCCCAAGAAAAGAAAGTGTGTCACTGTTTCCTTCGTTTCCCTGTTTGCCATGAAGTGATGGGACCAGATGCCATCATCTTCATTTTTTGAATCTTGAGTTTTAAGTCAGCTTTTAAACACTCCTCTTTCACCTTCCTCAAGAGGTTCTTTAATTCTTCTTAGCTTTTTGCCATAAGGGTAGTGTTATCTACATATCTGAGGCTATTGATATTTCTCCCAGCAATCTTGATTCTAGCTTGTGCTTCATCCAGCCCAGCATTTCTCATGGTGTACTCTGCATTAAAGTTAAATAAGCAGGGTGACAATATTCAGCCTTCATGTACTCCTTTCCCAATTTGGAACCAGTCCATTATTCCATGTCCGGTTCTAACTGTTGCTTCTTGACCTGCATACACATTTCTCAGGAGGCAGGTAAGGTGTTCTGGTTCCCATCTCTTGAAGAATTTTCCACAGTTTGTTGTGATCCACACAGTCAAAGACTTTAGTATAGTCAGTGAAGCAGAAGTAGATGTTTTTCTGGAATTCGCTTGCTTTTTCTATGATCCAACAGATGTTGGCAATTTGATCCTCTGCCTTTTCTAAATCCAACTTGTACATTTGGAATTTCTCAGCTCATGGACTCCTGAAGCCTAGCTTGGAGAATTTTGAGCATTACTTTACTAGCATGTTAGATGAGTGCAATTGTGTAGTAGTTTGGCATTCTTTGGCATTGCCCTTTTTCAAGATTGGAATGAAAACTGACCTTTTCCAGGCCTGTGGCCTCTGCTGAGTTTTCCAAATTTGTTGGCATATTGAGTGCAGCACTTTCACAGCATCATCTTTTAGGATTTGAAATAGCTCAACTGGAATTCCATCACCTCCACTAGTTTTGTTCATAGCGATGCTTCCTAAGGCCCATTTGACTTCGCATTCCAGGATGTCTGGTTCTAGGTGAGTGATGACACCATCGTGGTTATCTGGGTCATGAAGATCTTTTTTGTATAGTTCTTCTGTGTATTCTTGCTACCTCTTCTTAATATCTTCTGCTTCTGTCAGGTCCATACTGTTTCTGTCCTTTATTGTGCCCATCTTTGCGTGAAATGCTCCCTTGGTATCTCTAATTTTCTTGAAGAGATCTCTAGTTTTCCCCATTCTATTGTTTTCCTCTACTTCTTTGCATTGATTGCTGAGGAAGGCTTTCTTATCTCTCCATGCTGTTCTTTGAACTCCGCATTCAGATGGGTATTCTTTCCTTTTCTCCTTTTTCTTTCGCTTCTCTTCTTTTCTCTATTCGTAAGACTTCCTCAGACAACCAATTTGCCATTTTGCATTTCTTTTTCTTGGGGACAGTTTTGATCACCACCTTCTGTACAGTGTTATGAACCTCCATCCATAGTTCTTGAGGCACTCTGTCTATCAGATCTAATCCGTTGAATCTGTTTGTCACTTCAACTGTATAATCATAAGTGATTTGATTTAGGTCATACTTGAGTGGCCTTGATGCTTTTGAACTGTGGTGTTGGAGAAGACTCTTGAGAGTCCCTTGGACTGCAAGGAGATCCAACCAGTCCATTCTGAAGGAGATCAGTCCTGGGTGTTCTTTGAAAGGAATGATGCTAAAGCTGAAACTCCAATACTTTGGCCACCTCATGCGAAGAGTTGACTTACTGGAAAAGACTCTGATGCTGTGAGGGATTGAGGGCAGGAGGAAAAGGGGACGACAGAGGATGAGATGGCTGGATGGCATCACCGACTCGATGGCTGTGAGTTTGAGTGAACTCCGGGAGTTAGTGATGGACAGGGAGGCCTGGCGTGCTGCGATTCATGGGGTCGCAAAGAGTTGGACACGACTGAGTGACTGAACTGAACTGAGTGGTCTAGTGGTTTTCCCTACTTTCTTCAATTTAAGTCTGAATTTTGCAATAAGGAGTTCATGATCTGAGCCACAGTCAGCTCCCTGTCTTGTTTTTGCTGACTGTATAGAGCATCTCCATCTTCGGCTACAAAGAGTGTGAAAGTGAAAGTCACTCAGTCATGTCCGACTCTTTGCGACCCCATGGACTGTATAGTCCATGGAATTCTCCAGGCCAGAATACTGGAGTGGGTAGCCTTTCCCTTCTCCAGGGAAACTTCCCAACCCAGGAATCAAACCAGGATTTCCTGCATTGCAGGCGGATTCTTTACCAACTGAGCTATGAGGGAAGCCCATACAAAGAGTGTAATCAATCTGATTTCGTTATTGGCTGTCTGGTGATGTCCATATGTAGAGTCTTCTCTTGTGTTGTTGGGAAAGGGTGTTTGGTATGACTAGTGTGTTCTCTTGGCAAAACTCTGTTAGCCTTCACCCTGCTTCTGGAATAGGGGAGAGCAAAGGGAAAAAATGGATGTAAGATAGGCAAGAGTCACGTTGTGCCTAGACTGGATTGTTTGTTATGGGTTAGCTCTTCCCAGAGTGCATGCAGAAAATTAGCAGTAACCCTACAGATAGCTATTTGTAGGAGTTTCACCAAAAGCAGAGGATAGATGGAGAGTTCTGGGGGAAACATCAGGTTAAAGAAAATTCAGGAGACCATCATGGCTAGGCTTCCCTAAAGTTAATAAATCTTTAACATTCTACTGTGCATTGTGGGAAACAGTGTATATACTATTACACTTATTTGATCACGCAATACTTCTTCCTCTGAAAAGACACTAGTATCTCAAGGGGAATGCTGGCATGGTCCATGAAAACAAGCAGGAAGCTGCACCTCTCTTGGGAAACATGGAAGCTTGAAACACATGCCTAAGTAAGTGGCCCAGAGCAAATAGAAACCAGTCATCATGAAATGCACCTCCTAAGAATACTTGGCTTTTCAGGCCTTTTTATTGGAATTAGGATAGAAGAACCAATAATCTAATTACAGCTTTTCTTTCTGGGATGTCTACTAAAAAGCCCTTTTATGGGGAAAAAAGTAAAAACAAAGGCACTTTTAGGAATTACGCTCTGTCAGCTGCCAGTGCATCAGCTGCTTTTGAATTGGGTTTAGAGATGACTGTCATTGACTACCCTTCACTGTCATTATGGCCCACAGGACTTCTGAAAACTATCATTATTTTTAGTGACATTTTAATGATAGAATTACTCTTTTCCCCTCCATTTTTGGATACTGAAGCTAGACCCATGTAATTCATGGTCTCTTTCTCCCCACCTTGCTCGCTGTATTTCTTCCACTCAGCATGTCCTTTCTTCTGCTATGTCCATATCTAAATTCTGTCCTTCCCACTCCAGTTTATGAACCAGTAATTTCTTCCTTCTTTCCACGCCAAAGCACTTTCCTTTTGCTTGCTAGCAGTACCTCTTAATACCATGTTTTCTGTGTCTCTGGATCCTCCACCTGCCCTCACAAGCTTGTTGCATAGTAGCTGTACTGCTGCTGCTGCTGCTGCTAAGTCGCTTCAGTCATGTCCAACTCTGTGCGACCCCATAGACGGAAGCCCACGAGGCTCCCCCGTCCCTGGGATTCTCCAGGCAAGAATACTGGAGTGGGTTGCCATTTCCTTCTCCAACGCATGAAAGTGAAAAGTGAAAGTGAAGTCGATCAGTCGTGTCCGACTCTTAGCGACCCCATGGACTGCAGCCCACCAGGCTCCTCCATCCATGGGATATTCCAGGCAAGAGTACTGGAATGGGGTGCCATTGCCTTCTCTGATAGTAGCTGTACAGTGTGTGTTAATTGATGAATGACTGGTTAATTATGAGTAGAGCTCTGTTTCCTCTCAGTTACTTGTTGTATATTGCTAAGCAGATACGATAGGAAAATAGAAGTGGCAGAAAGGATTGCCTAGATGGCTGGTTCTTCAGGACATCCCTTGTAAATAAAAAGCAACAGGATAAGGTTTATTGAAGCAAGTGTAGAATTCAGGCAGGCCCTCAGCCACCTTTGAATTGCGAACAGCTGGACTCCTCCTACACGGAGGACAGCTTCCTGTGAGGTGCTTGAGCACCAGCATTCAGCTGCTGTTTCCCTTGTCATCATCTCCCAGAGAGCCTAAAGGTCCTCTCTGTCGAAACCAAACATTCCTTAGTGCTTTAGTCAAAAGTCTCTCCAAGTTTTCTGTATCTCACAATTCTATAGAAATTGTTAATCAAGGGTCAGGCCAGTATTCAATATAGTAGGCCAATTACTATGAAATGTTAGCACATACTGGAGGCCCCAAGTCACTAAGCATCCAGCTTTCAAAGGGTAGTCAGTGCTCTGACCACCCCTAGTGTCCCCTCTGTCACTGCCATGGAAGCTGAAGGCAAAAAGCAGTCTATAGCTTAGAGGAAAATCTATAGATGCAGATATGAAGGAAGAGGAATTGCTCAAGGGAGCTAACCCCAGGGACAGCCTTGAAGGCCTCAATGACTCACTTCCCACTCCCTGTATTTCCCTACCTTGCCGTGTTAGGCTACCCGAGATTCCAGTTACTAGAGGAGTATAATCATTTCTTCTCCCTATTCGATTACTGTGTCTTGAGAGCAGAAGCCTTACTAGACTGTGGGTTCATTTTCTCAAATGTGCCAGCACTATTAGCCACCTGCTCTCTGGCCGCATGAGCCGAATTCCAGGAATTTTGAGAGGTTCCAGGCAACCTTGCACCTCCCCTTCTTTCCTCACCCCAACCTCCCTACCCCACCACCCACCACCACACCATTTGCTGGTTTCAGACTTTTTGCACCTACCTCTACTATGAGGTCACTGCGTGTGCAAAACCTTGGAGCACTGGTCACATAGCAGTTAATTCGTCAAGTCATTAGTAATTGTCTAGCACACGTAGTAGGTACTCAGTAGATGTTTATAGCCATTCATGCTGGGTCCAGTGTTCTCCGAGGTATCAGGTGAAGTGTGTAAGACAAGGCGTTGGCCATGGGGTGGTAACCTTTCTACTCCACTTAGCCTGAGGAGGGAGCCACACAATGGAAGCATTTTCTGTTCTGAGAGAGGGAGCTGGAATTGCACCAGCGAACGGTTAATCCCTTCCTCTCTGCCTCTCCCAGGGATTTGGCTTCCAACTGTTCAGCCTTGCAGCCATTGCTTCAGATTCCTGCACACAAGAGAGAGTGCTGCTCAGATGGCGGGGCTAGGAGGACGCCAAGCTCTCCCCACTCGGTTCCACCACCTCCTCATAAAGGTCCCCAAGGTCCCTTTGGAACACAGTGGAACCAGTTTACCATGTGGGCATTTTATGTGCTTTCACTGTGCTTATTAAATATCACATCCCATTTTCAAAATAGCCCTTTTTGCACCAGAATGTGTGATGAGGTTGTTTCACTAATCCCTAGAAGTTTTGTTTCTTCCTTCAACAAGTCGGTAGCCATTCTTTTGGGAAAAGCATTAACATGCATAACCACTATAGTCAACTTCAGTGCTCATTAATGAAGCCCAGAACTAACAGTTACATTGTGGTAATTTGACAAAGCCATCTAAATCTATGCATGTTTTTTGAAAGCTCCCTAAACATGCTGCTAAATCCCCTAAAAAGCTACTAAACTGCTTTGGCAGCCATTAGCCCAGCATAAGCAGAGGAGCTCTTTTCAGTAAGTGAACAAACAGAGAAAATATGCTGAATGGCTGGACAAATGTGTTTCAGCTGGCCCTTTCATTTACCGATATAAGGGTGCAGTCAATATCAATCACTGTTTTCCCTGTTGCCCTGAAAATCACAATATCTCTTTTCATCCACCAAGCTCTTTTCACCACAGTAATGTGTCTTTAGAATGACACTGGCATCAGCCTGCTTCCGCTGTCTAAAGTCCAGAGAGCTTAAAACACATTTCAGGATTCAAGACTGGAACCTTCCTCCCTTCCGTTTTCCTACCGCCCACTTTCTCCTCCCTCCCCCAGCATCCCCTCCACCACCCCCCCTACCCCAGATTCTTTTCAATTCTCCCAGCTTTCCTCGCTGAGTAAACAGAATTCACCTCTCTGTTTTAATGCAGCTCTCCAAAGTAAACGGAGACAACTCTATCTGATATTCCTAAGATTTAAGAACTCATTAAGGAGATGCACATAAAGAAATGCTTTTACATGTCGGTAATAGATCAAAGGTGGAAAGGAATGTGGAAATTCTATGCTATGACAAGGTGTGCTGATGCGCGGGACCTCGCTCTCCATCAGTCTCCTTCCTCGGCCCTGCCCTTATCACTGGTCTCCTCCCACCTCCCCCGCCACACGCACACTCACCCTTTGTCTTCCTGTGTTAGAGGTCTTTGTTGAAGTTGAAGTGTATGTGTTCAGTCCTGTCTTTGCGACCCCATGGACTGTAGCCCACCAGGCTCCTCTGACCATGAAATTTTCCAGGCAAGAATACTGGAGTGGGTTGCTGTTTCCTTCTCCAGGGCATCTTCCCAAACCAGGCATCGAACCCACGTCTCCTGCATTGCAGGCAGATTCTTTACCACTGAGTCACCTGGGAAGAGGTCTGTGCCTGTAACTTTACCATTGTAAGTTCCTAAGCACCAATGCCATAACATAACATCTTTTTGCCTCCTGGATCTCAGTACTTAATATATTGTTTTGAAATTAAAGTGATTACTAATTATCCTTTTGAAAACTCAAGTGGAATGAGTCTCAGAGATCAATGTGGATAAGTTTATAGTTGTAGAAGTTAACCATAGATGAATATCTGAAATGTGAACATTCCTAAAAAACAGTATGATTGTTCTCTACTTTTTTTTTTTATTATTCCTTTTTATCCTATTTTTGTTTTTATTTGTTTGTTTTGTGTCAGATCATAGCTGTCTGTAAAGAGGCAGCCCTGCTGGCTCTGGAAGAAGACATTACAGCCAACTGCGTTATGAAAAGACACTTTACTCAAGCCTTGAGCACCGTGACACCCAGACTTCCTGAATCATTGAGACGTTTCTATGAAGATTATCAAGAGAAGAGTGGGCTGCATACACTCTGAGAGAATGTGCACATTCGTTATGCTAAAAATCCTTCGTAGAGAAAGGTTGTTTCAAAATAGTGTCAAAATAGCCTTTAGTAAGTGAAATGTCTGAAATATGTTGACCAGATTGAGGGGCTTCCATTCTTGCAGACATTTTAAGTCATATGGTTGCAATGAAAATATCCATGAAAATCTCTGGACAAGAGTTAAAATTAGTTTTATCTAGAAATGTGTGCTGAGTTTTAAAAATCAAACTTTTATATTTTCATTACTGACCTGGTTTATTCCTCCCATGGTGCTTTCCTTTCTTCAGAATCCATTTCAGTGCTTTTCCAAAAAACAAAACTGTGGGCATCAGTTTTATACATGAACATAGAAAATGCATGGAGTTGAAATCACGGTTTAAAATATTCACATATCTTTAATTTTGAAGGCCAGCCTGTGAAATGGCTAAATGCCCCAGCCAGGCTTATGTGACCTTATTTCCAATTACATATTTATTCTCATTATAATTCATGCATACATTTTTGGCATTAGCCTTCTTAGGTCTGTACTCGTGGCAATGAAACAAAGAATTGAGAGTTATCTCATACCCTATAATGCCCTTTGAAAGATTAAAAAATTGGAAATATAAGCTCAGTCCAGGTCTAGAGAAGTACTTGGTTTTTGTTGTTGTTGTTGTTGTTTCCATGAAAATGCTATAAATAAACCATATGAGGTGTTCATGTTTTAACTTGTACACATTTCCAGGTTACCAGTAAACTTTTTCAGTTGAAAGAAGAACCGACTTGTACTGTTAATCATATTGTCTTACATTTCATTCTAAATATCTATGTTTATGCTCCAAATTATTTGTCCTTGAGATTTCTTGACACTAGTAGTCCATAAATATCCTTGAAAAAGCTGTTGGAAATTGATGGCTTGACTTCCAGTTCAGAAGCTGGTGATGGGAAAGAATGTGCATTTAAACCTAGTCACTGGAGGTCTTTGAGAATTCCCAGAAAGACCATAAGGTGAGAGATACCTGATTATGAAAATATCGAAACTATACAGTTTTGTGGTTGTGGATATTCTGAAGTCGTGTCTCAACTGTTTCATCCTTTGACTCTCAAAAGTGGATTTTGTAAGAGTTTTTTTTCTCAGACTGCATTGGTTTACTATTACAGAAAATCTCCCAAGGGATGAAGAATATTACTGCTATTTAGAAATGTGCTATCAAATAAATAGTGGAATGTGGCCACTTAAGTTGAGATTTTAATTAAAATTAATTAATAATAAAAATTTAGAGGACTTCCCTGGTGGTCCAATGGCTAAGACTCTGTGCTCCCAAGGCAGGGGACCCAGGTTCCATCCCTGGTGAAGGAATTAGATCCCACATGCCACAACTAAGACCCAGCACAGCCAAATAAATAATTGTTTTTTAAAGAGAAAGAAAGCAATTTTAAACTAATACAGTTATGTAAAGTTTAAAAATAAAATAAAATTAAAAAAATAAAAATAAAAAATAAAGTTTAGTTCATCAAACCTGTTAGCCACATTTAAAGTGTTCAAAGGCCACATGTGACATGTGTCTGCCATATTGGACAGACTAGATTGTAGAACATTTCCATCACTTAGAAAGATCTGTTGGATTCTGCTGATTAGAAACTATGGCTTACACCTTGAAATAAATAGAACCTCGAAGTTTCTTTTGTGCTTCCCACTATTCCTTTAGTTATTAAGGGACCGTAATGCAAAGAGTTGACTCATTGGAAAAGACTCTGATGCTGGGAGGGATTGGGGGCAGAGGAAAAGGGGACAACAGAGGATGAGATGGCTGGATGGCATCACCGACTCGATGGACGTGGGTTTGGGTGAACTCCGGGAGTTGGTGATGGACAGGGAGGCTTGGCGTTCTGCAGTTCATGGGGTTGCAAAGAGTCGGACATGACTGAGCGACTGAACTGAACTGAACTTCTTTAAGTGCTAGGGTACAAGAAAATGAGAGAAAAACTTATTCCCAAAGGCCTAACCAGGAAAATTAAAGAAATCCTGTTGCCTATAAACTACAAACAAGAACAGGAAGCTTGAACCAACACTGAGACTCTCAGATGGGGCCTGGGTGCTGGGGGTGAGAGGAAGGCAACCGCTACACGGAGTTTAGGTATTTATGGCCACTCAGACCCGTTAGCCCATATGACATTTGAAATTGTGACTGAGCCTCATACATAATGTTCAGATCTTTAGAGACCAACACCTTGAGTGTAAGAACAGACTAACATTCTCCCACAAGCCAGGGAGACCACAAAGAGCTTCTCTTGACTTGGTCTGTGCTTTGAATTAAAGAACTAAAATCCTGCTTGTTGTAATTTAGCTGTTAAATTGTGTCCAACTCTGCAAGCCCCCAGACTGCAGCCTGCCAGGCTCCTCTATCCATGGGATTTTCCAGGCAAGAATAAGAATACTAGAGTGGGTTGCCATTTCCTTCTCCAGAGGATCTTCCCAACTCAGGGACCAAACCTGTGTCTCCTCATTGGCAGGTGGATTCTTTACCACTGAGCCACCAGGGAAACCCCAAAAGCCTGCTTACAGAGTTTATAATCCCAAAGGGCGTGTGGAGCCTCCACACTCGCCTGGTGGAGTATACATCAGTACAGCCACTTCAAAAAGCAAGTAGCGTAACTAGTAATGTTGAAAACCCTATAATCCCAATGGTTCTCCCAAGTGTATAACCCAGAGCAAGTTATTCAACAAGGTAATGAATGTGAAAATCATATTACCATTATTTGTAAGTAGTAAGAAACTGGAAACAATATCCATCAGTAAGAGAAGGAATTTCTATGAAATACTCATACAATGCAGTAACTATGGCAGTAAAATAAAATAGCTATATGTAAAACAGTAATCTCAAAAAGAAGGTTTCAGAAGAATACTTAATATTTAAAGTTTTAAGGCATGCAACATAATATGTTGTTTAAGGGGATGTGTAGTAGAACACTACATGGATGGAAACCAAACACTAAGTATTGGAGAAGAATTTCCTCAGAAAAGTTGAAATGCTTCATATCTTAAACTGAGTGATGAGAATACAAATATTGATTGTAATACAATCTGTAATTTTTGTATACCTAAATATTTTACAGTTTTTAAAAGATGACCTTAAATTGACATGTTTTGATGCAAGGGCAAAATGCACCTGTAGCCATGTTCTGCATTCTAACCAACATCATAATCATAAATTCACCCCACTCCATGGACTTCCAATGCAACCTGCCACATTTCTGGAAAATCAGGAATACCAGGCATGATGGAATAAAATGCAGACAAGTAAATAAGGATCAGGTTTTTAGGACCCAGGAAATAAGTAGAAAGAATTTGGTTCCTACTAGCTTTTTTTAATTTCTAGTTTTATTGAGGTACAACATACAGCACTGTATGTTTAAGGTGTGCAGACAGCATACTTACATCATGTACTGATGACCACAATCAGTTTAGTAAACATCCATCTTCTCAAACTGATCCAAAATTAAAGAAATATAAAAACGATATTTTTTCCTTGTGAAGTTGGAAGAAATTTGTCAGTGAACGTTAGTATTTAGGTGCTACACGTCTTGCAGTGGGTGGGAGAAATTAAATCTCAGAGTCAGTCCGTGGCACTGTGATCATACAAAGAGGTAGAATTTAAGGATTTTAAGAGATTTTTATATCACTACATCTGTAGTCAATTCCAAGCCAATTATTATTGGTTTTTTTAATATCTTTAGGTAGCTATCGATTGCCATTGAAAAGGCAGTGATAGTCCTTTACTTGAAGTTTGTGCCTTTTCTACAGCAGTAACAGTAAAGGTCTGAGTCGCAAAAAAGAGCAGGTCAGGTGTCACTGATGAGAGTTTACCTAGTTTTAACTCTGTAACGATTTGATTTCTCATTCTAGAGTCTCATGTTTATGAATTTAAAATGGTGTATGATCCTATTATTTTGGATTGTTTGTGATTGAATACACAATACAATTCATGGAAAATTTAAGTTCAACAAGGAAAGAAAATACCCAGCTTCCTGTCTAAGGACAACTTGGTTTGGGGGCATCTATTTGGTCAAAAATATTTCACTGGTTCAGATTCTTTCCAGGGTTTGGGGATATTCACATTGACACTTTTTGCAACATTCCAAGGGACTTTAGTTTGTATAGTGAAACTAATATTTCCTTCTAATAGCAAAACTTAGAAAAATGGCTTTTAAGTTCTTTGCAAGCAAGAAAATTTATTTATAAGTTTAATACCGACCACCCTAACCTAGCTTGAAAAGTATTCAGGTCTGTGCTATTTCTAATGCATAAAACAGATTTTTAAAATAATATATAAGCTTTCCATTTTGGAAAAATAATTATTGAATTTTATAGAAAAACAAACCTGAGTATCTATTTCATTTGTCTTAAGCAGGAGAAGGCTGTAGAAAAGGTGCTCAAAAGATAGAATAAAGTAATTCCCTGGCCTGTATGTATAATGTCTTCAGTCCTTGAATGTGAGGTTGTTAAGAGTCTTGGTTCATTTTGCCGTGTTTTCCTGAGTCCTTCCTTTAAAGATGAGCACCCACCAGAGCACTTTTTGAAATTATATATGCATTGATTTAACAATAGTTTCCAAATATGCTCCATGTAGAAATTCTAGTTCTCCAAATTGCTTTGCTTTCCTCCCTTCTTTTTTCATTATGCCAGTTGTGTGCATGGATAGACTTTATCTAACTTCTATGTCAGATATACCCCCGTAACATGTATCTTTTGGGGAACAGAATTCACTGGCAAATTTAAGCAAAAAGAGATGTTACAAGTTTTTTAATAGTCTACAAAATCATTGCAAAACATGTAGATTCTTCTTTCAAGACTTAGCCACAGGCTTCCTCGTGGCTCAGTGGTAAGGAATCAGCCAGCCAGTGCAGGAGACATGGGTTCACTCTGTGGTCTGGGAAGACCCCACATGCCACAGCGCACCACAGTATTGAGCCTGTGCTCTAGAGCCCATGTTCCACAAGAGGAGAAGCCACCACGGTGAGAAGCCTGCACACCACAACTAGGGAGTTGCCTCTGCTCACCACAACTAGAGAAAAGCCCACGCAGCAACGAAGACCCAGCACAGCCAAAAATAAATAAAATTACTTTTTTTAAAGAAACGTAGTAATAAACATTCCTGGGAAGTGTTTAACGTGTCACACAACACACAACAAAACCTAAGGAAATGGAAAATTGAGCTCATCTATAATGGAATTAGAGAACAGAGAAATCATGTGTTAAATATTTCAATTGCTATCTGTCAGGTACAACACAATTTGGACCAATTTGAAAATGTGCTCTGTAACCACCATGTAATAAAACTAAAAATAAGAAGTACAGAAACAATAATAACAAAAACAACTACTTAGAAGTTCAAAATTCATTTAGAAATAATTATTTGATCAAAGAAGTCAAAATCAAAATTATGGAATATCTGGAAAATAATAATGAAAATACTATTTATGGTTGATGACAAAAAATTTTTAGCACAGATGGTTATATAGTCAAAAATTTATTTAGATCTTCAATCTGATCATTGTTATGCTACCTAAACTGATTCAGAGCATAAAGAAAAAGAAATCCCAATACTTGCTGTGATAGCATACTGCCAACCCCCCTTCACTAGCTACATATCAAAATCTTTAAAAGAAGTACCTTTTAAAAATGATTACTCAAGATCAAATAGTAATTTTAGCATATTAACAGATCAAAATAGAAAAAAATACTCAGTTTTATGGGATTCATGCCTCTTTTTTTTTTTTAAGTAAAGATAACATTAACATGCTAAAAATAGTAATCCTAAACCAATGGCCAGTAGCATAATTAAATATCAGAAACTAGATCAGTTGTTCATCTTTATTGCTTGAGTGCTAGCCAATGAAGGCATACTTGGAAATAGAGTAAACACCCCAAGATAATTCACTGAGAGATTATTATGTAACTAACTAGTATGGCCTCAGACTTAACTGACTGTTAACAAAAAAATAAGGTCACATTTTCTTTTATACTCAAATTATGTCTTCATTCTCCGATAACCAATTCTATTGATTCTGCCTCTTCAAACACTCTCTGGGACTCTCCTATTCACATACTTCAATATTTGTTAAGTACATAATGGCAGAAGCTTAACACCAGCTCCTCACTGTCCACTCAGTACCCCCCACCCTGCCCACATTGTCCCCTATGTGAATCACTTCCCACCCCTGGGCCCCTGCTGCTGGCTTCTAATGAGCTCCCCCAGGTCACCACCGCTCTTTCCCATCTCTTCTCCCTAGTTTAAACAGTGCCCTTACCTCGACTTCCCCCAGTGTATAGGCTAACACTAGGCTGTGATTTTTTTTTTTTAATAATAATAAAAAAAACAATGAAAACATCTTAGTTTCATGATGGATATCAGATCTCCTAGAGTCTGTACGCGTCTTCCTCTGTGGCATATGGTCTCTTTCTTCTACCCTGTTGAAAGATCAGTTGGGGCTTCCTTAGTTGTTCAGACAGTAAAGAATGTGCCTGCAAAGCAGGAGACCCAGATTCCATCCCTGGGTCAGGAAGATCTCCTGGAGAGGGGCATGGCAACCCACTCCAGTATTCTTGGACAGAGGAGGCTGGCGGGCTGCAGTCCATGGGGTCGCAAAAGAGTTGGGCGCAACTGAGCAGCAATTCTTGAGTGACCTTTAAGGAAGCTAGGTCAATAGAGGAATAAATGAAGGTGGTTACACTATGTTACATACTTGATGTGTTTTTTTTCCAAAGAAGTTTTAATTCATTGTGTCCATTATGTAATCTTCATCCAACCCCAAATCCAACCTTCTAAACTTGGCTTTGTAGTGCTGAGACTGTTCCTTGGCAAACCACAATACTTTTTTGCCACCTGATGCTGGTAGGCTGCAGTCCATGGGGTCGCGAAGAGTCGAACACGACTGAGCAACTTGACTTTCACTTTTCACTTTCATGCATTGGAGAAGGAAATGGCAACCCACTCCAGTGTTCTAGCCTGGAGAATCCCAGGGACAGGGGAGCCTGGTGGGCTGCCGTCTATGGGGTCGCACAGAGTCGGACACGACTGAAGCGACTTAGCAGCAGCAGCAGCTGTAGCTGTGCCAGTAGGAGGCGCTAGAGGAAGACTTCGAGGCTAGACTAGAAGATGGGACTTGCTGTGCTCTGTTTCCTGTGGGTACCCTGTGTCTGCCCTGCCTCTTTCCAGAACATTACCTGATAATAGTTTTGTGTGTGTGTGTGTGTGTGTGTGTGTGTGTTTTAACCCCAACTGTGGCATTTCCTTCCCACAGCAGTTGAGTCCAACATTTGCAAATACAGCCTTCCTTCCCGCAGAGATGCTGGCACTGGGAGAATGTTTTGTGGGCATATAGAGTCTAAGGATATTAGACCAAGGAGGTTTAATGTAACACTGGATTGAGCTCAGGGTATGATATAGGTTCATTTAGCACAGATTCTGGATTAAATATGTTGTTTGTTTAGCTGCAAGTGGCTGTCATAAACTACTTCTTTATTTTACTTGTTTACTTGTACATTGTCTCTGTTGTCTCCAAATGCTTCATGCATGTGGGGATTCTTGTCTGTTTTGCTCACTGTTGGATTCTCCCCAATCTCCATTGTAAGTGAAGAAAAAAATTTTTGGCTTCTGTGCCAAATTAAAAAAATAATAACTTCCTTTTTCATTTGCCTGTGTGCTCACTCAGTTGCTCAGTCGTGTGAGACTCTTCGACCCCACAGACTGTAGCCCAGCAGGCTCCTCTGTCTATGGGATTCTCCAGGCAAGAGTACTGGAGTGGGGAGCATGCCTGCCACATCAGGATCTTCCTAACGCAGGGACAGAACCCGTATCTACTACGGCTCCTGAATTGAATCATTACTGCTGAGCCACCAGGGAAGCCCGTTTAATTTGCATAGTTAGACACACACACAAATGTGGCCTTTTGTGCTTGCTCTCCTCTGTAGAACATCTCAGTAGAAATTCTTCAGAAAATTTGATGAGCGTGATTGAATGAATGCAAAAGAGCCTATTGGCTGAGAGTCAAAGGACAATAGTTCACCATTTCAGCTGCTGCTACTGAGCTTTCTGAGCTTCTGTCAAGAGAGAAATCTGGTCCTTTGTCTCCTGTTTTCACCTGTAACCGTTCACCACATTATCCCTCCATGTCGCTCCCATTTTAGTAATAAAATATCTAGTAAAAACTAGGAGGAGGTAGAATCATTCAAGTCGATATGTAAATATTAACACTCATTTTTAAACATTTCACAATGGCCCATGCTTTTGGAAAATCTTGAGATTTTTGATAGGCTTTCTCACAAAAAGTTGATGTACCCAAAAAAATGAAACATTACAGTGAAGTTTTAGCACAGAGCCAGCTTGTGCCAACCCAAAGAACAGTAAGGATTTTTCCAGTAGCTTCTGGGATAATCTGTACTGTTCGCCTCTTACGGCAGGTTAGAGTTCACCATCACAGGGCATATCAGACCTGAATTACAGGAGTCACAGCTTGGAACCACAGGACTTTGTTCAACGCTCTGGGCAGAAGATGTCCAGGGTCAGGCTTGCTGCCCTGGGGAGGGCTTCTCCTCTAGCTTCAGAGAAGATAAGGTCCACAGGTCTCCCCCCACTCCCCTTCCCTGGAGGGTCAGTGGAGGTGGACACTGCCAAGCAACTTATACCACAGTTCACATCTTTCTTTCATGTTTTCTTTCAACAAGTTTCACTCTTTACTGTGGTCCCAACTGGCCAGCCCTGGTGGACTCCAGGTACACTCCATTAGAAAGCGCACTGTGGAAGAAGGCAAAAGAATTCTGGCAAAATCACAGAATGTGGATAATAATATACCAATTGCAATGGAACATTCACGCATCTCATGGGGGTGCTGTGAGAACCAATTAATGTTTGTAAAGGCCTTTGAGTTCCTCCGAGGAAAGGTGCCACCAGAGCGCTAAGCATTATTGTGAAGGGATTATGTGCACAAATACAATACCAGGAGCCAGGATATTACTAAAAATAAAGCAGAACTTTCTGTGAGGAAGGTAAGGAAGGAAATGCCTCACTGAAAAAGGCTTAACTGTCTTTTAATACAAATGCTTAGGCTACCGGGTAATGGAACAGCAAATCTGAGATTCTATTCTAGGTGAAGGATTATGTTTTCTCGGCATTGTCAAGGTGCTGGGGAACAAAACAAAGTGACTGCTTTACCCGAAAGGAGGTTCGAGTCTTTGAAAAAGAGATTAAGAGGATGTTTGGCTATTGCCCTGTGTCCATCCATGAGGAAAAAGGCAACAGAAAAGCAAATGTTTATTTGCTTTTGGGGGGGAGGGGTTAAAAAATCGGAAGGAAGGAGACTGCTTCAAATTTTATGGTGGCTCCCAATAAATCTAATGATGAGGATTAAAGCTTGTTAGACACCGAAATAACACTTTTCGTTTGCTTCTTTCTCAAACAAATGCTTCAACATCTGTGTTTGAAATAGCCAAAGTAGTATCTTCTTGCTTGAATATTTACAAAAAATGATAACATTAACTCTACAAAAAAACAAAAACGCTCTACTTTGTCTGTGATATAAGTAAACCAGGCTATATTTATGGACTGGGTCGTAGTGTTTTCAAAGCCCTCGTTAGGCACTGGGTTCATAAAATTCACAGCAGAAATGGGGATGAAAACCCTGTCTCCTCCCAACCCCTCTTTCTGACCCTTTCCTTCTCCTCCACCTGCTTATTTTATAACAAGGCTTCTGGAGTCTGAAGCAGATTAGCAAACAAATAAATCCTTTAATGTCATGGAATACTTTCTGCAGCATAAATGGGATTAATCTGCCAACCCAGCAAATTCTACATTTCAAATACCTCAGCTGCATTAATAAGCCACTCTGCCAACCCCCTAATTTATGGCACAAAGGTCATTTTATTTTCATGTTTGCCCTGGTTAGACTTTCTCCTTTCTACCCTCCCTTTCCATCTCCCGCTCTCTTGTTTTCCCCCTTTGAAAATGTCCTGTACGCAGCCTTCAGACAAGCATCAAAGAGCGCAAATAATAACCTGTGGTTCCCAGAGAAGCCAGAAGAGTGAAAGAAGGTGGGGCCTGAGCCGCCCTTCACCAGCCCCAGAATTTCCCGCGGCCGCCTCTGTGCAGCCCTGGCTGGACAGCGTTGGGCTGAGTGAGGCCTGGACGGCACGGCCAAATGCAGGCGCTCTATGGCCCTCGAACCTTGTTTCCCCAAATTTTACTGTGATAATGAAGCAAAGCTGGGCTGGTTCTGTAAACCCTACTCAGACATTTTAAGAACTGCAAATGGGTTGAGTTTTGTATGAATGGAGAAGGCAGGCCGCCTGATCTCTGAGCTCAGAGTTAGAAGGTATCTCCAAGTGCCATTGAATTCAAGGACTTGCTCAAGGTCACAAAGTAAGAGGGTCAAGCGGGTGGTTTACAGTCACTGGTTCTTCCGCCTGCCTGAGCCAGCTTGTTCCCACCCAACCGCACTGCGTCCCTGAGGAAAGGATCGCCGCACTGCTCTCACTCAGGAGCCTGAAGGGGAAAAGGCTATTTTGGGGTTATTTACTCAAAAGCCATTGGGTATATTCTGAGTCATATTAACATTTCCCCTTACTCGCCCTTTGAAACCCGAACACCATGAGTCACTGTTCTGTCCTCTTGGTTAGTGACCGAAGGGAAATGCTTCATTTTGAGAAGTAGGGCCTCCTGGCTGTCGTGGATATGTTTCTGAGAGTCACAATGGACACAGATGTGATGAAGAGTGAGGCCATAAGATCCATGCAGCTGTGAACCCCAAAGTCCTCATGGCACGTGAGCCAGAGAGACTCCTCCTTCCTGAAATACACAGTGTCCATCAGGCCTTTAAGCTAAAATAGTAGGAACAATGGGGTAAGGAAGAGCAAGAACGTAAGCATGTTTCTCAAGAACAGTCATGACATCAGGACCTTTCATTGTAAGACAGCAAAGCTTAACAAATGAAGTACAGCAACATTCCACACAATGGATGAATCTTAGCAACAGGATACTGAATGAAAAAGAGGGTCCCCAAAGGTCACATGACACCCTTTATATAGGTTAAAGCATGGTTTTAAATCCATGAGCAGTTTAGGAAGACAATGCAACTACATAGAAAGAAAAACAAGGAGTTAACGGGCTCAGGATTCAAGATGGTGGGGAGGAGAGACGTGATGCCAGCTGGGAAATGTATAAGTAGATATGAGTTATTTTCTGGTCCTGCTTTCGTTTGGGAGATGGGTTCATAGATGATAAGTATTTACATAATACATTTACATGTTATTTACATACCTAGGATTGAGCAGGCACATTATTTATATTAATACTTTTGTGAGCTAAGTCACTTGTCATGTCCAACTCTTTGCAACTGCATGGACTGTAGCCTGCCAGGCTCCTCTGTCCATGGGGATTCTCCAGGCAAGAATACTATGTGGCTTGCCACGCCCTCCTCCAGGGAATCTTTCCGACTGGAACCCAGGGATTGAACCCACATCTGTTTATGTCCCCTGTGTTGGCAGGCAGTTTCTTTACTGTTAGCACAACCTGGGAAGCCCCTCCCCACTGATAACCACCAGTTTGTTCTCTATGCCTGTGAACCTGTTTCTGTTTTGTCATGTATTCCTTTGTTTTACCTTTCAGATTCCACACATGAGCATTTATCTTTCTCTGATTTCTCCCACTAAATATAATGTTCTCTAGGTCATCCATGTAGCTGCAAATGGCATTATTTTATTCTTTTTTATGGCTGAGTCATATCGATTTCTTTATCCGTCTTCTTTATCCATTCATCTGTTGCTGGGCACTTATGTTGTTCCCATGTCTTGGCTATTATAAATAATGCAGCAGTGAACACTGGGATGCACGTATCTTTTCAAATTACTGTTTTCATTTTGTCTGAGTCTTTTTAATTGATCACAAATATTACAAAACTTTAATCCAACTTTAACTCATTCTTCTTAAAGCAGCTGTGCCATCCCAGGTGTCCCTTCTGTCAGGCAACATCTATCAACAGTTAAAACACATCAGCTTCTCTCTCCCTGGAATCCATTTACAACATGAGTTTTTTAGAGATGTCCAAGGCTGTTTATTGGCAACATTGTACTAGCAAAAGCATGAAAAAATCCTAGAAACATCCCAAAGGTGTATCGATAAGAGAATGATTGAATAAATTATGGTATAGCCATGCTGTACACGCATGTAAAAAGAACAAGAGAAAGTTTTATAGTGATAGCTAGCTACCAGCCGTGTGTTAAGTGCACTTATACAGATTGTCTGATACATTCTCGGCCAGTCAGTTGTCAACCGGGGAGGTTGAAAACAGGAGACCTAAGAGACATGACAGGTGAAGTAACTTGCCCAGATTACACAGCTAGCACAGCTAGGCTTCAAGTCACAGAAGTGTGTAAATGTGTGAAACGCTTTGAGAAATATGTACCAAGGTTGCAATAGCAGTTATCCCTCTAAAACATGGTAGAGCTATGGATGTTTTTGCTTGTCTTTAAAATAAAAAGAAGAAAGCGTGTGTCTCAGACCCATTCCTTTCTTCCTGGCTGTTCCCACTGCTCCCAGGTAAGCCCAGGTTTTGTACTCTCATGCTTGGTTTACACACTAGTCTCCTGGGCTCTGCTTTTTCTCTAAACATCCTGCCTGACCCGTCCCTCCAGAGGGTGCCCTGCCTTCCAAGAAAGTCCTGCTCTTCGGGCTGGAATCACCTGACCACCTCTTAATGATCCAAACGTTTCTTCCTCCAGGGTTCAGTCTGACCAGCTCTGCTGCAAGCAGCCTCATCTTTTCCCTTCCCCTCACTGTTCCATGTTTCTGCCCCTTCATGTCCTGACATGGTTTGTGGCCTCACCTGCTGGGACCCCAACCGTCCTTCTTTTCAGCTCTCAGCCAAAGACCACCACTTCATAAAACTGTCCCTCCATGGCTCTGCCACCTTTCAGTGCTGCCCCCTCTCCATGCCTTGCTGTGGCATCTGGGCCATTCCTTTTGGTACTGTGTTCTTGCGGTTTTTAATGTATTTAATTTACTGGGTGTTTAAAAAATATTTTATTTATTTGGCTGCATTGGGTCTTAGTTTTGGTATTCCGATTCTTAGTTGAGGCATGTGGGATCTAGTTCCCTGACTAGGGAGCAAACCCAGATCCCCTTCTTTGGGACCCTGGACTCTTAACCATTGGACCAGCAAGGAAGTCCCTATTATGCTTTATTCTTTTTAGGAATAAAGTGACTCTTAAAGGCAGACAGTACCTATTTGTCCTTTTTTGAAACATTCAGCACTGTTCTCTACCTGCTGTCCAAGAAACATATATTTAATAATGTCAGTGAATTAATGTGGCCATGTTTTTTTTAATTTATTTATTTTAATTAGAGGCTAATTACTTTACAGTATTGTATTGGTTTTGCCATACATCAACATGAATCTGCCACAGGTGGCCATGTTTAAAATAGCAAGCTTACGGATACTGTCCAGAAACAGAATCATAGATGACTTAACTGAAGTATAAAACACATAAGCATTACTGCCAAGTAAATCTTCCCCTGTTGTGACACCAGTCCCTCCATGACTGGCCTTCTCATCCTTAAACCAAACCTCTTCCATGGCGTTGCTACCACATCTGTCCAGCTGGAGGCTCCTGGGAGCCTCTGCCTAGACCTCGCCTTGGATTTGGACTAGGTTTGAACCTTTAGTGAGTGGTATTTATCTTCCATCCCCAAGCGATCCAGGGGCCCGCCCAGAGTCACCTCATTAGCATAAAATCAGGCCAGGTTGAAAGGGGATGATCCCCTGGAGAAAGAAATGGCAGCCCACTGCATTATTCTTGCCTGGAAAATTCCATGGACTGAGGAGTCTGGCAGGCTCCAGTCCATGGGGTCGCAAAGTCAGACACGACTGAGTGACTAACATATATATATATTGAGAATATATATATATATTGAGAAGAGCACAAGACACTCTGCTCGCCCCAGGAGGAAAGTACGAGGGTTTTAGGAGCCCTGTGCCAGGAACCGGGGATGAAGACCAAATACGTATTTCTTATTATATCACATTATCAAACCCTCAAACACAAAACTCACACCTACCTTTTAAGGTGGTAAAGGATAAAAATGAAATACCGTGTATGTGTGTGTCTGTGTGCACGCGTGTGTAACCCAGACCTCATCTTTAATGAGAGCTCAGGGGCCTTTCCCTCCCACCTCCCTCCCAGCTCTGGTTCTAAGCACAGGGCACAGCCTCCCTACATGCACGTACTTCTGCCCTTTAAACACATCCTGTGGAAATTTGAACAATTCAGAGACGTTTTTCTGAACAGGCATCACCTGTTCTTTTTCACAAGGATTATTTATGTGTTCGATCTGACACTGTTTCTTTTTTTCCTTGCAGAGTTTCCCTTTCTTGTGAATCATATTCCTGGCCAACAGGGGCATACTTATCATTTTTTCCTGAACTTTCCAAAGCCTGTTTTCCAAAGTCCAGGACTCACGTCAGCTCAGCCTGATGGTCCCTTTCCTCTGTTTGACCAGGAATGACGCAGTCATTTTTGCTCGAGGTTCCTGGAAATTACACAATAGCCATTAAGTTCTTTTTCGTCAGATTTAAGTCAAGAATAGAAGTTCCCTTGTTGTTTCCTCTGTCTTCTTGGTGATGAGGGCATTAGGAAGACTGGCAAGGACTTATCACATGGTTTACTTTTTTTTCTGTACCTTTTTTTTTTTTTAAATTGAGATATAGTTGATGTAATATCATGTGATTTACTTTTAGCAGACTAAGACTTCTGCTAAAATCTGAAACTTTGATGCTGGTCTCCATCATCGCCTAATTTACCTGTTAATTATCTGATATTGATAAAACATTTTCTCACTTGACTTTCAGAATAATAAAACAGTAATAGCTTTACATTTATTGTGCATCTTCAATGTGTATACCAGGCACTTGTAAGGGCTTTAAGTACAACATAATTTTTAAGCTTAAAAGCAACTCCATGCTCATATATATATATATATATATATATATATATATATATATAAAACTTAGTTTAAAAAAGAAGGATATCCTGTCATTTGTGACAACTTGGATAGACAGTGAGGGTACAATGCTAAGTAAAAAAAGTCAGAGAAAGATAAATACTACATGGTATCATTTATATGTGGAATCTTTTTTTAAAAAAACAGATACTGTATGTGTGCTAAGTCATTCCAGCCGTGTCCAACTCTTTGTGACCCATGGCCTATAGCCCGCCAGGCTCCTCTGTCCATAGGATTCTCCAAGCAAGAATACCGGAATGGGTTGTCATTTCCTCCTCCAAGGGATCTTCCCAACCCAGGGATTGAACCCATATCTCTTAAGTCTCCTGCATTGGTAAAGGCAGGTTCTTTACCATTAGTGCCAATCTTTTTTTTCTTTCTTTCTTTTTAAATAGATAGTAGAAAAGAGGTTGCTAGAGTCTGGGGAGTGGTGGAAATAGAGGTTAGTAAAAGGGCACTAACTTTAATTTTGTGACTCTAGTTGATAACACTGTATTGTACAGTTGAAATTTGCTAAGAGAGTAGAACTTAATGTTCACACCAAAAAAAAAAGGCAAATATGAGGTGATGCATGGGAGAAATCATTTCACAGTGTACACATACATATATCAAATCATCACACTGTAGACTTTAAATATCTTACAATTTCATTTGCCAATTATACCTCAAAGCTGGAAAAAAAACCAGTCAAAACCAACCCCATAAGGTAGGTGCTGTTATTAGTTCCCATTTTACAGATGTGGAAACAAGCACAAAGACTTTATGGAATTTACCTAAAGCCACGAGGCTTGCAAGTAGGACAAGGAGGATTCTAAGCTGTCTCAAGCCACCACTCTTTATGGCTTCTCCTGCTTGGGTCCTAACACCAGTTCCCTAACTCACCAGCTGCCTGATCTTGGGGAAAGTTGCTCAAAGTATAGGTCTCAATCGCCTCATTTGCAAAACTTGGAGTAACAATATCAGCATTGTAAGGATTGTCATGAAAATGAAGTGAAGTGTGAAGGGGACACCAGGCTGTCACAGCACCCCGCCACCCACATCTTCTCTGCTCCCAAGCTGCTCCCTCTCTTCACGTGTTCCTAGATTCCATCATATAATCAACGCATACACTTTTGTTGATTCCCTAAAAAGATATTGCTTGGTAGTATGTCTTTGTATAAGTGACATCTATGAATCAAGGAAATATATCATTTCCTTGTGCATTTGTTTTGTCTGGCTGGTGTATTGATAATTTAAGGGGCAAGAGATATATCTTGAATTTGTTTGAGTTCTTTCAAAGCCCAATGTTGAATCTCACACTCTCTCAATACTCGATAAACAGTTGTTGTCCTGTGCTTAATCGTTCAGTTGAGTCCGACTCTTCAGGACCCCATGGACTGTAGCTTGCCAGGCTCCTCTGTCCATGGGGGTTCTCCAGGCAAGAGTTCTGAAGTGGGTTGCCATGCTCTCCTCCTGGGGATCTTCCCAACCCAGGGATTGAACCCAAGTCTCCTGCACTGTAGGCAGATTCTTTACCATCTGAGCCACCAGGGAAGCCCAAGAATACTGGACTGGGTAGCCTATTCCTTCTCCAGAGGATCTTCCTGACCCAGGAATGGAACTTGGGTCTCCTGCATTGCAGGCAGATTCTTTACCAGCTAAGCTACCAGGGCATATTAGTATTTGCCCATAAAAGCAAATGTAGCAGCTCTGCACTGTGCTAAGTAAAAGATGCTTTTTTTCCACCCCCAGTGCAGAATTGCATTCTTCTCCAGGGTCATTTTTCCTTCCATCAGAGAGTGGGGGAGGAGGGGGCCAGGGCAGGGGGCAGCACTTTCAGGAGGGTGTAGAGAGAACAGCCACCCAGTGCTCGGCCGCCAAGTCCTCTGCGCCCAGCCTTGCCAGGTGACACTATAAGGAAGCAGAGGAGGCCACTAGCTGGAGGGTGAGGTGGGTGGACTTGTCTGGACGCGGCACTGAGCTCCAGAGCTGCAGAGTCCGCAGGAAGACAGAAGGACACAGCTGAATTCTCTCCTCCGAGGTTTGGGGCACGTGTGTGCTGGGCTTGCGCATCCCGCCCCCACTTGTGTGTGCTCATACAGTCATGTCCAACTCTTTGCAGACGTGCTTCTGCCAACGTCTCGGCGGGACTCGATGAGAGGACGGTCAGGAAGCAGCCCCGCTGGGAGAGAGGGCAGCTGTCCGCACCAGGGACAGGCTGAGCGCAGGCCGGAGTGACTGGAAGCCAGAGCACTGCGGTGGTATCTTGTGGCTGCAGTTTTCCTGTCTCGCCCACTCAAGACTTTTATGACTCCTGCTGGAAAGCAAGCAAATCAACAAAATTAATTCATCTGAAAGCTGACCTGCTAAACCTCAGGCTGGAGACCATTCTTTCTCCCCTGAAATTAGTAAACTTCCTAAATTGTTGATCTGTAAGTATGTGAAGTCCTGTCCTGACTTTGGGGACATTTTTGTTGTTGTTTAGTCCCTAAGTCACATTTAACTCTTTGGGGCCCCTGAACTGGAGCCCGCCAGGCTAATCTGTAACTGTCGCTATTCTCCAGGCAAGAATACCGGAGTGAGTTGCCCTTTTCTAATCCAGGGGATCTTCCGCACCCAGGGACTGAACCTGTGTCTTGGGTGTCTGCTGCATTGGCAGGTGAGCATTGGCATGCTCTTACCACTGAGCCATCAGGGAACCCCGGGGATGTTTTTAATTGCTCTTTAATGGTTTCAAAATTAGAAAGAGTAGATTGCCAGTTGTACCAGGATTACCTCCTCCTTATTATTAAAAGGGTGACAGAAAAAACATTTGTGTGGCACACACTTCTGTAGTATATCTACTGGCTTATAAATATTTTACACAATTACACTAATTGGATTTTGAAAAAGGTCAAGAGTTGCCCGGCTCCTATTGCACACAGAGAAATGTCCCTGTGGGTTTCCAGGGGTTCTTTTTGTTTCCCTTTGCTTTTTCGTCTTTAGGTTCTGTTTTGATTGACACGGCCCAATGCTGGGGTTGCTTATTGTAGGAAACCTGCTTTTCTTTGTGTATTTATAGAAATCGAAACACGCTTCTGGATGAGCTCTGCTTCCTAATGAAAGGCAGCCCTATGTTTGGTTTCTCAAGTCACTCAGCTCCTATTGGGAACTGTCCTCACCGTGGGAGTGACCGTGGCGGGCGGCCGCATTCCCCGCACCCACCCCCAGTCAATGAGAGATTATTCGGTTTGTTAATCAATAAAAGATAAAATCTTTTTCTGCACTTTGTGCTAGAAATGAACACTTATGACTCTTCTCAGATGTCGACCTCAGCCCTCTTCCTGTCCATTCTGCTGGATGACGATGTTGCCAGCTCCAGGGGCCGCGCTCCCTGTGGGTTCACTGCTCCAAGCTCCTGGGCTCTGTGCCCCCTGTGGGACCTTGATTCCTGGGAGCAAAGGCCTTTCCCCCTCCCGTGAGGCTTCCTTTCTTTCTGATCTGTTCCCTCAGTACCTAGTTGTTTCTCCCCTCTCTGGATCTATCCCCCTTCTGCCAAAACCATTGCTGAAGCCCCCCTTTACCTTGTCTCTCCATGGATGAGACTCTGAATGGCATGACAGACTTTGGAAAACTGTTCAAAAATCATGTTTTCCAAAGTGCCTTGGGATGGGTATCCTGAGTGGCTCAATGGTAAAGAATCCACCTGCCAATGCAGGAGACTCGGTTCGATCCCTGGGTTGGGAAGATCCCATGGAGGAGGAAATGGCAACCCACTCCAGGATTCTTGTCTGGAGAATCCCCAGGGACACAGGAGCCTGGCAGGCTACAGTCCATGGAGTGGCAAAGAGTTGGACACGACTTAGCGTTTAAACAACAACAGGTACCTTGGAACATTTCTTCTGAGAAACACTTTCCAAGAAAAGGGTGTCTGGACATTATGGGAGAAGTTTCAAAACATATCTTTCTTTTGGATAGTCAATTAACCTTGTTGGTGAAAGTTAAAATAAGCCTAGGAAAGGTCCTGTGTTTAAAAAATGAGCAATGAACCCATAGGAACAGAAAAATTAAATGTAGTTTAACTGTGGTTTAACTGTGTTTAACCCACAATTTCCCAGATGGCCTGTACTTGTTTGCTTCTTGGCGCTGGGGGCCTCCAGGACAGGCATTGGGAATCCCTGTCCTAGAGCATCTTGGCCACCTTCTAGGTCCAAGGAAGTCACAGCAACTTAGCAGAACTGTTCCATCAGGCTCCACAGAGCTGTCTATTACATTTAAATGTTTATGTTGTCGTCCTAAAGTAGGTAACATCTAGAAGTTGAGTTGGATTATATTCTTAAAGCCTCATTATGCAGAGACTGTTCTGCTGGTGCCCATGAGAAGGGCCATTTGCTACCCTGGCCCAATCTAGGTGATGAGCCTGGAGAGAGACAAACTGAAAATGTTGTAGAATAAGGCCAAGTGACAAGAAAGGCCTCTTGAGGAAACGGTACCCCTATCTGTGTCCTCTGTGGCATTTAAGTCAAGAAACTGGACTTGGTCAGTGCACTCGGGTGACCAGACTCAACACTGCTGACTCCCATTAAGAAGACTCACACACAACACCAAATGCTGCCAGAGATGTGGAGCAACAGGAACTCCCATTCACTGATGGTGGGAATGCAAATGGTATGGCTACTTCGGAAGGTGGACTACAAGGAGAACAAACCAGTCAGTCTTAAAGGAAATCAACCCGGAATATTCATTGGAAAGACTGATACTGAAGCTGAAGTTCCAGTACTTTGGCCACCTGATGCAAACAGCTGACTCATTAGAAAAGACACTGGTGCTGGGAAAGATTGAAGGCAGGAGGAGAAGGGGACCACAGAGGAGAGTTGGTGGATTCTGCTTTATTGACTATGCCAAAGCCTTTGACTGTGTGGATCACAATAAACTGTGGAAAATTCTGAAAGAGATGGGAATACCAGACCACCTGATCTGCCTCTTGAGAAATGTGTTTGCAGGTCAGGAAGCAACAGTTAGAACTGGACATGGAACAACAGACTGGTTCCAAATAGGAAAAGGAATACATCAAGGCTGTATATTGTCACCCTGCTTATTTAACTTCTATGCAGAGTACATCATGAGAAATGCTGGACTGGAAGAAACACAAGCTGGAATCAAGATTGCCGGGAGAAATATCAATAACCTCAGATATGCAGATGACACCACCCTTATGGCAGAAAGTGAAGAGGAACTCAAAAGCCTCTTGATGAAAGTGAAAGTGGAGAGTGAAAAAGTTGGCTTAAAGCTCAACATTCAGAAAACGAAGATCATGGCATCTGGTCCCATCACTTCATGGGAAATAGATGGGGAAACAGTGGAAACAGTGTCAGACTTTATTTTGGGGGGCTCCAAAATCACTGCAGATGGTGACTGCAGCCATGAAATTAAAGACGCTTACTCCTTGGAAGGAAAGTTATGACCAACCTAGATAGCATATTCAAAAGCAGAGACATTGCTTTGCCAACAAAGGTCCATCTAGTCAAGGCTATGGTTTTTCCAGTGGTCATGGATGGATGCGAGAGTTGGACTGTGAAGAAGGCTGAGTGCCGAAGAATTGATGCTTTTGAAGTGTGGTGTTGGAGAAGACTCTTGAGAGTCCGTTGGACTGCAAGGAGATCCAGCCAGTCCATTCTGAAGATCAGCCCTGGGATTTCTTTGGAAGGAATGATGCTAAAGCTGAAACTCCAGTACTTTGGCCACCTCATGTGAAGAGTTGACTCATTGGAAAAGACTCTGATGCTGTGAGGGATTGAGGGCAGGAGGAGAAGGGGACGACAGAGGATGAGATGGCTGGATGGCATCACTGACTCGATGGACGTGAGTCTGAGTGAACTCCGGGAGTTGGTGATGGACAGGGAGGCCTGGCATGCTGCGATTCATGGGGTCGCAAAGAGTCGGACACGACTGAGCGACTGATCTGATCTGATCTGATCTGATCACTGATTCAATGGACATGAGTTTGAGCAACCTCCTGGAGATGGTGAAGGACAGGGGAGCCTGGCATGCTGCAGTCCATGGGGTTGCAAAGAGTCAGACATGACTGAGCAACTCAACAACAACAACTTTGGAAGACAGTTTGGCAGTTCCCTACAAAACTAAATGTACTCTTACATTTGGCTGTAGTTGTGGTTCAGTTGCTAAGCTGTGTCGGACTCTTTGCGACCCCATGGACTTTGGCCTGCCAGGCTCCTCTGTCCGTGAGATTTCCCAGGCAAGAATACTGGAGTGGGTTGTCATTTCCTTCTCTAGGGGATCTTCTTGACCCAGAGATTGGACCTGCATCTCCTGCATTGGCAGGTGGATTCCTGATCACTGGACCACCAGGGCAGTCCTGCTTACCTGCTTTTAGTATTCTCCACCACCTGAGTGTAAGCTCAGGAAGACAAATGCTGTGCTGTCGTCTTGTTCGCCATCGAATCCCCACTTTACGCATAGAAAGCATTCTATACATATTTGAGTGAATATGCCTCTGCAGACAGTTTTCTCTTATGAGTCTGTCCTTTTCCTGGACACAATATGCTCATTTGTTTCAAGCGTTCTCCATATGCCATGATACTCCCTGGCCACAGCGTAATTTTTTCCAAGTTGTCCTTAAAATACAACACTGGGTCTGATTGAACTTGCACAGAATATAAAGAGGTTGTCTCCTTCGTTTTCTATCCATGCTGGAGCCCAGGAGTTAGCTTTTGTTAGGGAAGGGTAAGTTAGCCACTCTCACCAAATATAGAGTCATTTCAGATGCTGCCAGACTCCTGCTCCATGGGGCACTAGTTAATAGTTAGTAACCAGCTGCTTTCACCTATAACCACCAAAGCCACAATCTTTAGCACTTGCAAGTTCAGAGGTCTAAATACTCCCACCATGGCTGATTTCAAGCCACCAAAGTGAAGTTCACTGGTCGTGGCTTTGGGGAGAGCTGCTAAGTGTCAAAGAGCCAGTGGACACAAGGCTGCCACGCCTCCAGCTCCTACCCCACCCCCACAACCTCCGTGTTCATTGAGAAACATCCCCAAAGAGAACCCACACGTCTGCCTGTTGCACACACTGCATTCATCCGTAAAGCCAGAGTTCTATAAAATACAGACATAAAGGCAACCAGAAGGGAAGGAAGGAAGGAATGGATTAAATCTCTCTCAGGTCTGCTGCTTGCGTCTCATTAGGCCTTTGGGCACATGGACACTTGCCGATTTTCATGGCTTTCCTACAACATGTAGACTTATTAACACTCCTTGTTTTCTTTTTCTGACCCAAACCAGTCGGCGAAAGAGAAGTAGTTCTTTTGTTGATGTTTTGGTTTCTCTTACTTAACGACATTCATCGCTTCGCCAGCCCTACCTAACTCTCACCACAGGTGTTATGACTTAGAAAGACGTAATTCAGCGAGTTTGTGGATGTGAGATGTTCCTCACGGAGGGCTGTGATGTCATTTGAATGCCAGGTTGTATATGGGTGTCTTTTGAGACTGTGCTGCAGAACTGTAATTTATTTACCATGTTTTTATTTGGGTCAGTGGGAAAGGATTGACAATTAGTTATTTTGGCAAACGTTCAGTTATGCCTGAAAAAGGAACACAGACTTAACATGTTATATAATCACCCTTAAACCACCTCCGGGAAGTTCTCCAAGCCCCGTGTGTCAGTCTGCGTCGTGCATGTCCGGACACAGCCTCTACAGGAATTCCTGTTCCATGAGGCACGGTCGAGAATTGCTGTGAGACAGAGCTGAGTTAAACTGTGAGGTGGGCTTGTTAGGGGAGAGTGAAGAGAAAGAACTTACTTATCCTGAAATCCACCGCAGCCATCGTCAGGCAATGCTGAGGCACAGACTGTCCTCCCGAGCGCTGGACTCTGTGGAGTTAAATGATTTTTACTTCAGAATGGAATTGTGTCTATGGGTATTTTTAAGGTGTATGTGGTAAACTTTTATTTAGGGCTTCCCCAGTGGCTCAGTGGTAAAGAATCTGCCTTCAGTGTAGGAGACACAGGTTCAATCCCTGGGTCAGGAAGATCCCCTGGAGAAGGAAATGGTAACTGACTCCAGTACTCTTGCCTGGAGAATCCCATGGACAGAGGAGCCTGGCGGGCTACAGTCCATGGTGTCACGAAGAGTCGCACTTGACAGAACAACTAAACATAAAAACTTTAAGTGTAGATGCCTACAGAGAAGTACGCAGATCCTAAGTATACAAGTCTAGGAATTGTTGCAAAGGGAATATAGCCATGGAACCACTCCTCAGGGCAAGAAATTAACATTATCAGAAGCCCTCGTGTGTTCACCCAGGGGCCACCTCCCCACGCATTCCCAAAGGTGAGCACTAAACACCTCTTTGGAAATGTTTTCATTTCACTTTTCTGATTTCAAATCACAATTCTAATTTTTTCCCCATGATTGTCTCTAAGGACTAACTTATTCATGCTTTTCATTTAGAGTTGTGGGGTATGTGTTGGGGGCGTCACTGAGTCAGATGTTGAAATCCGTGTGAGGTCAGAGCCACCTCGAGAGCAGGCAGGTGTCTGGGTGGAATTTTTTTTGCTAGGACCCTGGCGGCTCAGACGGTAAAGAATCTGTCTGCCAAGCAGGAGACCCGGGTTCAATCCCTGGGTCGGGAAGATCCCCTGGAGAAGGGAATGGCTATACCATTCTCCAGCATTCTTGCCTGGAGAATCTCCATGGACAGAGGAGCCTGGTGGCTACAGTCCATGGGGTCACAAAGAGGCAGCCATGACTGAGAGACTAACACATCAATATAAACAATTCAACTGAAGAGTATACTACAGAAGTAGTGGTGCCATGGGAGGTACAGTGATTTATCATGAAGATTTATAATAATTGTTAAAAAGAAGGACTCACGTGTTTGTTTATGGTCCTGTTTATTCTCCAGTCAGTGCACCTGGAGGGTCTCAGTACTGTCCAGGCACCATCTCTTCCTCTTCAGGTCCAGGAAGTCTCTCTTCCTGTTCTTTACTGCCAAATGCCTTGTTTCTGGCTCATTTCACATCTCTCACCACAGGAAAGGATAGCAGTGCTGCTGTTACAAATTACCATGGTTCTTCTGAACCATGAAACAATAGAACTCTTCTTGCCTGTTCCTAATCCCATTTATTTCATCATTATGTGTGATACTCCATCATCCACTGTGCAATCCATGCATCCTGACTTCCAATAATGTTCTACAAGTTTCTGTGTTTTGCTGATGCTTTCCATTAATGCAATCCTTGCCCAGAGTATGCAGGACATCGTGAATGAATGATGACTTGTTTTCTGGTCATATTAAACTTACCATTGGGAAGTTTACAGCATTCATACACGACAACTCCTCTTCCAATTATGTTTGTTGTTGTTCTTTTGCTTTGGTTAGTGTCTCCTCCAAGGCCTTTCCTTCTTCCTTTCTCATTCCTTAAAGAACAACTCAAAGGACATCTTAAGCTTCATTCCCCTGCCCCTCACCAAAGCACTTATCATTATTTAACATACCAAGTACTTGTACTTCTTCATCCTATTTATCATCTGTCCCTCCCTATACAATGTAGGCTTCATGATGGCAGGGACTTTTTACTGATTTGTTCACGGCTGTAGTCCCAGGTTCTAGAATAATCCCTGGCACAGAGTAAGCACTCAATACATATTCAAATTAACACATAAAATTCTACCTATAATACATAATTGAATTAATAAAATTCCACTTAGTCTATGAACTTCTCCTTCACAATACAATCTTTTGTTTTTTTTGCAAGCCTAAACATTTGGTCTGTTTAGCACCCAATTAGATTGTAATTGTTGCAGGCATTCTATTTTGTTTCTCTGAGTTTGGGGATTATTTGTATTTGCTTGTCTGTGTATGCCCAACTTCCTTTCTTCCCTACTTGTTCTAGAAATATACCTGCCACTCTATTGCACCTGACTCCTCAGAGGTGGACCTGAGTCTCAGTAGGGGTCACTTGTAGGATCCCACTCCTGTGGCCATAGAGAAGGGTCAAGGGATGGTCGCCAGTTACAACATGTAGATGGTTTTCCCCCACACCACCAAGCAATGAAGCAATTCTTGGATACCAGCTGGGTGTCTTACAATTTAACTCAATTCTGATACCCTCTGCCTGGAAATAATATCAGATTCCACAAATTAAGAGTTCAGTCCTACAAGACCACCCCCTCAGCTGTTTCATATACCAATCACAGGTCCAGGTTGTCATCTGAACTTCTGACTGACCAGCTATGGAGCAGATAACAGAACTCAGAGAAGCATTTTGCTTGCTGGATTACCAGTCTATTATAAAAAGGTATAATCTTCCCATATTCACCAACCTGGAAGCTCTCCCAGCCCTCTCCCTTTGTGTAATTATGGAGTCCTCATTATAGTTGTTCAGTCTCTCAGTCTGTCCGACTTTTTGCAACCCTGTGGACTGCAGCATGCCAGACTTCCCTGTTCTTCACCATCTCCCAAAGTTTACTCAAACTCATATCCATTGAGTCGGTGATGCCATCCAACCATCTCATCCTCTGCTGTCCTCTTCTCCCGCCTTCAATCTTTCCCAGTGTCAGGTCTTTTCCAATGAGTCAGCTCTTCGCATCAGGTGGCCACAGTATTGGAGCTTCAGCTTCAGCATCAGTCCTTCTAGTGAATATTCAAGGTTGATTTCCTTTAGGACTGACTGATTTGAGCTCCTTGCAGTCCAAGGGACTCTCAAGAGTATTCTCCAACACCACAGTTCAAAAGCATCAATTCTTGGGCACTCAGCCTTCTTTATGGTCCAACTCTCACATCTGTACATGACTACTGGAAGAATCATAGCTTTGACTAGATGGACCTTTGTCTGCAAAGGTCCCCATTATAGAGGCATGATCAATGAAAGCATGGACCATTGGTGACTGCCTCAATTTCCAGCCTCTTTCCTCTCCTAGAAGGTCAGGGAATGGGACTGAAAGTGCCAATCTTCTAACCCCATCATTGGTTTCCCTGACAACCAGCCCCCATCCTTAGGTACTTTCCAAAAATCATCTCAATAGAAATTCAGTAATAACACTCCAGAAATTCCAAGGGTTTTTTAGGAGCTCTGTGCCAGAAATGAAAGGACTACCAAACAAATATTTATTGTTATGAATCACATCACACACCCCGTTTCATCTAACTCCATGGAGGTAAACCCAGGATCCAGGCTAGATCATTGTAGAACACCACTCCCTGGGCCACAGAGAATGGTTAAGAGATGGATGTAAGACTCATGCAGGGAGAGTTGGAGGCCTTCCCACAACTTCACTGTTCAGGCTCTTGTGAGCTTTTCCTTCACTTCCATAGCTACCATTCCAAGAAATTCCCTTTTTGGCTTAAGTTGCCTTGAGTTAGTTTTTTGTCATGTGCAAATTGAAGACCCTGTCTTGTATATTTCTTATATTTTTCAACTTGCAGGCCAATACATGCATTTGGTTGTATATAGACATTTACTATATTCAAAATTATAGGTAATTCAATATATCTTTCTCCCCTTGTTATGCATGCAGTGAATTATTACAATGAAAAAGTGTATATAATACCTGGTTATGTGGTCCAGCATAATCTCTGAGAAATGTAAGATAATAGCAATGGCAATAATGATGGAGGGAAAAAATAAATGCAAAAGGCTATGTTTAAGTATATTGTTGAGTGTACTTTTTATGATTTCATTTTCCAGATAGAAGACTGAACTTTAAAAAAAGCAAATATAAGGTCTGGCTTTGTAGGTGCTTGTTGCAGCTTTCTGAGTTCTATAATAGTGTCAGAGCTGGGTGAATTCTGGTTCAGGTTGTTAATAATTTGGCTAAGTTATTTACCACTGATATTCTCATTTATATCATCCATATAAATGAAGATGACAACCACTTATTTCTCAGGATTGTTTGAGAATTTTCTCTTTTTTAGGTAAAATATATACCTGATTTAGCCTGATTTCACTGGGCTTCCTGTGTGGCACAGTGATAAAAAATCCACCTGCCAATGCAAGAGACACAAGAGACATGAGTTCGATCCCTGGGTTGGGAAGATCCCCTGGAGGAGTGCATGGCAACCCACTCCAATATTCTTGCCTGGAGAATTCCATTGACAGAGGAGCCTGGCGGGCTACAGTCCAGGGGGTCACAAAGAGTTGGATATGACTGAGTGACTGAACATTCACTACACACTACGCACACCTAATGTGGTGGAAAACAGGAAACACAGGAGTTTCAGGAAGCAGAGGGTGGACTTGAAGGGAGGCCATGCTGACTGGTGTAATGTCCACGCAGCTGCGTGGCTCAGGAAGCACTCTGAAGACTTCCCATAAAATGCAAAACCAAAAAGGAAATCTGGGAGCAGCAAAAGTGGACCCAAAGGTCATAAGAGCTAAGTGTGAACCCTGAAGCCACAGAAAAAGCCAGCAGAAGATGGGCCAGAGCTTGCCTCACCCCAGAAGACACTTGGTGAGTGTCTCCTCTATGTTAGGGCTGAAAGTTCCCAAGGCTTCTGTCTGAACTAAGCATCTCCCCCGGCCTACAAGAGGCACTTGGAGCACAAAGCCACTTGGACTGTTGTTGCACAGAATCAAAGATGGTGAGTTCTCTTCTCTTTCAATAAACCACCCTTTGCCTCATTGTCTCATTATGCTTGCAAGTGGAGAGTGAGTGCCAGGTAGGGAGATACCGTCACTGGTTACTCAGCGAAGGCCAGAGTTGGAAAGTTGCCCCATCCTTGCAAAGGGGCCTGGACCCACAGAAGAATTTTCTCCCCATTTTTAAATTGATACATTTAATTTTTTTTAATTTTATATTGGCATACAATTGATTTACAATGTTGTGTTAGTTTCAGGTGTACAGTAAAGTGATTCAGTTATACATACAAATCTACCTTTTTAAGATTCTTTTCCTATTTAGACTATTATAGAATACTGAGTAGAGGACCCTTTGGTATCCAGTAGGTCCTGGTTGATTATCTATTCTATGTATAGTAGCCACAGAGGCACTTTTGGGCAACATTTTTAGAGGTAGGATCAATGTCTTTGAAATTACTGGCATGACTGGGATGCATGAGTGCCATGTTGCTTCAGTCATGCCCAATTATTTGCGACCCCATGAACTGTAACCTGCCAAGCCCTTCTGTCCATGGGATTCTCCAGGCAACAATACTAGAGTGAGTAGCCATGCCCTCTTCCAAGGGATCTTCCTGACCCAGGGATCGAACCTGTATCCTTTGCATCTCCTACATTGGCAGGCAGGTTCTTTACCACTACTGCCACTTGAGAAGCCCCATGACTGGGAAACATTGATAGAAATCCCATCTCCTCCTCATACTCCAGTGGCCTGTGGGTCAAACTGTCTTCTTTGGCATGCATAGCATTTTGAAAAATTAAATGAATCCTCAACATTCAAAAATCAGGGGACTTCATCTGAAGTACCTCAATGTACACTTTTTTCTGCAAAGCCTGGCAGAGCTGCCCACATTGGGCCCATGGTCCCACGAGGTGGCCTTGGCCAGAGCTGAGGAACAATGGCCTCAGGTAGAGGGGCTGCTCTTTGTGTCTTCAGCACAAGCCCTGCCCTCTGGATTAGGTAACCAACTCTGAGGCTGACTGGGGCGGCCATTCATCAGAGTGTCGTGTTTTTTTCATAGAAAAGTCTTGGTGCCCATATCTCTAAGAAAAGAGAAGTCAGAGTGAACTGTGAGAAGCATGTGTTTCGTACACCCTTCACCCATGTACACCACCTGCCTGGGTCCCCTAGCCTAAGATGCCCTGAGGATATTTTTCCCATTCAGCATTTTTAGTATTAGTACCAGCATTCTCTAGTCTTTCTTCCTTATACCTGCTTCCTCTCACCTTGGAAGAATGATTATTATTATTATTATTTTGGCCATAAGGCACAGCATGTGGGATCTTAGTTCCCTGACCAAGGATCGAACCCATGCCCTCTGCAGTGAAAGTGCTGAGTCTTAAGCACGGGACTGCCAGGGAAGTCCCCTAATTATGATAAAAATGTATTTTGCTTACCAACTAACGTAATCTGTGACTGTTGCCTCTCGAAAGACATCATTGTTCATTTTCAGTTTGCTTTGGGGGCTAGAAGGAGAGACACAGGTAGTGTCTTAGATTATCTTTTCTTGACTGTAGAGAAGGTTATAGCTGATAGCATTTCTGTGTGTTGTGGTCATTAGGACTAGTCTCCTAATTGGGCAAGTGTTAGTCGCTCAGTCATGTCTGACTCTGCGACCTCATGGACTGTAGCCTGCGGGGCTCCTCTGTTCATGGGGATTCTCCAGGCAAGAATACTGGAGTGGGTTGCCATGCCTTCCTCCAGGGGATCTTCCCCACCCAGGGATCAAACCGGGTCTCCCACATTGCAGGCCATTCTTTACTGCCTGAGCCACCAGGGAAGCCTCTAATTTTTATAAAAATGTATTTTGCTTACCAACTAACGTAATCTGTGACTGCTGCCTCTCGAAAGACCTGAGTGCAAGAGAAAGACCTGAGTGAGAGTTCCTCCAGTCGGCACATCTGAAACCTTCGAGCAGGAAGCGTATTTGAATTACAAAATTTGGCACCTTCAGTTTAGCTCCGTGAAAAGTGATTTAGCAAAAGAGTCCGCCGGGTGTGGTGTGGAAGCAGGAATGAGAGACCGATGCATCGAATCATCTTGCTTTCCACAATCTGTGGCAGGTTATATTCATATTCATTATTTGCTAGTCATGAGATGTTTCCATGATCCAAGGAAGGACTTTTTGGTTGCTTGAATTATTGTTGCAAAGTGATTCAAACCAAAAAAGAAATCTGGATCCATCTCTGGCTTTACCAGACTCCAAAGCTTATCTTTGAGAATGAGCTGGAAATAAAAAATTGCCTTTCTTTCCACTTGACATTATACTTTTTTTTTTTCCTTTGAATACCTGCCTACTTGTTGTAGTGGGAGATAGGTAGTCTTTGGGGAAATTAGGCAGAGGATAAGTATTTATTAATTGAATGAATGAGTGAACATCAGAAGCTGTATCTAGAAGGTTGACTCATAGCCTGGAGCATATTGGCAACCAAGGCTGAGCAGCAGAGTGTGGTGTAATGAAAGGCTTGCAGGTGTTAGGATGGCCCAGGTGAACTGTGCAAATCTCATGGCATCAGTTACTAACCAAAGACAGGAGTGGGGAACTAGGAAGAGAAATGAGAGAAAGAAGAACAAGTGACTGACTTCATCAACTCTAGGTTGTATACAAGAGATATATCTAAAAGAAGGTTATTGAAAACTTGTTGAAAATAAAGAATGAGGAAAGGTATGCCAGGTAAATGCAAGCAAAAGGTGAGTACCATCATTGTCTGATTACCATCATCAGACAGGGTAGGATTCAGGACAAAAACATTATTTAAGGCAAAGGAAAAAATGTTAAAGAGTACAGTTCAAAATAAAGCCATAATAGTAGTGACTTTTATATATATAGTAGCAAAATTCAGAAAGCAGATATCATAGAACAAGCAAGGGAAAATTGACCAAAAAAAAAAAAAATGCTAGTAGTAGATTTGTTTTCTTTCAGTTCCTAAAAGATCAAGGGTTAAAAAATATGAAAAAACATAAAGGAACTTAAAATAGCATTAATAAGTAAATAGTTCTATAATATATACTTTTTCTCTCCTAATAATGGAGAACATGTCTTCATTTGAACTATGCCTGAACTGATACCTTATATTAGTCCACAAAGAAAACTTCAGCATAATTCCAAAAGTTAAAGAGTATAGACAAAATTCTCTGATTACAATGAAAACAACCCAGAAATTAAAATAGTAAAAGCCTCTACTACCTGGAAATTAGAAGCAGAAAACAAACTAAAACAATCTGCAATTTTCGGCTCAAAGAGGAAATGCAAACTGAAATATATACAGAAAATACAAGGAATAGAAAACATTCATATCATAACAAATGGAATAGAAACAAGCAGTTTTTAGAGAAAAACTTCATAGTTTTTACTGATTTACATGAGTAAATCAATAAACAGTGAAACCAAATTAAGCATCTTTAACAACAACATGATATGCTGAGAAATGCAGAAGGAATATAAAAATAAAATAGAAATTAATAAATTGGAAAACAGAAAAACTAGCAGATATAAATACATTCAAAATAAGTCTTTGGAAAATACAGTAAAATAGACAAATTGATAGCTGAACAGCTAGTTCACAGGAAACGAAGTATACACATAATTTAATGTGTATATTGTAATTTAATGTATTCTGAAAACATGTTCAATCCTACTACTGTCCTAACAGAAATATAAAACCAAACCACGCCTAGGTACCATTTTTTACGTATCTGATTGGCAAACATTCAAAGCCTTGATGATACACTGTTTTGATGAAGTCTTGAGGAAATAAAGTCTCTTTAACAGATCTAATAGGTGTGAAAAATTGTACCATCTCTTTTGATGGGAATCTGAAAATATCTAGCAAAACAACTCCGTAAACCTTACCAATCTGTTTCCAGGATTTTCTCCTACAGATATATTCATGCAAGGATGAACAAATTTATCTTTTGCTTCTCATAGCAGAGGATTAGAAAAAAACCCTAAACATCCACAGTTTAATAAACTGTTATGGTCTATGTAATAGTATACCATGCAGCTGCAAATAAAAGGGAGGAGGTTATTTATATGCTAATATAAAATGATTTCCAAAATATAATGTTCAGTGAAAAAGGCAAGAAAAAGCAGTGTGTAGGATATTTTATCAATTCTATAAAAATGGTGGACTAAATGGAAAATAGATATGTATTCATAATTCTTTGTGCAAGCATTAAAAAATTCTAAAAAGAAAGCCAAAGAACTAAGTAGCTGTGGTTACCTTTTTATGGGGTTAGGAACCAGGTAGAGAGTGAACTCTGGGAGTTGGTGATGGACAGGGAGGCCTGAAATGTTGCAATTCATGGGGTCTTGAAGACTGGGACATGACTAAGCAACTGAACTGACTGAGAGAGAGAATGTGCACATTTTTATACTTGTCAGTTTTGAACCATGTAAAAATGTTATCTAGTCAAAAAATTTATAATAATAAATTTTTAACAGTAAAGTTTTAAAGTTTGATTTGCTATGCTAAACTAAAGTAAAAATTAACAATTTTTTTTATGGCAAAGGACATTTCCATAGCATATCATTTTGCAATTTATTTCTTTCATAATCAGAGTCCCTATCTATGACTCAGAGATGCTATTGCTCAGAAATAATTTAAATAACTGGAAGCTTCAGTACAGATGGGGATCTCTTGATGGAACATGAAGATTAGACTTTGTCTTAAGATAATTTTGAACAATGAATAAGCACTATGTGAAATCCATTATGCATGTGTGGGTGCATGCTAAATCACTCAGTCATGTCCCACTCTTTGCGACCCTGTGGACTACAGCCCCTCAAACTCCTCTGTCCATGGGATTCTCCAGGCAAGAATACTGGAGTGGGTTGCTATTTCCTCCTCCAGGGGATCTTCCCGACCCAGGGATCAAACCCATGTCTCTTACGTCTCCTGCATTGGCAGGCAGGTTCTTTTTCCCACTAGTGCCACCTGGGAAGCCCCTCCATTATGCACACCTATATTTATCTGCATTTTAATAAGTTGTTATTATAAATGGTATGTTTATAAATACACATATAAAGTAGAGGATCAGCTCCAGGCTCTGCAGTAGATCAACTAATTCGGTAACATGAATCTCAAATCATGTGTGAGTGGAGAATGGGCTATGATAAATGAGTTGAGTTTTTAGCCTTTGTAGCTGTAAACCGAAGAATGAGAGGCTTCAGTAACAATGACACCTGATGGACCACGCCAGACCACATAGCCTAAGAAGACGTTGACGTTCAGCAAGAAGGCAAGCTTGACTTCCTGTCTCAGGAAGTAGACCGTAGACTATCTGCACTCAGGTTCTAGAAGATGTTTATAGAAATTCAGGGTTCTGTGACTCACCTCATCATCATTATCTCTGGGAGTGGGATCCATGAATCGTTAACGTTCTGATCATCTCTACCTTGTGCAAGGCTGGGAAAAGGGGTTGAATACGAATCTTCTTAGGAATAATGAGAGTGACTCAGCTAAAATTGACCGAGAGCTCAGTTGATGCCAGGCATTGTCATAAGCACAGAGCTCATGTAATTTTCCTAAAGGAGCTTTAGATAAAGAAGCACATTTCTTTAATATTGAAACATATTTAAAAGGACCCCATAGCCAATGAAATGTAAGTACTTCCATGTTATTGAGCAATGGAAACAAAAATGCATATGCAGCCTTAGATAATCTAGTTTAAGTTAGTTAAGTATATATTTCAAATGTCTTAACTTTTGCAAAAGTGGGATGCAATGCCAGAAATAATGAATGTTTGTAAGTGTGATGTTATTAAATAATGCATTAAATAAACCCACAGTAGAATGCAGATCTGTGAAAGATATGTGATTAAAGCTAGTGGCTAGAACTTTCAGTACTGTGATATAAAGTAGTGAGAGTGAACATCCTTGCTATGTTCCCAGTCTTAGGGGAAAAGTATTCCATTTTCACCACCAAGTCTGATGCTAACTGTAGGGTTTTTGTAGATGTTCCTTACCAAATTGGGTTAATTCTCATTCCTAAGTTTTTTTTATTTTAATCATAAATGAATATTAGCTTTTATCAAAAGCTTTTTCTGCATCAATTGATATGATGATGTAATTTTTCTTCTTTAGACTGGATTATATTGATTGATTTTCAAATATTAAACCAGGCTTGCAAATCTGGAATGAATCCTATTTGGTCATGAAAAAAATAAACAAATTTGAAAGTTCTTTTCTTTTTACTCTGGATTGAATTTGCTAATCTTTTTTGAAGATTTCTGCATCTGAGCTTATGAGAGATATTGGTCTGTAGTTTTCTGTTTTGTAGTTTTGGTTTTCATATAAGAGTAATACTAGCCTCATAAAATGAGTTAAAAAGTATTCTCTCCTACTTTTCTGGAAAAGGTAGTATAAAATTGGTGTTAATTCTTGAAGTATTTTGTAGAATTTTCCAGCAGACACATCTGAGAATGGCAGTTTCTTTTTCTGGAACACTTTAAACTATAAATTCAGTTTCTTGAATGGTATAAGATAATTCAGATTATCTATTAATTTTGGCTGAATTTTATCAGTTTCCCTTTTTGAGATATTGATCTGTTTCTTATAAATTTATAAGCACAAGGTCATTCACAGTAGTATTTCATTTTTCTTTCAATGGCTGCAGAGTCTATAATGATACCTTCTGTTTAATTTTTAACATTGGTGATTTTTATCTTCATTTTTTGAATACCTCTTATAATCTTAATTCCATCATCTGTAAAGGAAGATGACTGCCTTACTTTCCATCTGCTGCTGTAACAAACTAACACGAATTCAGTGACTTAAAACAGCTCAAATCCATTAGCTTACAGTTCTGGAAGTCAGAAGTCCAAAACAGATCTCACAGGATGAAAATCAAGGTGTCAGCAGGACTGTGTTCATCTCTGGAGGCTCTAAGGGAAAATCTGTTTTCTTAACTTTTCCGGTTTCTAGAGGCACCTTCCTTGGCTCATGGTTTTTTGTCTTCAAAGCCAGCAGTGGCTGGTTGTCTTTCCCACCTTACATCACTCTTGACTGCCTCTGCTGCTTTCCTGTTCCACATTTAAGGACCCTCGTGATTACACTGGGCTCACCCCAATAATCCAGAATAACCTCCCTATGTTAAAGTGAACTGATTGACAACCTTAATTCTGTCCGCAACCCAATCTCCCCCTTGCCATGTACCATAACATTGTCACAGGTTCCAGGGATTAGGACCCAGACATCGATGAGACAACACTGATCTGCCTGCCACCTGCAAACAATAATGTATGTCAGAGCGTTTTACAAATGTAATGCACTAATTTAATATTTGCCAAACATCAGCTATATGCCAGATAGTGTGTGAGGTGCTAACCTCAGCTGTTTTCTCTGCCGCAAAGAAGCACTCCATCCCCATGGGTTTCTTCATTCTTGACAGTAAATCTCACACCTCCTTTCATAAGCAGTACTGGGCTATTAGAGTTCTCCAAATTCATCTGGCTTTCTCAAACTTGCATGACTTGAGAGATGTTTGTTTTTCTTAGATTGTCACTCCCAGGTCCCTTGTTCCGCGCAGTCTAGAAGGTCTGCCCCTCCCTCACTCTTTTCCCCCTTCAACCCTATAACCCTGTGATTCTAATTGTAGACGAGTTTATCGCTCTTACTACCCTTCATACACAACTAGTTGAACATTTCCACACTGGGCCATAATCCTTGGTTTACTGCCCAACATCTCCGCTAGACCTATAAGGTATACGAAAGAAGGGACTGAGTTTTTATTTTCTTTTTATCCTCAGGGCCTAGGATAATGCCTAGAACAAAATTAGCACTATAATAAAATAATTTTTTGCTGAATGTATGCTTGCCTGCTTAGTCACTCAGTCATGTCCAACTCTGCAGCCTCACGGACTGTATAGCCCACCAGACTCCTCTGTCCATGGGATTCTCCAGCTAAGAATACTGGAGTGGGTTGCCATTCCCTTCTCCAGGGAATCTTCCTGATCCAGGGATTGAACCCAGGTCTCCTGCATTGCATGTGGACTCTTTACTGTCTGAGCCACCAGAGAAGCCAGCCAAATGTATAAACAACCCCTAAATCCTAAAGTTTTGTGTTCAGACTTTGCTGTTCTTTACTTTGCTCTCTCCCTTAGAGATTCTCTCTTTTCAATCAACTACCAGCTTTGTACATGAGACTCAAATATCTAGGTTCACATGTTACTGCTCTCCTAAATTTTAGTGTCTGCTGGATGGCCTCTAATGTCATGGAATTCTCCATGTAATTTCAAAATCACCATGTTCAAAATATAACTTCTTTTTTTTTGCCAAATAATCTCTATTTAAATTTCAATGTTATTTTAACCTCCTATTTGGGCTTCCCTGAATCCGCCGGCAATGCAGGAGACACAGGAGATGCAGGTTCGATCCTTGAGTCATGAAGATCTCCTGGAGAAGGAAATGACAACCCACTCCAGGATTCTGGAGAATTCTCTAGGATTCTCCAGCCTGGAGAATCCCATGGACAGAGGAGCCTGATGGGCTACAGTCCATGGGGTCACAAAGAGTTGGACACAACTGAGCAGCTAAGCATCCATGCGTGCATGCATTACTTCCTGTTAGCTCAAAACTTTGCTGTACCTTGCTTTCTCTCGTGTCCACTCCATTGCCAAGTCTCATGAATTACCTCTCTCTTAAATGCCCCCTGTTTTATTTCTTTTGGAGTTCCAGGCTTCATCACAGTGTGCATGGCTATTTCAATAACAAGTCTCCTCTAACAAGTCTCCTCTGAATCTCCCCACTTTTAATCCAGCCTATACCACAGGATGTACTTCCTAAATCATAGTAACAATTAAATCATTATTTTGCTAATAAAACTTCTGATGCTGCTGCTAAGTCGCTTCAGTCGTGTCCGACTCTGCGCGACCCCATAGACGGCAGCCCACCAAGCTCCCCCGTCCCTGGGATTCTCCAGGCAAGAACACTGGAGTGGGTTGCCATTTCCTTCTCCAGTGCATGAAAGTGAAAAGTGAAAGTGAAGTCCCTCAGTCGTGTCTAACTCTTAGCGACCCCATGGACTGCAGCCTACCAGGCTCCTCCATCCATGGCATTTTCCCGGCAAGAGTACTGGAGTGGGGTGCCATTGCCTTCTCCGAATAAACTTCTAATGCCTCCCTTTTATCTTATGCCACATGGCTTCTTCATCAAGTACACCCCTTCATCTACTTTCCTATCATATTGACATTTTTTTGTTTTCTGCCTAGACAGGACTACCATGGTAGGTAAAACATGAGCCCCTCCTCTCAAAATGTCCATGACTTAATCCCTGGAATACACAAATACTTTATCTGACAGGGCAAGAGAGATTGCACAGATGTGACTAAGTTAAGGGATTTGAGATGGGGAGATTATCCAAGTGAGCCCAACATAAAAAAAAAGGTCCTTATGAGAGAGAGGCACAAGGGTCTGAGTCAGAGGAGGAGGTGTTATGATGTAAGCAGAAGTCAGGGTGATGCAGGGCCACGAATCAGGAAATGCAGAGGAATGGCCAAAAGGAACGAAGCCCTGCCGGCCCATTTCAGACATTTGACCTCTGGCACTGGAAGATAATACATTTGTTTAAAAAACGATTTTACTTATTAGCTGCAACTTACAGGATGTGAGATCTTAGTTCCCCAATCAGGAATCAAACCCGTGCCCCTTGCATTGGAAGCTCAGAGTTTTGACCACTGGACCACCAGGGAAGTCCACGTTTGTTTTGTTTATAAGCCACTAAATGTGTGATAAGTTTTTATAGTGGCAATAGGAAACCAACACAAGTACTCACCTATTTTTCTCATTCTGTAATATAGTTCAAGTTATTTAGTTTGTATGCCTCTTCCCCGTTTCTTCCAATCTGTTGAGTCTATCCACCTCAAAGTTCATCGTAAATGCTGCTGCTTCTTTCCTGAAACTTCCTGCAACTTGGTCCGGGGGTACATCATTAAGGGACTCATTATTTATCCCACAAACCACAGTAACCTCCATTAGTCACCTCCAACCTCTCCATCATAGATCTACCTAAGATGCAGGTCTAAGCTTCTCACCCCTACCTGGAGTCAGCCAAACTCACGGTTCAGGGTATAATCTTCCAGACTGCCAAGTCTGCCCAAGATGTCTGAGACCAGTCAGAAGTTCAGGGCCCCAAGCCACTGTCACTTCAGACCAACTGACTACGAATTCTGGGGTTTCCATTGGCCCCCTCAGGTTCAGCGATTTTGCTAAAATGACTCACAGGATTCATGAAAGTGCTACACTTATGATCATAGTTTTATATAGTGCTGTGCTGTGCTTAGTTGCTTCAGTCATGTGTGACTCTTTGTGACCCTATGGACTGTATCCCACCAGGTTCGTCTGTCCATGGGATTCTCCAGGCAAGAATACTGGAATGGGTTGCTATACCCCGCTTCACAGGATCTTCTCCACCCAAGGGTCCAACCTGCGTCTGTCTCTTGCATTGGCAGCTGGGTTCTTTATCAGTGGTGCCACCTGAGAAGCCACTATTATTATAGTAAAAGGATACAAATCAGAACCAGCCAAGGAAAGACATGCAGAGGCTGGAATCCGGGACTGGGAATGTTCCCACTGTGGGGCTTACCTATCCTCAGGTACACATTACCCTCCTGCATTGGTGTGTGCAGGTACATACATGGAGCATTGCCAATCCAGAAAGCTCACCTGAGCTCTGGTGTTCAGAGATTTTATTTAGGCTTTGTTGAGGGCATCCCAGTTTGCACCAATGGTAAAGAATCCACCTGCCAGTGCAGGAGACATAGGAGACTCGGGTTTGATCCCTGGGTCCGGAAGATTCCCTGGAGGAGCAAATGGCAACCCACTCCAGTGTTTTTGCCTGGGAAATCCCATGGACAGAGGAGCCAGGCATTCTACAGTCAATGGGGTTGCAAAGAGTTGGACACGACTGAGCACATAAACACAGTTCAGTTCAGTTCAGTTGCTTAGTTGTGTCCAACTCTTTGCGACCCCATAGACTGCAGCACACCAGGCCTCCCTGTCCATCACCAACTCCTGGAGTTTACTCACACTCACGTCCATCGAGTCGGTGATGCCATCCAACCATCTCATCCTCTGTTGTCCCCTTCTCCTCCTGCCTTCACTCTTTCCCAGCATCAGGGTCTTTTCAGATAAGTCAGTTCTTCACATCAGGTAGCCAACGTATTGGAGTTTCAGCTTCAGCATCAGTCCTTCCAATGAATATTCAGGACTGATTTCCTTTAGGATGGACTGTTTGGATCTCCTTGCAATCCAAGGGACTCTCAAGAGTCTTCTCCAACACCACAGTTTAAAAGCATCAATTCTTCGGCATTAGCTTTCTTTATACTCCAACTCTCACGTCCATACATGACTACCGGAAAAACTATAGCTTTGACCAGACAGACCTTTCTTGGCAAAGTAATGTCTCTGCTTTTTAATAGGCTGTCTAGGTTGGTCATAACTTTTTGTCCAAGAAGCAAGTATCTTTTAACTTCATGGCTGCTGTCACCATCTGCTGTGATTTTAGAGCCCCCCAAAATAGTCTGTCACTGTTTCCACTGTTTCCCCATCTATTTGCCATGAAGTAACGGGACCAGATGCCATGATCTTCGTTTTTTGAATGTTGAGTTTTAAGTCAACTTTTCCACTCTCCTCTTTCACTTTCATCAAGAAGCACTTTAGTTTTTCACTTTCTGCCGTAAGGATGGTGTCATCTACATGTCTGAGGCTATTGATATTTCTTCTGGCAGTCTTGATTCCAGCTTGTGCTTCAGCCAGCCCAGTGTTTCTCATGATGTCCTCTGCATATAAGTTGAATAAGCAGGGTGACAGTATACAGCCTTGACGTACTCCTTTCCCGATTTGGAACCAGCCTGTTGTTCCATGTCCAGTTCTAACTGTTGCTTCCTGACTTGCATACAGATTTCTCAGGAGGAAGGTCAGGTGGTCTGATGTTCCCATCTCTTGAAGAATTTTCCACAGTTTGTTGTGATCCACACGGTCAAAGGCTTTGGCATAGTCAGTGAAGCAGTACATGTTTTTCTGGAACTCTCTTGCTTTTTCGATGAGCCAACAGATGTTGGCAATTTGATCTCTGGTTCCTCTGCCTTTTCTAAATCCAGCTTGAACATCTGGAAGTTCATGGTTCATGTACTGATGAAGCCTGGCTTGGAAAATTTTGAGCATTATTTTACTAGTGTGTGAGATGAGTGTAATTGTGCAGTAGTTTGAGCATTCTTTGGCATTGCCTTTCTTTGGGATTAGAGTGAAAACTGACCTTTTCCAGTCCTGTGGCCACTGCTGAGTTTTCCAAATGTGCTGGCATATTGCGTGCAGCACTTTCAGAGCATCATCTTTCAGGATTTGGAATAGCTCAGCTGGAATTCCATCACCTCCACTAGCAAGCAGTTGTAATTAAGTGAATGGTTGCCCCTGTGTTTGGGCTTGATTTCCAACTGCCCTCTCTTCCACAGGGGTTGGGCTGATGCCACAACACTCACAGTTGCAACCCCCTCATCACATGATTGGTCTTTCTAGCACTCATGCCCTACCCTGAGCTACTTCATTAGTGTCAAGTATCAGATACCAGCTCAGGGGCCCACCAGGAATAACAAAGACACTCCTATCGCTCAGGAAATCCCAGGAATTACAGGTTACCTCCAGGAAACTGGAAACAAAGGTCAGCCAAATTCTTTATTACACAGCCTTCACTTGCTCCCTTACTTTGAAAATGAAATGCAAACTACTTAATAGACTATTCCAGGACCTTCCTGAGAAGCAGCCTGATACAATGGTCTTAAAAAAAAAAAACCTCTTTGTAAAGAATGCAGGAGCTAATGCTCACTACAGGACATGTAGTAGATACTCAATAAATTCTTTAATAATTAATTATTAACTGACTTATGAGATGCAGAAAAGAAGTATAAAATAAACAAGATAAATGCTTAGACTAGGAAACTAACCAGAGTACTAAGAGAATTCTGATTTTGCAGATGAGGTGGTGGGTAGAGAAATATAAAAATAATGTTTATAAACTAAAAAGAGACAAAGAATTTTTCAAGAAAGAAAGGGAAAAGCGATAAAGCTTAGATCTCTTTTCCATGGTTCTTGGAAATGGGATGCTTTAACTAATAGTTTTTTATTCTGGCTTCTGTTTTTACCTTAGAGACTAAAGATTTGGTCTTCTCATTTCTAGACCAACATAAGTCAGTCTTTTTTTTGTCTTTTTAATGAAGTTACTATATCTAAACAATGTGAAGGAAAGAAAGAAAGAAAGTGAAGTTGCTCAGTTGTGTCTGACTCTTTGTGACCCCATGGACTGTATGTAGCCTGCCAGGTTCCTCCGGCCATGGGATTTTCCAGGCAAGAGTACTGGAGTGGGTTGCTGTTTCCTTCTCCAGGGGATCTTCCCAATCCAGGGATCAAACCCGGGTCTCCTGCATTGCAGGCAGATGCTTTACCTTCTGAGCCACCAGGGAAGCCCCAAAGGAAGATCACTTATAAAAGACTAAAATAGACACTGATTCTTTTTTTTCTTTAAATTGGAGACTAATTACTTTACGATATTGTATTGGTTCTGCCACACATCAACACGGACCCGCCACGGGCATACACATGTTCCCCATCCTGAACCCCTCCTCCCACCTTTCTCCCCGTACCATCCCTCTGGGTCATCCCAGTGCACCAGCCTCAAGGATCCTGTATCAAACCTGGACTGGCTTACTTCACTCTGTATAATAGGCTCCAGTTTCATCCACCTCATTAGAACTGATTCAAATGTATTCTTTTTAATAGCTGAGTAATACTCCATTGTGTATATGTACCACAGCTTTCTTATCCATTCGTCTGCTGATGGACATCTAGGTTGCTTCCATGTTCTGGCTATTATAAACAGTGCTGTGATGAACATTGGGGTACATGTTAGACACTGATTCTTAAAATAAATATCCAATGTGTACTTTAGAGACAGGAATTAGAAATGTGTTTCCGCCTATTATACAGAGTGAAGTAAGCCAAAAAGAAAAATACCAATACAGTGTACTAACTCATATATATGGAATTTAGAAAGATGGTAACGATAACCCTGTATGTGAGACAGCAAAAGAGACACAGATGTATAGAACAGTCTGTTGGACTCTGTGGGAGAGGGAGAGGGTGGGATGATTTGGGAGAATGGCATTGAAACATGTATAATATCATATATGAAATGAATCACCAGTCCAGGTTCGATGCGGGATACAGGATGCTCGGGGCTGGTGCACTGGGATAACCCAGAGGGATGGTACGGGGAGGGAGGAGGGAGGGGGGTTCAGGATGGGGAACATGTGTACACCCATGGCGGATTCATGTTGATGTATGGCAAAACCAATACAATATTGTAAAGTGATTAACCTCCAATTAAAATAAATAAATAAAAAAAAAAGAAATGTGTTTCCATGAATACACTGCTAATTTGATATTCTAGTTCTCCTACCAAGACATAAGAATAATATATTAATGCATAATGTATAATAAGACTTTTGGATGATACTATCTTTGCAAAGGAATTTTTCATGGAATTTCCATTTCTTATTCCTATTTCTCAAACAAACAGGAAAATGTCAGTTTATTAGTTTTACTACAATCACAGTGATATTGTTTGATTCTATATCTTTGTGTAGAATAAAAAGATATAACTATGAAATGCTGTGGTAAAGAGGATATCACCTAAGATATGTAACAAGAGGAAATTATATGTTATAGATGAAAAATGTATGTATCACATGAAAAATACAATACATATTTTCTCCCATCTTACCCAGATCTAAGAGGTTTTTATTTTTAAAGTAAATAATGTATTTCCCTGGTGGCTCAGATTGTAAAGAATCCACCTGCAATGCTGGAGACCTGGGTTCAATTCCTGGGTTGGGAAGGTCCCCTGGAGGAGGGCATGGCAACCCACTCCAGTATTCCTGCCTGGAGAATCCCATAGACAGAGACAGCCTATAGTCCACAGGGTCGCAAAGATTTGGACATGACTGAGCGACTAAGCACATAGCACACATAATTAATAGCTTAAAGAAAATTATTTTCCTATTGTAACAAAGAATTTAAGAAAAGGTTTTATAATTCAGACAAGTTTAGCTAGGGTAGATTTGACAAAATTACCTCTTCATGTCTTAATCCTGGAAGAAGAGGCAAGGCCAGCCTTGCTGGTAGATGAAAATGAAAATGCCAGTCTCCACCACCACCCCAATCAGAACCCCATGTCTTTCCTTCCAAACATGTAAACCTGATGTCAAAATAACATAATATGAATTGATTCGTGCAAATGATTACAACTACTTTATAATTAAACATCTAGGGAATTATATATGTGAAATAGATATCTCTGTACATACCAGGGATTTAATTACATCCTGGATTATAAGAAATTTTGACCCAAGATTGAAAACAGATGGTCAATCACCTCGTATCCCAATGGTTGCTTTGTAAGCAAGTGACACTGGATTCTGTACCTTCAAGAACATTTCCCCCACCTCATTGCTTTTGTCAAATACTCATTAAAGAAAAACACACACACACAAAGAACTCCACTGTTAGATTTTGCCTAGGTTTCTTGAATGTTAGATATCAATGGGATTAGCAATGCTTGATTGGAAAATTGTCTTAAGCAGTTAGTCTCGTGATTTGTCTCTAATCTGAAAGGAAACAGCTGACTTACTAAATCACTGTGTTACGTCTTGTTCTTCCTACTTGTGAAAATCCAAAACCTGGAATGTAGATGTTCGTTCATCTCATTTTCTACCTTTATGTTTTCAGTTCAGTTCAGTGGCTTAGTCGTGTCCGACTTTTTGCAACCCCATGAATCGCAGCACGCCAGGCCTCCCTGTCCATCACCAACTCCTGGAGTTCACTCAAACTCATGTCCATCAAGTCGGTGATGCCATCCAGCCATCTCATCCTCTGTCGTCCCCTTTTCCTCCTGCCCCCAAGCCCTCCCAGCATCAGAGTCTTTTCCAATGAGTCAACTCTTCGCATGAGGTGGCCAAAGTACTGGAGCTTCAGCTTTAGCATCATTCCCTCCAAAGAACACCCAGGGCTGATCTCCTTCAGAATGGACTGGTTGGATCTCCTTGCAGTCCAAGGGACTCTCAAGAGTCTTCTCCAACACCACAGTTCAAAAGCATCAATTCTTCGGCGCTCAGCTTTCTTCACAGTCCAACTCTCACATCCATACATGACCACAGGAAAAACCATAGCCTTGACTAGACGGACCTTTGTTGGCAAAGTAATGTCTCTGCTTTTGAATATGCTATCTAGGTTGGTCATAACTTTCTTTCCAAGGAGTAAGTGTCTTTTAATTTCATGGCTGCAGTCACCATCTGCAGTGATTTTGGAGCCCCCAAAAATAAAATCAGCCACTGTTTCCACTGTTTCCCCATCTATTTCCCATGAAGTGATGGGACCAGATGCCATGATCTTCGTTTTCTGAATGTTGAGCTTTAAGCCAACTTTTTCACTCTCACTTTCATCAAGAGGCTTTTTAGTTCCTCTTCACTTTCTGCCATAAGGATGGTGTCATCTGCATATTTGAGGTTATTGATATTCCTCCCGGTGACCTTGATTCCAGCTTGTGTTTCTTCCAGTCCAGCATTTCTCATGATGTACTCTGCATAGAAGTTAAATAAGCAGGGTGACAATATACAGCCTTGACGTACTCCTTTTCCTATTTGGAACCAGTCTGTTGTTCCATGTCCAGTTCTAACTGTTGCTTCCTGACCAGCATACAGATTTCTCAAGAGGCAGGTCAGGTTGTCTGGTATTCCCATCTCTTTCAGAATTTTCCACAGTTTATTGTGATCCACACAGTCAAAGGCTTTGGCATAGTCAATAAAGCAGAAATAGATGTTTTTCTGGAGCTCTCTTGCTTTCTCGATGATCCAGCAGATGTTAGCAATTTGATCTCTGGTTTAACTTTATACAAGTGAGCAAATAATATGAGATTGGGATATATTTGATAGTCTTCATCCTCTTTTGTTGATGAGGCAGGAGACACACAAATGTATTTGAATAAAGTAATATACAGGCAATTCTTGTTCATTGTTGATTTGATTGTTGTAGTAAACAGAAATAATTTGAATTTTCTCCCTCAGTCAACGAATTAGTTTCTTCCCATGGGAGAGATACCCTTTGTTTAATTGCATACATTGATTGAGTCTCAGACACTATATGGATGCTGGAGATGCAATGGTGAACAGAACATACACGTTGTGGAGGCTTAAGCAGTCTAGAAGGCAAGACAGATTTTAAACAAACAGTTAAAAATATGTGTTGAAGCAGCATGGAACCGAGGAAGAAATAATGTTCAAAGATTCTTGAGGTTAGAGAAACATTGGTACCTTCAAGGAACTAAAAGATTTCCAAGGTGGCTGCAGCCAGAGGACCACGAAGTGACTGGAGAGAGGCAGGGGCCAGATCACAGTGACCTGAGGCCAAGTTACAAGTCAGAGCTTGTGGACAGTGGGAAGCAATTGAATAGTTCTTATGTTAAGGGGGTGGAGTGGTCAGATTTGTGTTTTTGGAAGATCACGCTGACTGGCAGCAGTATACAAGCTGATCAGGGTAAGAGCAGACAACATTTGTTGTGGGGGCAACAGTGATCTTCCTGGAAGGAAGTGGAGGGCTTTAAGGAGATGTAGGAAGTAGGAGCTGTCAGAACTTAGTGTTTAATTGGAAGAAGGGAGAGAAAAAGGCTTTTGATTTGGGCAAGTGGATGGACAGAATTACCTCTTCCAGAGCTAGAAAGTGCGAGGAGAGGAGACCCTTTGAGTGCGGATGAGAGGAGGGTTCATAGATATGTTTTGGAGTTACTGAGTTGCAGGTGCCTATAACACATCCAAGTGGAATAAGCCTCTATCTGTATGGTTCTGCTGCTCAGAAGTGAAGTCCAGGCTGGAGATATTTTAGCTATCATTGGATAAATACAATAAAGAAGCTGATAGAGATCACTTGGGGAGAGAGTGTGGTGTGGGAAAAAAGACAGCTCGGGAATAAGGTGACCATTAATCCCAGTTTGCCTGGGATAGTCCCAGTTAACACCTATTGCCCAGGTCTAATTCTTAAGTGCATCTCTTTCACTCTCAAAAGCGACCCAGCTTGGGCAATTGATATTATAGTCATTCTCCTTAAGGCAGACTTGGAGGAAATGCAACATTTAAAGCTTAAGTGAAGTAAAGCCATGAAAGGAGCCAAAAGGAAGAAAACCAGGAGCAAGCATTGCCACAGAAGCCAAGTGAAGAGAGCCTCAAATAGTTTTGCAGAGGGCCTTGCATAATGTTCCCTCTTGGATCTCATAATGACTGCATTGCAGGAGAGACGAAACCTCAGACAGGACTGAGGGCGAAGTAAAGATTAGTTCAGGAATGCAGGCAGAGGTAGGGGCGATGCTGATCAGTTCTGGAGTAAGATAAATGCCATTGTTTAAAAAAAAAAAAAAACCCACATAGAATTTAGACCCTAAAAATATAGAATAATTTTCTCATCTTGGCCCATATATTAGGGAGACTATCAGAAATGTTAACATCAACTAAGTGGAATAATACTTAAATAGTTTTCTCTGGAGGAGGAAATGGCAACCCACTCCAGTACTCTTGCCTGGAGAATCCCATGGACAGAGGAACCTGGTGGACTGCAGTCCATAGGGTCACACAGAGCTGGATATGACTGAAGCAATTTAACAGGGCACATTAATACTTTTAGCTCCTCACTCAAGCTATATCGTTTCTTATTTCCAGAATTTTGGGTTTTCCCCTGCCTGAAAAGCCCTTTCCCTCTATCTTCCTCTTTACTTCCCAGATAAGGTTCTGGCGTCAACTTTTGTGCAGGAGGGGGTTAACCTTGCCTAGGTTCCCCTCTGAGCCTGGGATCCCTCTCCTAGCTCAACTCTGTCCCCACAGCTCTAGTCAGGCCCCACCATTTTCCAGTGAAATTTACTTGTTTCTCTCCTTCACCAGAATGTAAATCCTATTTAAATTTCTTAAAGTCAGGGAGTGGGTCTTATTCTCACTACTTTTGTATCCTTGGCCACTACATAGAATTTTGTATGCAGTAGAAATTCAATAAAGGTTGAATTGAATTAAAGAAAGATGTTGGAGAGAAGTCAGAATCATTTCCTTTTTATTGAAGTAAGATTTACATACAGTGAAATGAATGGATTTTAAATGTATAATTATTGAGTTTTGAGAAATGTATTTCAGTGTAACTACTGTTCTAATAAATAGACCATTTCTACCATCCCAGAAGTCTTCCTCATGTCGCTTGCCAGTCAGTCCCTACTCCCTATCACAGGCAACTGCTATTTTGATTTCTGTTCTTACAGATTAGGTTTGCCTGTTCTAGAACTTCATAAAAATGGAATCATATAGTAAGGGCCCTTTTGTGCCCAGCTTATTTTGCTTAACATTGTGTCTAAAACTGATCCATTTGGATGTATGTATGAGTGCATTCCATTTTATTATTGAATGGTATTTCACTGAAAGGCTATGTACAATTTGCTTATGCATTCTCCTGTTGATGGACATTTGGGTAGTTTCCAGTTTGAAGCTATTATGAATTAAGTTGTTATGAGTAATCATGTAGAAATCTTTTTTATGGACATGTGTTTTCTTCATCTTAGAAAATATCTAGAAGGAGACTTGTTTGGCTATTCAGTATATGTGTGTGTGTGTACATGAGAAACTGCCAAACTGTTTTGCAAAGTGGTTGTACCATTTTTACAATTCTGCCAGCAACATGTGATCATTTCAATTGTTCCATTTCATCACCACCATTTGGGCTGTCAGTCTTTTACAACTTTAGCTGTTCTGGTAGCTGAGAAATGGTATCTTGTTTGTGGTTTTTATCTCCTTTTTCTCGATGAATGAATGATGTTGACCTGCTTTTTGTGAGTTTATTGACCATCATATATGTTCTTTTGTGGTATATTTAAGTATCTTGCCTATTTTAAAATATGGTTATTTTTGTAATATATTCACAATACCTTATATATCCTGGATACAAGTCCTTTGTCAGATATATGTATTTCAGTATCTTCCCCCCATCTGCGTCTCACCTTTTTATTTCTTTTCAAAAATATTTATTTATTTTATTTTCTTATTTAGCTGTGATGGGTCTTAGTTGTGGCATGCCAGATCTTGGATCCTCATTTCAGTATGTGGGATCTTTAGGTGTAGCATGTGAGATCTGGTTCCCCAAGCCAGGGATCAAACCCAGGTCCCCTGCACTGGGAGCACAGTCTTCGCCACTGGACCACCAGGGAAGTCCCTTTATTTTCTTAATAGTATATTTGATGAGAATTTTTAAATTTTGATAAAGTCTCATCTACCTTCTTTTTATACAGTTCATGGGGTTCTCACAGGGACAGGGAAGCCTGGCATGCTGTGGTCCATGGTGTCACAAAGAGTCGGGCACAACTTGGAGACTGAACAACAACAAATCTACCTTTTTACATTTAGTGCTCTTCATGTCTTCTTTATGAAATCAGTGCTCTCTCCAGGGTCATATTCTGCATTTTCTTTTAGAAGCTTCCTAGTGTTGGCTTTTCTATTTAGGTCTATGATCCATCTTAATAAAATTGGAGTTGGAGACATTTTTAATAATTTAGAAAGAGCAGTGGAGTCACTGCTGCATCTTGGTTGACCTTAGGATAAAAGATGGGTCATTCCCTTACACAGAGACTTGGATCGTCATTTTGAATATTGTATTCAAATTGTGTTGTATGGACCTTATATTGGTAAAATAGAATCTGTTCACTGTTAAAGAACATTAATATGACTGAGCAGATGAACAACAGACTGGAAGCTCAATTACTGTGTTTTTTCCTAAACCTTTTTATTTAGTCAAGACTCACTGAAGTCACTTTGATTTTTAGGTCTCAGTTTTTAAGTAAAATGTGATGGGACCATCAACTTAACTTCATACCATTGGAATGAGCATAGAAAATGATCATAAAGCCTTTCTGAAATAAGCTATATTATGAATCTGCATCAGATAACAATGGTGATAAACTATGAACTGTTTAACAAAAATTGCTTATTAAGTTACAGACTCTGTCCATAAATGAAATGAACAGCTTGGTGCTGAATATCTCTTAAGACTCCAATGTAGACAAAACTAGTATCTGTTAAGCCAACATAACTGCACAAACTTTTCAAGACACTGCTACATAGTGAACACTTTTAACCCATAGTCTCCTCTAACAAAATAAGGATGTTCACCATCCTTATGGATAAGGATGTATGTTCACCATTTTTACTGTCACAGTGAATTGAGAAGGAGCCCGGTTACTGATGTTTGGATAGGGCCCTATAAACATATACCCATCAAGTGGCACATTATCATTGAGTGCAGGGCTACTCATTACTCATTAATAAAATTCATACCCTCATGTCAAATTCCTCATACAGTGTAAAAATAGTCTCATTAATTCAGAATCCATTTTGGAGCTTTTAATATTTCAGACCTGGTATAGTGATTCCTGTTCCATAAAAAGCTCATCGTTCAACATAAAAGGTGAAACAGAATTGTGGGAGTATAAGCTACTCTGAAACTCCAGTACTTTACGGCCAACTCATGCGAAGAGTTGACTCATTGGAAAAGACTCTGATGCTGAGAGGGATTGGGGGCAGGAGGAGAAGGGGACGATAGAGGATGAGATGGCTGGATGGCATCACTGACTCAATGGACGTGAGTCTCAGTGAACTCTGGGAGTTGGTGATGGACAGGGAGGCCTGGCATGCTACGATCCATGGAGTCGCAAAGAGTCGGATACGAATGAGTGACTGAACTGAACTGAACTGAACTGAAGCTACGCTGAGATTCATTTACTCATTTTGGATCCTCAATTTTTAACATGTAGTGTGCAAGACATAAACCTACATGTGCTTGCTTTATTAAAAAAAAAATGTTTGATGTGAACCATTATTTTTTTCAAGTCTTTATTGAATTTGTTACAATACTGCTTCTGTTTTATGTTTTGTTGTTTTGGCCACGAGGCCTGTGGGGTCTTAGCTCTCAGACCAAGGATTGAACCCTCACACCCTGCTTTGGAAGGTGAAGTCTTAACCACGGGACCATCAGAGAAGTCCCTACTCTGTTTTCTTTTAGTTTTTTAAAAATTATATTTATTTCTTTATTTATTTGACTGCACCGGTTCTTAGCTGAGGCATGCAAGATCTTTAGTTGCATCATGAGGAATCTAGTTCCCCAACCAGGGATCGAACCCAGGCCCCTTGCCTTGGTAGCACAGAGTCTTTGCCACTGGACCACCAGGGAAGTCCCCCTACATTTATTTTGATATGTAATTTACTGGCTTAGATTTTTTACCAGTTAAGACACCCTTCTTCCTCTTCCTACATTCTGTTTGCCCTCTCCTTTCCCTCCCTCACTTCCTTAATCCCCCAAACCCAAAGTGCTAGAGTACGTATGACCACACAGATTCACCTGTACCAAGAGGGAAAGAAAATCAACACAGCTCAGACACCAATCCACACTGTAATAGTGAAGTTTTCTGTATAAAATTAAAGATAAAACTTGAATGAGATACAAATGCATGTTAAAAAGTAAAACCCCACACTCATTTAAAAACATCTCCTGGCATTTGCTTTGTCCTCAGTTTCAATCAGCATTTTACATGGTAGAGTCTTTATTATTCAACATAAATCCTTTAGAGGTGGTAAATGCTTCTTGCTTAACAAATGACAGAATATAAAACATTTCAAGGCCAATGCAATGGTTCTAAATGCCTTATGATTTTGCTTTGGTGAGAATGTAGGCACTTAAAGATCGGCGGGGGAGGTCTCTGTCACAGGAGATGCTGAACACTCTGTTTCTGTGGTCACTTCTTAATAAAGATACCACGAGTAGCATGACACAAGAGAAAGGGCTTTTATAGTGTACTTTTTAGTCAGAAAACACACAGATTTTTCATGCATTTTAGTGCTACGTGGAAAAAAATTTTATAGCAGGTCATAATTATTGTGTTTGTGTATATATCATGCTCTCTTGCTTATATCTGTTAAATGGAGAGGGCAAGCAAATTATTTATCTGAGGAGGATATCGCCCCAGGAATTGCACCCCATACTCAGGTAAATTTCACTTATTTCATATCATCTACCAGGGAACTATATTTCCTGTATGTGATTATCAATGTCTTACCGTTTTTTATACTTAACCTGTGTGTGTAGATGAGACAGAGGATGAGATGGTTGGATGGTATCACTGACTCGATGGACATGAGTTTGAGTAAACTCTGGGAGTTGGTGATGGACAGGGAGGCCTGGCGTGCTGTGATTCATGGGGTTGCAAAGAGTCGGACACGACTGAACTACTGAACTAAACTGAACTGAATCTGTGTGTATATGTGTGAGTGTGTTTGGTGGGCAGGGGGTGGTTAATAAGGGGAAGAGCTTCTCTTTACTTCCACTTCTCTCTTGATTAAAACCTTCTGATTGTTTCCTGTATTAGGTTTCACAACAATAGTATTGAATTCAAAGGTAAATTTGGAATCTTAAATTCAGTACTTCAACCACAAACACACACATGTACAAGGACCCCTGAACAGGAATGCTATCTTCAGAAGTGTGGGTTGTGCTTGTGATCTGCCTCACAAGTGTACTGCATATGAAATTCCCTGAAAATCCCCTATGATGGGCAAAGTATAAAGGAAAAACCAGAGATGCCAGATCTCTAGACACATGGTCTTTGATGTGAGAAAATTCCCATTCCCAGTGATGTTGTTGTTTTCACTCCAAGTGACTTACCAAGCAGGAATGGGGGAGGTAGCCCCCATGAGTTAGAGAACGTCAGTCTCAGGAAATCTTGTCATCAGAGTTGAGACCCACTACCATGGAAATCTGTGCTTTTTCTTCTTAAACTGGAACTGGAATATTTAAGTATATTGTAATATACTCTTACAGTGAAATATTGGCATTTATTTAAATACTGGTTTTGGAGGGTTTTTAAATAATGAAATCAAGAGCTGGTGTTCGAGAGTCAAGACAAATCTATTTTTAAACCTGAGCTTTGTCACTTGCAAGCTGTGTAGATTTGGGAACATTATTTAATCTCTCAGAGCATCAACATCTTCCTCTATAATCAGAATACTTAACTAATATAAATGTTGTATAGATTGAAAGGGATAATACATATAGAATTCTTAGCAGAGAGACTTGCATATAATAAATTTATTATCATATATAATGTATAAGGTATTATAGAATATCATTATTTTTTAGCATTAATATAGCAGGAAATAAACTTACATATCCATTATCATCTCATTATGTAAACCCATCAGAAAACATGCCAAGAAAAAGACATCTACCATCACCCCGTGTCTTCCCAGTTCTGCTTTGTGCATAATTAATGGCGCTTTGTTTTCTGTCCACAGATATTTGCGAGGTTGTCTGCTCTCTGTGTATAAGAAATCCCTCTTCACCTACACCTCCCTTGCAGGGTAACCCTAAGTCATGGCATTCCTTGTTTCTGAGCTTCTCCTCTCGTAAGCCTCTCCATCCTCTTTACTACTCTCAAGATGGTCTGTCTCACGTTCCTCCTCTGGCTGTGCATTTCTAGAAATAGATTTTCAGTTGTATTGTGTGAAACTGCTTTGGAAGAGCCTCCTCCCCCTATTCCATCCTTCCTTTTTTGGTGCAGCACCACTTTATCTCTTGTGTATTCCCTGGTGGTTCAGACGGTAAAGAGTCTGCCTGCAATGCAGGAGACCTGGGTTTGATCTTGCCTCGGTTGGGAAGATCCCCTGCAGAAAGATATGGCAACCCACTCCAGTCTTCTTGCCTGGAGAATCCCATGGACAGGGGAGCCTGGCTGGCTGCCATCCATGGGGTTGTAAAGAGTCAGATACGACTTGAGTGACTAACACTGTACATATTACAGCATTTTTTGGGAAAAAAATAGATCACTTCAAATTGAAGAACCACTTTTCTACAGGGTAGCATACAATTTCTTTCTGTGTTCTGATCCCTGCCTTCCCACCCTATCTTTATTTCTTCCACTTCCTTACTTTCTGCTTTAGCAACTTTGAATACCTTCAGCTATTCCCCAGATGTGCCATGATTATTCTGCCCTTTGTACCCTGGCACACATATTTAGCTCTTCTAGAATCTCATCCCTCTGTCTCCTTTCCCACCACCCCAATTTTGTCTGCCACCCAACAAATCTAAGCTCAGTGTGCCCTTCTCTGTTTAATAGTCCCAGTTCTCACAGCCAGATTTCCATGCTTACATTTATTAAGATCACTAGTTGTAAGGGGCAGAGACAGAGTCAGGCCACCCCAAGCCAAGATGCTAAAAAGAGAGCTAAGAATCTTTATGGAAATGCTTAGTGTGGCTATGGTATGCTATGCTACATTACTTCAGTTGTGTCCGACTCTTTGCAACACTATACGGACTGCTGCACGCCAGACTCCTCTGTCAATGGGATTCTCTAGGCAAGAATACTAGAGTGGGTTGCAGTGCTCTCCTCCAGGGGATCTTCCAGACACGGATCGAACCTGCGTCTTTTACGTCTCCTGCATTGGCAGGCGGTTTTGTTCTGTTTTGTTTTACCACTAGCACCACTTGGGAAACCCTGCTGCTGCTGCTGCTGCTGCTGCTGCTAAGTCACTTCAGTCGTGTCCGACTCTGTGCGACCCCATAGACAGCAGCCCACTAGGCTCCTCTGTCCCTGGGATTCTCCAAGCAAGAATACTGGAGCGGGTTGCCATTTCCGTCTCCAATGCATGAAAGAAAAGTGAAAAGGAAGTCGCTCAGTCGTGCCTGACTCTTCAGTTTAGTTCAGTCGCTCAGTCGTGTCCGACTCTTTGCGACCCCATAAATCGCAGCACGCCAGGCCTCCCTGTCTATCACCAGCTCCCGGAGTTCACTCAGACTCACGTCCATCGAGTCAGTGATGCCATCCAGCCATCTCATCCTCTGTTGTCCCCTTCTCCTCCTGCCCCCAATCCCTCCCAGCATCAGAGTCTTTTCCAATGAGTCAACTCTTCACATGAGGTGGCCAAAGTACTGGAGTTTCAGCTTTAGCATCATTCCTTCCAAAGAAATCCCAGGGCTGATCTCCTTCAGAATGGGCTGGTTGGATCTCCTTGCAGTCCAAGGGACTCTCAAGAGTCTTCTCCAACACCACAGTTCAAAAGCATCAATTCTTTGGTGCTCAGCTTTCTTCACAGTCCAACTCTCACATCCATACATAACCACAGGAAAAACCATAGCCTTGACTAGACGGACCCTTGTTGGCAAAATAATGTCTCTGCCCGACTCTTAGGCAACCTTAAAATCCAAGGAGCTCTGGGGACATCAGTAGTATGCTGGTGGCAGATCTTCAGTGAAGTGTCCTATTACTAAAGCAATTAGGCTATCCTTTCTAGTCGGCTGTTCTAACACCTAACTTCCTCACCTTTGATTCTATGTTCAGTTCAGTCGCTCAGTCGTGTCCGACTCTTTGCAACCCCATGGACTGCATCATGCCAGGCTGCCCTGTCCATCACCAACTCCCGGAGTTCACTCAGACTCACGTCCATTAAGTCAGTGATACCATCCAACCATCCTGGGTCCAGTTCCTTGTTTTACCACTTGCCAACCAGGTAATCTTAGACAAATCACTGAACTTCTTTATGCATCATATGTACAAGGAGAGCACAAGATCATTATTTTAAGGATGAAATGCTCTCCACTGTAACTCGTCAATTCAAGATGCACATTTTCATCCACATTTTGATACCTCTGAAATCATGCTGCATCTCACAATTACTGCTCGCCAGTCAGGAGTCAAGTCATGAGGTAGTTACTGTCTGCTCGTGTGCAAATGTGGTTCTTATTCCTGACTGGACAGCTGTCACCTCGCCATGCTTGACTTGGGAAACTGTTTATGAACCATTTGAGGCAAAACTATGAATCCTGCCTGTCAGCTGAAAAACTTTCTATTGGCACTCATTGATAAGATAAAAAATGTTCCAGCATCAAAACTTGCAAAGTTACCTGTTAATGGCTTGGAAGAAATCCTGAAAACCACGGTGGAGCCTTCTTTTAAGAACTGTTGCCCAGGGCCCTTGATGGTCAGCAAATTATGTTGTGTGGAAAACACTAGCATGATGACAGAGTCAGAAAGCGATTCAGAAGAATTTGACTCTGTGAGGAAGTTTTAGGAACCCTAATCAATTGATTTTGCTTCTAGTGTCTTTTTCATGTGTGCACAAGAATCAAATATGGTAAAAAGCTGTGTATAAACCATCATTCAAAACCCTTTCAATAGTGTAATTCTAAGTGATAATAAAATTATCGTCATATGTTAAATAGCATTTTGTCTGTCATAACAGTTCATAAAATAAAAGTGTATCATATAGGTAATGACATCTTAGACTTGATGAAATGTGATTTTGGTTATTATTACCTAATAGTATTTGTTTGCTCATTATTTTTATTCACTCATGGTCCTTCGTTGTGTTTTTCTTCATGACTTTGTAGCTCAGGTTCACAAAATAACTGCCTCATTCTCTCCATAATAACCAGCCTTTCTCAGTCTTTTCTCTAACCTGTCTTTCTTCCCCCTCACCTTGCGCATCTTTTAGGTCACTGCTGTGTTTATGTCCTGAGTCAACCCCTAATCCAATTGCCTGTAGAAGAGTCACGTGGTCGAGAACACGGCTGCCAGGGCTTCCCCAGGAATTTGTTGTCATCTTTGTATCCTCAGGACTTAGCACAGTACTAATTCATGTTTGTTGAATAAATGTGTAAACCAAAATGATTTTGCAAGAGACGCAAGTCCATGACTCACTTATGACATACAGTTTGATAATGGATTGTGCAGTTTTAAAAAAAAAAAGGTTTTAAAATCACAATAACATCTTGAACTTACTTGCTATTATAAATATTTGATCTCAGTTTTCTATAAATATAGTACCTGACATCTTTCATGGATCAGGTTTTACTAGTACCTACATACTCTTCTGACTTGGAAATTTTTTCAGTTATTTCTATGACCTAATTAATTAACTTAATCATGGAGGATACATACTGCTTGATATCTATATGATACAACAGCCTTGGATTGGCCAGATATAGCCATAACTGTTAATGATGCCTTATGAACACATTTTCTCCATGAAAACATTTTATCTTTTCCTCCCACTTCTTGCAAAATTGAACAGAAGAGAATTGAAGAGATGAGTAATACCTCTCTAACTTTTCTGATGAACTATGGATTCCTTCTTTCATTCTGAAAGTCCATGACATTGGGCAAATCCAATACATTAAGGTGTTCAGTTCTCCTTATGCGACTGACTTATTTCCAAAGTTTGTCCTGGTGCTGAGTTGCTTCAGTCGTGTCCAACTCTTTGCATCCGACTCTTTGGACTGTAGCCCGCCAGACTCCTTGGGCCCTGGGATTCTCCAGGCAAAAATACTGGAGTGGGTTGCCATGCCCTCCTGCAGGGGATCTTCCCCACCCAGGGATCGAATCTGAGCCTCTTACATCTCCTGCATTGGTAGGCGGGTTCTTTACCACTAGCACCACCTGGTACGATTGATCAAATCAGGAATTTTTACCATTCTTCAAGGTTTTGTTAAAGCTTTGTAGGCATAACTTCAGTCCATTTTTCTAATATTTAATGAGGAGGCATACAATGAATATATATGTTACATATGTTCTTATATATGTTCATATATATATATATGAATATATGTTACGTATGACCCTGTTCCTCTTTCTCCTCAGCCACCTGACCCACGATCTCCCCGCTACCCACTTGGATTACCATACACAGCTCTAAGCAGTTCTCTGGTGCCAGCTTTTTCTTGTTGCAATCCACATGATCAGATGACTCTTCTAGGAACAGATTCTTTCATCAGGTAATGCCTTTCCTCCAAAACTTCATTTTCCTTAGGATCAAGCTCCAATCCTCATCATGGCATTAAAGTCCCTCTGTAATTTGTTGTTACCTTACTTATCCAATTTTGATCATTGTGATTTTATAAAAGAAATCTCCCTTCCTGGTTGTGCCAGTCCCACAAGTGAACTGTGAATGAGATGCACCCGTTGCCTATTTCCACCCTCTGGTGTTTCCTTGTGCCATGTCCTGAGGGTACATTGTCTTTTTCTTTTTCTCCTTATGACTTCTATTTATTCTAGAACGAGGTTCTCCTTTTTCCTATTATAATCAAGACTCTATATTTTATAGCACCATGTACTTTATACTGTGTGTCAACATAAAAAATTATTTCTTTTCACTGTTAATTCTCCCCACAGCAGCCTTTTAACAATTTTGATCTTTTAACAATTTTGAACAGTTTTGTTATTTTTATGTTGACACCTCGTATTTCTTCCTAGACTTTTACTCAGCTTGAGCACTCATCTTAATACAAATGGCTCCTATTAACTTATGGGTTATTAAAATCCAAATCCATCTTCAAGAGGGAAATATTTTTCTAATAGTGATATTATTTATGATATATACACTAACCCATATACAAATTGGTATAAAAGATTGAGATTATTCAAACAAACGTGATGTTTAGGCCCAGATGATGTTTATAATCAGGGATTTTAAAGAAAGATCTATCCAATTGTGGCACCATTGGGGTAAGTGTACAGCTTTTCAAAGTAAATACTTTGAGTAGGAAAACATCTTTTTGGATCTATTAATTCTAATGTGTTGGTTAAAAATCAGTATCACTTTATTATCTTCACCACTGATATTATAACTTCAGATAGACACAGTTTTTTAATGACTTTTGGATTCTTTAAAAAGTATCCAGTGTATATAAAGCATATTTTGCACTTTTATTGAAAACTAACATCCTAATTCATATGGCAATATTGTAATATAAGGAGAAAAATGTAAAACACAGACCAATGTGAATACCCCAAACCAAGACTCAACTGTTCTTTTCAAGTTTTAGTTGAAATTTGAAATGACTTATTTTCAATAATAGGTGGTGTTTCCCAGGATTCTTGTTTGTTTAGTTGAAATGCTTTGGCTCTATGACATATCTCTGCTATCAATTTTAAAAAATAATATAAAACATTAAGATTCAAATAGTACTTTGGTAATTGACAGGAACTATATCTGCTATCAAATCTGCTGTATTTATCAAAATTAACATTCTAAGAGATTATGAAAAAGAAGCATCTGTAAACTTACTTTTTGAAAATATATAGAAGTATCAACTTGCTTTTTACTTTTCTACTTATTTTCAACTCTTTAAATGTTATTCAATTACTTTAAAATATATGTATTTTTAAATTTTACTCAATGATTGCAGAGTTTATAAATTTTATAGAAGGGATTTTTAGTATTTACAATGACATTTATCTTAATGAGAAGCAAAATGTAAACAATTAAAAATTCTAGAGAAATATTAAGGTGATCAGGGCTCATTGAGTCCCTTAATCCGAAGTTATTAGCAGATAGCTGCTCCAGAATCCCACTTCACACACACACACACAGACACAGAGCAATACAATTATTTAAACCTGAGTTCAGCCTTAGAAAAACAAAAGTAAAACTGAATTAACTTGAAACAATTATAAGATAAATAAATTCATCATTTAGGGATGAATCACCTATGTTTCAGGGAAAGAAACATTTCTTCATCATATAGTGTATTTAAGGCAATAACACACTATATGACAAGAATTTATACAAGAATTCATAACTAACAAAGCACTGCATATACATTGAGTCCACAGTAGGGTTACAATTTGGGAAGGTAAAGTATTAACTTCAGGTTATTGATCAGTAAGCAGGCGGAGAGAAACTAAGTGAAGGTCACCAAGCTAGAAGTAGCAAAGCTGGGACTTGAACTTCATATCATCATACCCTGTGTCAGGTACTCTCGACACCAGTCCATTTTCATTCTTGTAATATTGGACATGGTGACATTATGGACAAATATGATAGATCATGATATAGAAGAATGATAATAATCAAAACTCAGATTTTTCAATTTGTGTATGCTATCAAATGAGATACATCATGTGAGAAGTTTTTATAAATTAAATTGAAATATTCCAAGAGAGCTGAAAATCAAAGAAAGTGTAAATTCTTAAAAAAAAAAAAAACTCTTGCAAGTTTTTGTGTTTTCTTTTTTTAATATTAAGCATTCTTATAGAAAGCATGCTTAGAGTCATTTGATCAAATAAATATTCTACTTTTATTTTCCCAAACAAAGAATACTATAGCCTTTGGCATAGGTTATTTCAATAGGAAATAAAGATTAAAGCAGGCAAGCCCCAGGAGATGTTTTAAGCTGTTTCCATTTTAATGAAAACATGACTTTGTTTTCTTCCTGTTCTATCTTTGGGGGCAGTTCAAGGTTTAAATTAACCTAGGTTCTTGTGTACTTGTCTCTGAAGATGAAGTGAGCAGTAGATAGTTGTGGAAATGAGAGATTAATAACTTTTATTGAACAGAATCAAAGAGAATACCACATAATCATTATAATAGCCATTCTACTCCTGGATTCAGGAATCAAATCAGCAGAAGAGATGACTAATCTTGTTTTCTTGTGAAAATGAAGAGCAAGTCAAGGCTCAGAAGGGAGCATTTAATAATATGGAAGAGGAAACAAGACAGGATTTATTCTTCAACTGGGTAGATAAGAAATGAAGACTTGTTTTGTACTAGGGCAAAGATGTTTCCTTAGACGTCTTGCCATGTGGATTTAATTAGCAAAATCTTTGATATGTAGTAGTGATGCAGTTTGTCTGAACTCCTGTCGCTTTGATTCTCTGTGAAGGAATATGACACTTAAGTAATGAAGGGCACCAATTCAGAGCCCTGCCATGTGCATTTCTTTTTTTTACTATTGTAGAAAAGTAGAATCACTTGTGACAAAATACACAAACGGTTAGCTGTAGAATTATAGAGCTGACAGAAACTCTACAAATCATTCAGTGTAATTTATTCAATGTACTGCTTGATATGCCCACTTATAGAATTTGAAACCAATACAGAACATTAGTATTTCAAATAGGGCAGAAGGATGAGAATTATACTTACGAAAATGAAAAGAATGTTTATGGAAAATTTACAGAATAGGTTGGTCTATTTCTGTCAACTACAAAGATTGTTTACGAAAGGAAACTGAAAATAAAATGGCTTATCCTTGCCAGCTTTTCTTGGGAAGTATAGTAATATAGTGACTATTGCCCTTAAAAGGAAAGTAAAGAGTTTCCATTCTTGTTTCTTCGTTAATTTATTAGACACTTATGGGGTAACTCACCAGTTTCTGTTATTATTTTGTTTGTTTCTCAGTAAAATCAAACATTATATCTATTATCATGAGTTCACGGAAACATTGGAAAGATTAATAAGATATTATTTTTCAAGAGCTTGGAACATATTATGGTTCAGCTATTTTGGCAAATAAAGTAGATAAATGAATAAGTTAAGCCTTAGTACTACACTTTTTTCTTCTTTTTTAAATCACTAGCAGTTGCCAAGAGTTACCATTTTTTTTCATTTTGTTATCTTCTCAAAAGTCAAATCAGTAGAAGAAATAGCGAATCTTGTTTTCGCATGAAAATGAAGAATAAATGAGTTCACTTTCCATTCTGCCTTATTCTTTTAGATCTTAATATAGTAAACTGAAAATTATGGTACAATTTCTCATGGATATTTACATTGTTTTTCCTTTTCAGGAAAACATCGTATACTAGCTGTCTATTTCTAGCCATGGTACACTGTATTAAACTTTCTAAATAAATAACAATGTCTATTTTAAGCAAAAATTTTAGAATTTCCACAGACTTAAGAGTTGTAGGCAGTCAGAAAAGGGGGCAGGTTTTATTAAATGTCTTCTAGATCAGCAGCCCCCACCTTTTCAGCATCAGGGACTGATTTCGTGGAAGGAACTTTTTTTATGGACCGAAGAGGGGAAGGAATGGTTTCAGGATGATTCAAGAGCATTACATTTTCTGTGCACTTTAAATCTATTATTATTACATTAGCTCTACCTCAGATCATCAGGCATTAGATCCTGGAGGTTGGGAACCCCTATTCTAGCTCCAGGGTGGCAAGGTAATACATATATTTATTTATACTATAATATTTAGAGAAAAACATATTGATGCATTTCAGTGCTAAATGATATAGTCATTGTTCATACTATTTGATTTCTCAATAGAACATGATCCACAATGATGATGTTATAGATAACATTTTATGGATTTTATTATTGTAATTTTAAAATACTTAATTTCACAAAAATTGTACTTTAATAATATACCTTGGTTGAAATAGTTTGAAGTTTATTTGTAACAGAAATTTTCAAATATATTGTTGTAGGATTTATGGAAATAAAATGTTCAGTGCTCCCTCTCCTGGTTTTATCATACTGGTGAACTGACCTCTTGTCCCCAAATTGTGGTGATAGCAGAGAAGACAATTTTGAAAAACCAAATAAGATACTCTCATGGAATATTGTTATTTCTGATTTGACTCTTTCAAACCCATTCAAATTGTCCAAGAAACTTATCCACTGGTTCAAGTTTATTACTTCTCCAAATATTATGAGATAGATGAAAATAGAAAATATGTACAATAATGTTGACTTTAAGCCTTTGAAATAGCCTATTTTATTACAATTTATATTATTAAGAGTGAATAGGTAGCTTGTTGGTTTAATTCTTGTTCTGTGTTATTTTCTAGTGATGCTTTCTTGCTGATGGTTTTAGCAGTGCCCTAGGGTCCTGAAAGGTCATTCCAAATAGAACTTTAATTAAAGAACTCAAATATTAGAAAATCTCAAATAAAGAAAAAAGTTTCAAAAGAATTACTTACTATTGTAAAGAAGAATATTAAAAAATTATTGAAATGTCCATACTCAAATTTATATGATTTTTTTACTGAAGTTTTGTTCGCTTTATTTCATCAAAGACTTTAAGCTACCTCTTATATGTAGAACCTGGAAAAAATATTTCCCTTTCCACTTACTATATCTTTCTGGGTTTTAGTATCTTTTAAGAATCTCTGTGGAAACACAAATTTCACATATTGTTACCCTCACAGCAGCATGAAGTACATGATTTTGATAATAAATGTCTAAAATCCAATAGTCTGTAAGGAAACAAAAAGCATTTTTCCTACTGATTAAAATGCTTTTTTTTTCCAGTGACACATCATATATATATGCTTAAGAATTATAAAACCTCTTAGGAAATTATTTCTATTTTAATTGATTTCTATTCAGCTGATTTTTTAAAATAAACTTATTTTTTCAAAATTATATAAATATCTTACAAAATTGAAGGAGTCTGGGATTTTTACAATTTTGATTTTGGGAAAATTATATCACAAATCAAGATAGAGCAATTATTATAAAATCTACAGCAGGAAATCATACCTTTATCACATATTGTTACATACATTTGCAGTAAAACGCGCCACGTTTTAGATTTCACATATTCTGAACTTTGCTTTAAATTGGGTCTGTAGCGGCATATCATCATCTTTTTTATATCAATATACATTATCTCACCAACTGATCAGTAGTGAGGGCTTGATATACAACTTTTTAATCTTTTATTCTTCAAAGTTGTTTTCTAATTCCACTTTTAAGGGTAGAGTTCACCAATCCTTTTGCTGAGATTTGATAACTGAAGACTGCTAACTAAATTTAAAGGTATTCTTTTATGATGAAAGGCATTTGAAGGATTTTCTGAGGCAATCCACATTTTCAGAGGATGTTTGTTAGGGGAGTGTACAGGGCAATATATCCAAGTGGGTACTCATAAAGGAAAGAGGAAACGACTGTTGGGAAAATCCTGCTCCAGGTTTTCAGGCAGCCCGTATGATTGACACATGATATCACTGGAGGCGTGTCCTGGAGTGGAGGTGGAGGTGGAGGCGAAGAGCTGAAATTCTGCGGAGCCGGAGTAGAACTGCTCTGTAAGGCACGCAGTGGTTTGCAGAGTGATAGCCGCAGACACAACTCCCAGCCCTGGAAAAGGAACAGCTACAGTTGCTGTAAATGTGCCTGAAAAGCAATTTCCAATCTTTGCTCTAGGTAAGAACTGTTTCCTTCCTTTCCTTCCGTAGACATTTTAAGGAAAGATCAGGTGAGAAATGTTGGCTTTTGCAAGGAACTGATTATTTCTTTGAACTCGCTTTAGATCTAAAATTACTGGTTGCATTTCAAATTACCAGTAGCATTCCCACTGCTAAAACGAATGCTCTTATTTAAAGTAAATGCTATCACTAAAAGAAAAAGCAGGGTCCTTTTCCTCCCCACCCCCACAACCCCCCCACCCCCAGCCGAGCAGTAACAAGTTTCAAGTCTGAAACAGTCGGATATGTGAAAGAAAAACTGGGTGTCTTTTTTTTTTTTTTTTTTTTTGCCAAAGAGGGACTGGCATTCAGTGTGTGGACCAAATGCATGTTTGTTTAGGCATTGTTGGCGACCGAATCCCCAGAAGCAATTGTTTAAAACCTGAATTTCCCGTCTCTGTGTATTGATTTCCAATGCGCAGAGGCGTCGCTTGAACGTTGTTTGAACTCTTAGGCATTCCAAGGGGCACAAGCACTTCGGCAAAAACGTGCAAGACTGCATGTTACTTTGGTTCGCTGCTGACACGCCGACTGTGCGCCCGCCTGTCAATCACAGGGAGCAGCAACAGCCAGCACATGGCAGCGGGTGCGGGCGGCGGGCGAGCTGGCGAGCGGCCCTCTCCGCTCCACTCTTCGCCGGGGCGGCGGAGCGCGCGGCGAGTCCAAGTGCCTGGAAAGAAAGGGAAATTAACGTGTTCTTATCTCTAATCGTTTGTAGCAGGCGTTTCGGCCGCGGAACAGGAGCGTCGGAGGACTGGGAGTGATCGCTGCCCGGGAGAGGCTGACTGCCAGGACCGGAGTTCCCAGGGACGCCGTGCCCCCACTTGCCCGGCGTGCGGGATCGGGAAAGTGCCTGGACCTGCGCGGGGGCCGAGGGACGACGCCCCGCCTTCTCCCCGGAGGAGAACCCCAAACCTCGCTCCCTTCACCACCGCCCCTTAAAAAGCGGGTAAAAAACAAACTCCCACCCACCCCCACCCGCGGGGAGCGGCGGTCGGGCCTCTCAGGCGTGTACTCCCTGCGCGGCTCCGTGACTCGTCCGTGGACGCCGGTTCGAGCCCCGTCCCGGGCGCCGCGGAGCCTCAAACGTCCGTGACGTGGATTTTCACGCGTCAGGAGGCCGCCACTCCCGCCTTTCCCTCGAGGAGCGACTGGACCCCGAGGAGAACTCTGGTCCGAGCACAGCGGCGGGGCGGCCGGCCAGTCACACACTCCTCTCCCCGCCGCTCCCCAGCTCGCCTTCCGGATAGACCGGGAGAGCCCTCCTGAAGGGAATTTGCCTTTTTTTTTTTTTTCCTGGTTCTTGGAAGGGGGCTACAGGAGAGGAGCCCCGGAGGTGGATGTTACTGAGCTGCGCGGCGCACGCGAGCTGTGAGAGGTTTGCGCCTGGCCGCGCCGAATCTCCAGAGGATTGTCCCCCGCAGCCGGAAGGGGGCCGCGGGGAGCGCTCCTTCCCAGCGGCAGAGGCCGCGGGCCGACCGGCCGCAGCTCGGGCCATGCTTCCCCGTCCTCCCCGCCGCGGTTGATGCGGCGAGTGCACGCAGTCGCCCGCACCGGGACCCCGGCCGGGTTGCACTGCTTGGCCGCCCGCCCCCGCTTCGGCCTAGGTGAGTTTCGGGGCGGCCGCCCTCGGGCTGCGGGAGCCGGAGGTGCACGGGCGGGGCGGGCCGGGCGGCAGGTGCGGGCCCTGGGGAGCGGCGTGGGGGCCCGGACCGCGCGAGGGAAGGGAGAGTGGGGCCACCCCCTCTCGCGGCCCGGCGGGCCCGCGGGGCGCTCAGAGCTGGGTAACCCGGAGAGCGACCTTTCGCCTCCGCGCGGGACGGCGAGGCGGGGTCCCCGGTCCTCAGTCGCCTGCAGCGGCGGCGCGGGGACCCGGGGAGTCCTCTCGGGGAAACCTCTCCACGCGAAAGGTGCATTCGGGGAGGCTTGGAGCGGGGGGGGAGGTCCGAGGAGGACCGCAGAGCTGCTCGGCGGGTGCTCGCGGCTGGCTTTAGGGACCCGAGGATCCCTCAGACGGGGGCCTCCGGAAAGGCGTGTTCGCGCACGAGTGCCAGAGCGGACCCCCGGTTCGCTGGGGAGCCCCTGGACCGAGTCGGTGTGCGCCCGCGCGAGCTGCCACTTTATTCTTGTTGTGAGCGCGGCGGCGCGGCGAAGGGCGGGAGAGGGCACTGCCACTTTAAAAGTGGGGAAGTCCGCCCTCCTGAGGTAATGGTAACCTCAGCCTCCTCCCCTCCTCCCGCCCGAGAGGGAGAGAGAGGAGAGAGAGGGGGAGCGAGAGAGAAGACTTGTTTTCATTCATAACTTTTTCCTTTTCCTTCCTCTCCGTCAACTATTTATTCCCCGCTCGTCTCAGCGCGGATTGCAGAGGGCGCAGCTCCACCGCGGGAACCGGCGATGTGGCGACACCGCTCCGCCGCCTGGGCCCCCGGCTCGCTGCGCCCCGGCTCTTTAGGAATCCGGCTTCTCCTTTAAAGTGTAGACAGATATTTATTTATAACCCTCCCTGCCTTGGGCTTGCTTTTTGGCGCCTGCATTCACTCCGAAGGCTTTTCCTGATTTGTAAGCATCCTTGGTGGCATACGCCAAAAGGCTTTGGAAATCCACGGTGATCCTTAGAATATGATGGGATTGTCCGAAAAGGTATTCGACTTCGATTCGGGGCTTTCTTGGGGGAGAAGAGTCTGCCAAGAGTGTGTGAGCGTGTTTGGGGCTAGATCCAGGGCTGTCACTGCTGGAAAAGGGGCTTTGCTTAGATCCGAGGTGGCTGACATTCTTTGCTTTTTCTTTTTATCTGGTGGCCTCCTTTACCGGCCAGCAGGAACTTTGTTAACAGCTAGCATTAAAGACTCAGATTAAAGTCGTGCCTTGTGCTTTTTCTACTCTCGTCAGATCCACGTTTTTTTCTTTCGTGTGAAGTCTGACTTACTACTTGTAGATACTCTTTGCTTTAGAAGCACTGGGTTAGAAAGTGCTTTGCGAGGAGGAATGATACTGCAGAGTAACGATGGAATCTTTTTAACAGTCCTTAAGGACTCCAGGACTAAACCCAGCAGGTTGTGAACATGTTTCTCCTTGGGTACAGAGAAGGTAGAAGAAGCTAGAAACTTGAGGCTCCGAGTTGAAAGAATGAACGGGGGGAACGCCAAGAAGTTAACATGTAAGACAGTCCAGGGTCATTCAGTGAAGTTAATAGATGAAATGGACTTCTTTCTGCCTTATTCCCGAAGCTGATGAGATTTGGCTCATGGTAGTGGAGAATAGGCATTTTTTCCTTTGCATTCTTGAACTGGATCAAATCTGTAGATTGTGGGAGGAATTTGTGTGAAAAATATTCTGGTTTACCGTTTATGAGAACAAAAACGTTTTTATGTTTAATAGATGGTTTTATGAAGAATATATTATAAATTAGAAGTAATTTATCATTGGTTTTGAAATAGATTTTTACCTGGATATTGCTATACTTTATTACAAGAAGCACATTGATTCAGAGTTGGCAGTGCTTTTGAAAATCAAGATCTGGCATGTAAATACAAATTTTTAAATTAGAGGAAATACAGATAATTAAAATGGCCAGGATTTCCCCATACTACTTTAAAGGCCAGACACTTATTTGTATGTGAAAGTTATCTTGTTATGTCAGTGATCCTTATTTAAACTTAAAAAAATTCAAATGTGAATGGTCTTAACATTCACAGAACTGTACATTGAGTTTTGTGTGTGTGCTTTAGAGGCTATAAAACACCAAGAACTGTTGTGTTCGTCTGCATTCACTTTTACATCTTGTAGACTAATAGTGAACTAGGTTTAAAATTCTGGTTTCTACTGAAGATGACCTCTTAATTTGAGATTCCATTTCAGTTTGGAGTGTCTTTTTTTTTTTAATGCTTGAAGTATACCTTGACTAATTTCCTGAACACTAATCTAATGCTTATAACAGCAAACAGATAATTAAAGACAACAGCACCATAGCCATTCTTAGTTTGTTGTTGTTGTTTTTTTAATGGATGTTTTCTTTTATGGAAAGTACCCATGAACTGATACGGAGCTTCTTTAGATGAGAGCTGTTTATTAGTGCTTATACTCAGTGTTCCCCACAAGAGCATACTCCATTTTGTTTGTTAGATTCACAAACAGGAAGACATTACTTCTTGATTCTGCTTTTTAAAAGTTGAAAAAACTTCCATTTCTTATGGCATGGGGTCTCTTGCTTACATTCTTCTTCTATGATGTGGTCCTAAGCCTCTCTCTGAATTGGACTCTGTCCAGGACCCCAGCATCATTGTAATCCGCTGATGAGGGAGATCATTACCAGGTGGTTTAGGCAATTTGTGACTTGACAGGATTTCTCGCCTCTTCTCCCCCCACCCCCCCAAATGCTTCTAGTCATTTATTTTCTCTTTTTTTTTTCATCTTTGATTTCCTTTTAGGATTTCAGATGCATGCCAGGTTTCCACTGATTGCCAGAAATCAAGATCACTACACATGGATCCCCAAAATCAGCATGGCAGTGGCAGTTCATTAGTTGTGATCCAGCAGCCTGCATTGGACAACCGTCAGAGGCTAGACTATGAGAGAGAGGTTCAGCCTGCTGCTATTTTGTCCTTAGACCAGATCAAGGCCATCAGAGGCAGCAATGAATACACAGAAGGGCCATCCGTGGTGAAAAGACCTGCTCCTCGAACTGCACCAAGACAAGAAAAGCATGAGAGGACTCACGAAATCATACCAATTAATGTGAATAATAACTATGAGCATAGACCTACCAGCCACCTGGGACATGCAGGACTCTCAAATAACACCAGAGGCCCCATACTGAGCAGATCAACTAGCACTGGAAGCGCAGCCAGTTCTGGGAGCAACAGCAGTGCCTCTTCTGAGCAGGGGCTGTTAGGAAGGTCCCCGCCAGCCAGACCCATCCCTGGTCACAGGTCTGAAAGGGCAATCCGGACCCAGCCCAAGCAGCTGATTGTGGATGACTTAAAGGGCTCCTTGAAAGAGGACCTGACGCAGCACAAGTTCATTTGTGAACAGTGTGGGAAGTGCAAGTGTGGGGAATGCACAGCTCCCAGGACCCTGCCATCCTGCTTGGCCTGTAACCGGCAGTGCCTTTGCTCCGCCGAGAGCATGGTGGAGTATGGAACCTGCATGTGCTTGGTCAAGGGCATCTTCTACCACTGCTCCAATGACGATGAAGGGGATTCCTACTCGGATAATCCTTGCTCCTGTTCACAGTCACAGTGCTGCTCTAGGTACCTGTGTATGGGAGCCATGTCTCTGTTTTTACCTTGCTTACTTTGTTATCCTCCAGCCAAGGGATGCCTGAAGCTGTGCAGGGGGTGTTATGACTGGATCCATCGCCCAGGGTGCAGATGTAAGAACTCCAACACTGTCTATTGTAAGCTGGAGAGCTGCCCCTCCCGGGGTCTGGGTAAACCGTCATGATTTTTGGAGGTGGGTTGGACCTCCTGAACTTCTCTTGCTTTCAAGCTGTGGCTGTTAAAAAAGATGCTGTCAGATACTGGTTTTATTTTCTTTGCAGTTTTCCCCTGTTTCCCACCTTTCTCCCCTTCTTTCCAAGGTTTGACTCATGGATTGTACTCTTCTCTAATGGATGATCTTCGGTAAGAGTGGACTGTGAAATGCATCTGGCTCCCCCTTATGACAAGAGCCTCTGCCATCCACTCAAGAGGGTATTGAGAGCCAGTGGGCTTTTATGTAGCCTTTTTGTTCTGCAAGCAACTTTCCAAAGTTGTACACGTGAACATATCCACACAAGTACACCCAGGCTACAGTGATTTAGAGCTGTTTTTGATTGGGTACTCTGGGAACAGGGAAATTGGTGTTTAAAGAAGCAGCAGTTTAATTGCTTAAATAAGCTATATATTAAATCTGTCTCCAATTAGGGCTATCTTCATAGCATTAGACACTTAGTAGCATGGGAGATCTGTTTTTGTTACAACATTAAGTTAAAATTCTCCTTTAACCACTGCCCTCTCCTTGCTCCTCAACATTCTATCCCCTCAGTTTTGGTGTATCTTATTTTAGAGATGCCAGGGTTTGTTTGTTTGTTTCTGTGTAATTTTAGGTCTGCTTTACAATGTAAGTCTTCACATTGGAGATATATTGGTTGTATCTTGCTCATCCTTATTCAAGCTTTCATATTTGTGAAGGACTCGACTCCCTCCCTTCCGAACTCCTTGCTTTTCACCAAATTACTCTTGTCATTGAGGGCACTTGGATAACTGAAGTTGATATTTATATCTGATCAATCTATAGATGTCACAGAACTATGCTGCCTGAAGTGATCTTGGCTCCTTAATGGTTTTTGGCCACTTGGTTAGTTAACAGCTGGGTAGTTCTAATCTTTTCTGTTTCATTGCCTTAACCACAAATTGTGGTGCTTTTTGTATATTTTATGTATAAATCACAAAGTTGAATTCTGACTATTTTTAAGACAAAAGTCTGTTAAACTTTTTTATTGTAAAGAATATTTATTATGCGAATCTCTATTATTTTATGATATTTATTGCAAAAGACTGTTGAAATGTACTCATGTCTGAATATAACAAAATATCAATACATAACGGAAAATAAGGTGACACGAAGAAAGTACATATGTTAACTATAATGCAGAAAATATATTAATTAATGAAACTGTCTCTTGATTTCTTCATTTATTAGTGTGTACTGTTGTGATTTTTGTCATTTGCTTTGAATCTTCATGCATACCCATTTTCTTTCTTTCCCTTAATATACCAAATCTAGATGTAGGTGAGCTCAAATCTTGAACTAGATGTTTCCTGGAAAATTCATTAATCAAGATTTTGTATTCCAAATTCTGTTTCAACAAATGCCCAAGTGAATCACTTTACAAAGTGAAAAAGGTTTTTTTGTGATTAATATTAACAAGTCCGTCCCTCCTTTGGCTATTTTGTAAGCAAGGGGTTTTGTGTATATCAATTTCTTGGAATGGGACATACCTGTATGTTTTAAATAATGTTTATCAACTCTTGGATTAGTCTGAAATTAATTTTCATCAGCAAAGCTTAAAAAATTAGTTCTGTAACCATTCTAGGAGTCTCTGGCACTGTCATTTTAATAAAACATTATAGAATTTAAGAGTGCATCAAGGGGATAGTTAACATTATCAAACAGATGTTTTAAAAACATTCCAATCCTTTTCATTCCTTTAATAAGTCTTTAATGTGCCCTGATCAAATAACATTGTGTCATGTCTCATGGAATTAGAAATGTGAGGGTGTGAAGCTTTATATTAAAAAAGTACGTGTTTTTAGTTTTTAGCCTGCTGAAGTCAGGACATAGTTAGAATCTTTGGGTCTGATAAAATTTTGTTCACATGAATCCTCAGACTCGATTTCACTAACTCCTCCGTATGCCTAAGTGACGTGTCAAACCTGAATAATCAGCATTTGAGAATAAGATGTTGACATAATTTGAACCCAGGATTTAGGCTGTCAAAACTCTTATCCAGCTTTTTTGTTTGGTTGTTGTCTCTTACATGATTTGACTACTAGTTTTGGATTATTTATCCTTTGTATTCATAGGCTTTGCTTTTGTTTTAATTAAGACATAAGTGATAGAAATTTTTAATGCATTTCCACCAAGCCACCAAACCTATTAGTTGGCATTGTGACATTTGGCTTAATCAAGTATTTTCTCTATGCTCTGAAAGCAGGAACATTTTTTAAAATTTCATAATCTGGTATTTTAAAATGTGAATTTGTTTCCTCTTGTATTCAAGTTAATGTGGTAATATCACTGGTCCCTGAATAGTGAATATTTCATCGAGATTTGGCTCCTTAATGAAGCATATAAATAGACTCCTTCAAAATACTGTGTAAATTTTTTCTGTTATTTAGACCCTTCGTATAATCAGGAATTGGTGTAAGAGCTGTCTGTAGTTAAACTAACCAGACTAAGAAGCTGTGGCTTTTATTGAAAGAAATTTATAACTTTTATGAGAATAAGGTATGTTGTGGAGTTTTAACTTCTGGCTATATGGGGAATACATTAAAATTATAATATTAAGATGGCAGTCTGCTGCTGCTAGGGTTCTATATGCACTCTGGCATAATGTCAGGCCCATATTTGGAAATAGCAATAGGTTAGTAGTTCAGACTTCTAACATGCTTGTCAGATACAAAGAATAAACATTTTGATTCAAAACTTCCTCCTTTGTGATGGTTTAAACCTAGAAGAAAAAAAATATTAGGATGTGTCTTCATCAGTGCTCATGAGTCCAATGTGTTTGAACCAAATACTGATGATCATTTAAAAGTGCTAAGGCTTTGAAAGCATTAGCACAGCTAACATTTCTTATAATACCCCTGCCATTTATTTGATACTGCCAAGTTAAAAATACCACATAGATAGATTAACCTTTCCCTTTTCCTCAATTTTGTCCCTCTTCCTCAACTGCCAAAGCTTGACAGAATGAATATTTTTTAAGTAGTTCCTTTCCAGCATGTTTTCTGAGTGCTGTTTGTTTCATTCAAAGAAGTTTTATTTGGATAATTTAATTGTGAATAAAACCAGTACAAGATTTCTGTAATTGAGTAGCTTCTTGTCAACAGTTTAATAAAATGTAACTCAGCAGGAAAATGGACTATGAAAAAGTAGATATACTTCTTTTTTGTGAAGGCTTGAGGTGAATCCTTAAATTATAATCTGTGATAATTATTACATAGTTTTCAAAACACAAATCGTAGAACATTCCAGTTATTACTAAGAAAAAAAATTAAAAACAGTGGTTTTTAAAGTTAAAGGAAATAAGTTAAAAGCTAATGTTTTTACCCTAAAGTTAATATTGAAATCAATCTCAAGATTCATTTGCAGAAAATTGATTTAATTTTTGAAATTGTCTCCTTTTCCTGAATCTTCCCTTTTTTTGTTGAGTGATATATTTCATGGTAATTTTATGGACTTCCCTGGTGGCTCAGACAGTAAAATGTCTGCCTACAATGCGGGAGACCTGGGTTCAATCCCTGGGTCAGGAAGATCTCCTGGAGAAGGAAATGGCAACCCACTCCAGTATTCTTGCCTGGAAAATCCCATGGATGGAGGAGCCTGGCGGGCTACAGTCCATGGGGTGGCAAAGAGTCGGACACAACTGAGCGACTTCACTTCATGTATAACTCTTTAGCAAAAAGGCACAATCTCATTTCTAAACACTGAAAAATGGAAACAAAGAAGGAATGTCTAGACAGTTCTCATCTTAAACTCTGCCCCACCTCCCACTATATATATACTGCAAGAGAGTTTGGTATCATTTTTTAAACATCTTGAAGACAAAACTTTAAATCCCGCTTTGGCCAGTTGACAATTGGAGAACTGTTTTTTCCATTATTTCCCTCACTAGATAAGATGGCCATGAATTTAACTGACAGATTTTTTATTTTTCTAATATTCCCTCAGATGATTACCAAGCCACTTTGCTGCATGTATTGAACCCTTACCACGTGGATTATTCCATATGCAGAAGAATTCTAGAGCTAGAAATAGATATCAGATACTTTATGTGTCTCAACCATATATGAAAGTATATAGGTCACTAGTTAAAAAGTTAAAAATCAGAAGTCTGTGTCATAGTTCAGACCTACTCTATCAGAAAATATGTCCAGGGGAGGAGCTTGATATTCTTAATTTAAAAAGCTTCTTGGGTGAGTTTATCAGGCAATTTTGTAATTGCTTTTTTAGCTTGATGTCTTCATCTTGAGAATAGAGAAACAAAGGCCTGGCTTAAATGTTCATGATAGCTAGCGTAGCACCAGGACTCCAGATACAGGGTTTTCTTCATTTCTTAGCAGCAAGCCTGGTACCTTTATTGCACGTTAGCGTTTACCATTTGTTTTAACCAGAAAGTGTTTCCTTCATAATTAATATATTTGACCATAATTTAGGAAATGGAATGTTTTTCTGCATATATTATTTACACTTAGCTATCAGGAATAAGTAGCAAATGACTTCATTGCCATGATTATTTTTTATATGTTATTATTAAAGTTAACAACTTCATTTGAAAACTGAGATTGTGTGCTTCCTCTGGCCAGGTTTATATGGTAATAATAGAACAAATTGCTTTTGATCAGTTTGTAAAGGTAATAGTAACCTGACATCTAGATTTAAGAACTTACGCGATGACAGTTAGCATTATTTTAGTTACATCAGAATTACAGTGATTAAAAAGCAGATTAAATGTTCTGTTTTGTACTGATAAAAAGATTGGTTTTAAAGTCAGATAGCTGAATCATACTAGGTATGCCAGTAACTAACAGTAAAACCTAGAGACTGTTTTGAACTGGGCAATTTGGGAAAGCATACTAAAGCTTATCATTCACTAGCAAGTATTTCAAGAGCTTGTTTTGATAAGATAATCATAGAATCATACTTCAAATGATAGAAACTTGGAGGTCATCTATTGGATCTTCTTTAGAATGAGAAAGCCAGGTTCGCAGAGGTTACTTACCTAAAGTCACGATCTCGTTGCCAAACTAAAATAAGCTTTATTTTAAAAACTGCATGCTGCATATGTACCTGTGGTAACAGATTGGAAGAAAGGAGAGGTTGGTTGGGGGAACAAGACGAGTTTAAACCAAAATTCCAGGTTAATTTGTAAGTTATAAAATTGAACAAATTTGTGAAAGCACAATAGTAGTAGTATAGTAGTGAATACTAATAGTAGTCCAAGGCAGAGAAGTAAGTGCCTTGAGAAAGGAATCAGACAAAACTAGCTGAGTAAATTTGATGTAAGAAAGTAAGGTGTGTATTTGAGAAAACCAGTTCCTGTTTGGCTAGCAGCAGTTCTCAGCTTCATTTATAAGTAAAATAGCAACAAACGAAACCTGTGCCCTGGGTGGGGCTTTGACTTTTGTTTATCTTACAAGCACTCCAGATGATTCTATGGCACAGCCACGGTTAAGAGGCTCTGAATTAAATTATAGATGCATGTAGAAGAATCACAGGTGATTAAAATGGCAGATATTAAGGTAGGAGGCCAATTAGAAGGGTATTAAGGGTCAGAACTAACTTGGAGGTTAATAGGAATGGAAAGGAGGGATCAATGTGAGACATATATCTAAAGGACTTGGCAGTTATCTGTGGTTTTGAGATAGAGGAAAAAATTGAAAATGATACTGAGGTTTCAGACCAAGGAGAAAAGGCAAATGGTAGTTCTGTGAAAAGAGTTGGGTGGACTTAGTTTAGGAAGTATGTGAGGTAGAAAAGTTATGATTCCTATTGGGATAAACTCTTACAATGCTGGTGAGTTGCCAGAAGCTCACCGAGGAAAAAGTCTAGAATTTTAGAGAAGGGTGATGGCCCATCACCCATATTGGGGTGATAGGGAATCTGTAGCATAGATTCCCAAGAGAAAGAATGAAATTAAAAACAGGCTAGGGCTAAAACCTTAAGGAAAGTGCAAAAGTGAAAGTGAAAGTCACTCAGTCATGTCCGACTCTTTGCGACCCCATGGACTATATAGTCCATGGAATTCTCCAGGCCAGAATACTGGAGTGGGTAGCCTTTCCCTTCTCCAGGGGATCTTCCCAACCCAGGGATCAAACCCAGGCCTCCCACACTGCAGGCAGATTCTTTACCAGCTGAGCCTCGAACCCTGAGGAACATACCTACATTTAGAGGGCAGGTGGGGCACCAATAGAGGGGTGGTCAAAGAAGCACAGGCACCGAGAGACTGAGCTCAACTCTCTGGACTGCTCTTCATCAGTTCCTCTTGACCACGCGTTAGCAGCCAAAGGAGATTTTCAAGATAGGAACTAGTAACAGTCAAAGACTCCCAGCTAAATTTGGTGGGTGGTGTTTAGGTGAAATTGTAATAAGAACCAGGCTGCATGGGTTTAGTGGGTGGTAAGTAAATGCAAGTAACAGCTTTAGACTATTCCAGAAGTCTTGAGATGATAGGAAAGTAACTCAAGGCAAGTAACAAGCTGAGGACAATTTTTAGAATAAGGAAAATCTGTGTCTTTTTGTAGGCCTTCTGGAACAGGGAGGAGGAACTAGAAGAGGGAGCCCAGAGGGCACTTTAACCTTGGCAAGAATGGTTGTCCCAGAGGAAAGAATAAAAGATGAGAAGGAAGGAAAAGACACAGTGGAACGCCAAGAGGGAGAAGAGGGAAGTTGAAGAAGCACACCAAGTGGGGGATGGTCTTCTCTTGAAAGTTAAGATGCTTAAGAGACTGAAATTGGTTCTTGAGAGTGGTCTGGAATGGCTAGAGGAGGAGAGGCTAACTTGTGGTCAGTAGGGACTGATGAAAGAAAGAGCAGCGCAGGGAGCTCAGCTCACACTGAACCTGGAACTTTGGGGGAGCCACTAAGCATATTATTCAGAGCTGGTTAGAGGGTCATTTAAGGCAGAGAATAAGAGACCCTTAAGAAATGGTGAATTTGAAAGAGGTCAGGAATCATAGGGTAGCAGTCTGAATATTTGCCGAAATAACTGGCCAGAAGAATTGGTTGAAGCTTCCAATGAGGATGAGATACAGACTTACAGAGAGTATGGAAATAGCAAAGGAGGACAGCTGAGAACAGAATTTTCAAGTCAAGACCTTAGAAGGTGGTCTCGATACCACCTTCAAGGGTCTTGATACCATACCGTCAAATGCTGAGGGTATCTGGAGTTTCTCTGTGCTCAAAGGTAGCTGAGGTAGAAAAGAGATTTTTCTGAGTAAAAGATGAAGAGGAGAAAACTGAGGCCAGTGTGTTAGAAGAGTTGTTAATTTAGGTATTAAAATGCCAGAGGTGGAGAGGAAATTTTCGAAGCTTGTGTTTATGTTTGGAAAGGATGTTTTTGAACACTTTAACTTGTTTTTAGGCTAATGGATTATAAATTAAGTAATTAAGATCTGATAAAATATAAGATTTCTTAAAAAGGAATGAGCTAGAGCAGTAGAATTTATTTTCAAATGGGCCGTGCTCCATTTATAGCACAAATGGTCTGTTAACAAAATCTGTTATTGAATAAAGGAAACATATCTTCATGAAAATTGATTGACCAGTCAATTCAGTCAAAATAATACACAGAGCCAAAAGGCCTTCTGCTTTCCACATTCCCTTCTTTAAGCTTCTGCACACTTCAGGGGCACTTCAGAAGGCAAAGGGATTGGGTCCAAGACCTTAGTTCTGTCTGTTTCCCAGAGTTTGCATGTTGCAGATTTGCGATAGAAGCCGTGAGTGAATTTGATTCCTTAATAGAAATATATTTTATTCTTCTGGGCCACCCAGAATCTGCCTTCTATTCCAAATGCAGAGAGGCCTACCTTTGTAAAGAAAACTGATGATGTTAGAGGTATTTACAAACTATGTGGAGTTCTACTTTGTGGTTTATAAACCTGCTTTTGGAATTACCTGTAATTTCCTTTTTGTATCTGCCTTTGTCCATTTTGGCTATTGCTCTTTAATAGTTACCAGGAACAGAATCCAATTAAGGCAGATTAAAAGAAAAAAAAAAGATGAAACTAAATTTATCAATAAATATTTGTTTTGATTACCTTGCTAGATCTATTCATAAAACTTCAGAGAAGGAAAGATGCTTAGATGAATGACCAAACTGAAACTCTGTTTTTGTATGGTTTTTGATACTATTTCAAATGTCGACAAGACTGGCAATTTTTGAGAGAAAATAAGAATTGCCTGGCTCTGTCAAACATTTAATCACTTATTTAACAATGATATTTTTGATGCTGAGAATCCCAGTCTTTGACTAGCAATGCACAAAGTTTTAACCATGTGATTGGTATTACTGTATCAGTTGGTAACTGGGGCCGTGGAGGCAGCCACATCTGTCTGCAAGTCAGGAAAGGCTTCATAGAGAAGATATGAAAGATGAGTAGCAATTCATCAGGCAGACAAGTGAGAGGAAAAGCATTTCAGATCAATATAAAGGCATGTTAGTGGGAACGATCATGGCATGATGGCAAGTAAATCAGAATGTTTGGAAGGTAAGGTGTCTTTGGGAAAGATAGGAGCCAGTCATGAAAAGTGTGGAGGTGAAGTTGATAAGTTTGAGCTCTATCTTGTGAGTGAGGAGTCACAGAGAGGCCCGGTTTTAAACAAGAGAGTGACATGGGCAGATTAGAGTTTTAGAAAGATTTTTCAGGCAGCCTTGTGGAGGATAGACTGAAATGGAAGAGGGAATCCAGCTAGATCATTAATATGATGATCTAGATGATCAGTGTGACTGGGACAATGGAGACTGAAAGGAAGGATGGGTTTGAGATGACTGGCAGGTTGAGAAAGAGGAGTGAAGACAGATCTAGGTGACTCATCACAGGACCAACTCATAACTGGTCCATAACTGGTTTATAACTGCTAACATAGGCAGAGAGAACATTTGTACAAATAAAATGCAGAAGGAGACCAACATTTTCTACACTGAACATTCCACTAATTGTACAGATTTGGGAATGATTTTTTCCCCCCTACAACACATCTCTCCCAGAACAGTTAATGAGTAATGAAGTGGACCAAAGGCAGGAAGCCAGAAAGCAGAGAAGAGAATTAAAGGCTTTGCAAATCAAGCAAACTAAATTATTAATTCTTTGTTCCACCCTGGCTCCCCAGACAGAGTTCACTATATATCACTCAGAAAAGTGAGTTATATGCAATATTTGAACTTTGTTGTCAGAAATACCAAATTCCAAAATAGAAAATTCAGCAAGTCTCCCAATTATCTAAAAACATTAACTCTTCCTACCCTCTCCCACGCAACCCCTACACGCCCTGGCCCAGGCATTAAATTTTAAATCACTGGAGTATCTTCAAAAAAATAATGCTTGTAACTTCAGTGTCCTGATTTTCCTTATTCCCTATATTTTTCTCTGTTGGTCAAAGTGAGAAATGATAACGGCGATGGTGGACAAAGGAAGAAGGGTGGTTGAGGAATATGTTTATTAGGTGATTGGGAATAGGATTAGAGAAGCCACTGAAAGTCAAATCTGGGAGGACCTTAAAGTCTACTTAGTTCCTTTCCTTCATTCATTCAAAAGTAAAGACATTTGAACCCTGGAGACATGAAATGATTTACTCAAGGATAAACTGCTAGTAGGAAGTAGAGCCAGCTGAGTACTCAGAGAAAAAGATGTGAAAACTGCATTTGAAAGTCCTATGCTATTTCCATTATATAGACCTTATCTATACTTGAAGACCTGGAGTTTTATTTATTAAAGAATCCGCCTGCCGATGCAGGAGATACAGATTCGATCCCTGGGTCAGGAAGATCCTCTGGAGGAGGGCTTGGCAACCCATTCCAGTATTCTTGCCTGAAAAATCCCTTGGACAGAGAAGCCTGGTGGGCTACAGTCCATGGGGCACAGAGTAAACCATAACGACAGGCCAAGTTAGTAAAATCCAGATTCTTGCAGAAGCTATACCAAAAAAATGACAAAACAATTTGGGGATTGAAATTGGTCATTTTTCTTTTTTTCCTGTAGTTTGAATTGCTTATAAATGAGAGTATTGGAGTTAAACATTTTCTACATTTTATAGGTGGTATGTGGCACATGAAGAGACTTGGAAATGGTTTTTTGAGAAGTGATCATTATAAAGCAGAACGACTTGAATTTGAGGGAGGTTGGCATTGCTTGATTTCAAAAGTTTAGTTAAAAAAAAAGTCAAGTGTGTAAAGTCCACATTGCTTCATGTCCTATGTAGATAATGGGATTTTTTTTTCTCCTTGGCACTGGAATAGGTACCATATAGTGCCTTAATTTCTTAAGTAAAAACTTCAACTAGAAGGAATCTCTTAATCCTTAGGGAAAATATGCTTCATATGGTTTGTAAAATCTGGTGAATTTTGGAAAGAAGAAAAGCAGCCAGTACTCTTGAAAAAGAAAAAAAAAAGGTCTGCTTGAACTTGCCTTTCTTGAAAAAAACAAAACCCAACATTCTTTCATAAAGCATTTTTTTTTCAAAAGTATTTGCCCTTGAGCATTTTTTCCTTCTTACCCATGCTTATCTTTCAAAACAAACATTTATTCCTTTCTACTATAGAGTGTGAGGAAGTTCCTTTGAGGTTATGCCCTACAAACATATCCAAGCGGTAACTGTCACCTCCTTCCTATGGCACAATCATGACTAACGCAACCGCAGGCGCGCTGAGCAGGGGGCGGCGATTTCACGACGGGGGCGGTGATTTCACGACGGGGCCGTTCGTATGTTACCTATGGGACCATTTCTCAAGGGGGAAAAACACAGAACTGTATTTTTGTGTTCAAATAAAATTTTGGGTCCTTTTGACCCAATGGAAAATGTGTGTCTGCTGGTGACTGCCAAGTTGGAATATGATGATTTACACTTGGAAACATTTGTGTCATTTATCATATGATGTTACTGGCCTACAGCATGACTCCATAACAAATAACCATATTAAAAATTAATCTTTTCCAGTTCATCAGGCTGTATGTCTCTTGGAAGCCCCACGTTTTCTCTTTCCCTTTTGCCCTATCCTCTTTTCCTCTCATCACCCTTTAAATTAACTATAGGATTAAGTTAAAATGCATGTACTAAGTATTCGTGGGTGTGCCTTCAAACTCCCAAACTGCCCTTCTGCCCTTCTTTCCTGCAACATAAATCTTCTATCCAGTGGAATTAGTTCACTCTCTGTCCCTGGAAAAAAAAAAAGTGAAAGTGTCAGTTGCTCAGTTATGTCCAACTCTCTGCGACCCCATGGACTGTAGCCTGCCAGGCTCTTCTGTCCATGGAATTCTCTAGACAAGAATACTGGAGTGAGTAGCCATTCCCTTCTCCAGGGGATCTTCCCGACCCAGGGATTGAAGCTGTGTCTCCTGAATTGGAGGTGGATTCTTTACCATCTTAGCCACTCAGGAAGCCTTTACTCTTTTATAACTAGGTTTAAATCCTATTTCTCTGACTAAATAATCTCTCCTAGAAATTCTATAGTAACATCATTATGTAAAAGGGTCATTACTTTTAATGTTTACAGTATTGAAGAGGAGGCAAAACCTTACCACTACCTTGTTAAAGTTCCTGTTGGGCCTGAGAATTAATTGACATCAGATGGATTAACAGGGGAAAAGCATACAGAATTTTACATGTACCTGTGAACCCTATAGGAAGATGAAGACCCAGAGATGTAGCCAAGCCTAAACATTCATACTGTGGTTGAACAAAGAGAGACAGTTACAGAAAAGCAACTAAGATATATGAACAGTAAAGGAAGTTGAGATATTTTAACAAGGTCTGTTTGCACAGAGTTCTCAGCCTCCACTCTCCATCTCTGGTGATAAGAATGTTCCTCTCCTCCTGGTACAGTGAGGGCATCCCTCATATGTGAGTTTTATCTCCTGCTTCCAGAAAGAAAAGAGGAGGCCACAGCACGCCTCTTGTACCTGCTGTTTATCAGTGCTTCTAGCTCAATATAATCTTTACGCTAAGGTGGCATATTTTGGGGTGGCATTTTCTGCCCCTGTTCAAAGTTTATGTCCTGTGTCTCCTTTGATACTGTAATTCTTTGAGGTTATGTTGTAGACTCACCTGTACCCCAAAGGTGCTTTGTCCATGGTAGGCACTGAGTACATATTTATTGATATATTTTCCTGCATTTTACAATTGAGTCATAAGAACCCATATTTGGATCTTGTTTTTCTGTCCAGAGGAATATTTACTATATTAATAAAATATATATTCTGATATGGTCTGTAATCTGCTTTAAGCCATTTTAGTCTTGCGTATTCTAACAAATAGGGCTTCTACCTTTACCGGTGGTTCAGCTACAGCGGTAAACAATCTGCTTGTAATGCAGATTGTGTGTTCTGTCCCTGAGTCGGAAGATCCCCTGGAGAAGGAAGTGGCAACCCACTCCATTATTCTTGCCTGGAGAATCCCATAGACAGAGGAGCCTGGTGGGCTACAGTCCATGGGGTCACAAAGAGTTGGGACATGACTGACCTAATACTGAGTTGACTTGAGAGTCCTGGAGGAGGCAAGAACCCTCAGCTTCCAAGGTGCTGATACCCTTTCTCCTAGATACTGAACTTACTGCTTACTCTTCTTGTTCAATTTGCATAGGCACAAAGCTCTTCAAAATGTCCCTTTTTTCAAATGTATAATGGCTACTCTATATATGCTTTTGGAAGCTCCAGTACTTTGGCCACCTGATGGGAAGAACCAACTCACTGGAAAAGCCCCCGATGATGGGAAAGATTGAGGGCAGGAGGAGAAGGGGATGACAGAGGATGAGATGGTTGGATGGCATCATCAACTCAATGGACATGAATTGGAGCAAACTCCAGGAGATGGTGAAGGACAGGGAAGCCTAGCCTGCTGCAGCCCATGGATTTGCAGAGTCAGACATGACTGAGTGACTGAACAACAACAACAATATGTTTTTGAAGATCTATGATAATACCATATAACTATCACTCAATTAAAACATTGTTTTTACTAAATACAGTAGTATCTCAAATTGTACATGGCACATAATATTTTTGTAAGTACCTAGGTGTACAAACTTTTGGTATTTCAACAAACTCGTGAGTTAAGGAGGGACTGAATTATTCACCTAGTTTTATAGGTAAGGAAGTTTGACATAGGAAGGAAATATGATTTTCCAATTTCTTGATAAAGTTAGGACTAGAACATAACATCCCTGACTCTGTTAGTTCATTCTGTGACCTTTCTGATGTGGTGGTTGATGGTTGAGTTGCTAAATTGTGTCCGACTTGTGGCGACCCAAGGACGAAAGAGCAGATAAAACCAAGGAGGGTGTTGGAATGCAAGAATGGAAAAACCAGGCCCTTATGGTCCTTCCCTCTCCCATGTTGTAACTATTAATGGAACAGTATAACCTGTCTCCCCTCCTACTCCGTAGGGAGAAGGTATTTGCCCTACTCTTCCCCACCCAGTATACATGCCTCATCTGATCAGCAAATGACCCGCAAGACCCCTATCCCACTCCTTGTACCCTGGGTATAAAAGTGGACTAAGGACCCCTGTTTAATTTCGGTTCTCCCTTGAGCTGGCCCGCTATTCTAACAGCGTCTCCCACTCTAATAAACTTTATTCTCCTCTCATTCTGCCTCAGGTCTGGAAATTCTTTTCCAACCCGTGCCCGGACCACAGCACGACTCTTTACGACCTCATGGATGTAGCCCATCAGGGCCCTCTGTCCATGGGATTTCCCAGGTAAAACAGTAGAGTAGGTTGTCATTCCCTTCTCCAGGGAATCTTCCTGACCCAGGAATCAAACCTGAGTCTCCTGCATTGTATGCGGATTCTGAGCCACCAGAGAAGCCCCAGCCTTTCTGATAACCATTAAGAAAGAACAAGTGAGTGTGCCACACCAGCCGATGATGAGGCATCCGTGTTCTGCTCATGACTTGAACTGTGGTGAAGCATCCAGTTAAAAAAAAATCACTACTTTTATCCTTGAGTTTTACATGGAGTCTCATCCTAACTTGTGCTGTTCTTTATGAAAGATAATCTGACCAATTTCTTAATTGCGTTTCATTCCCAAGGTTTAGAAAAAAATGTTTTTGCATTTACAAGGAATATATATAGTCCAAGTACACAACAGCAAATCGTAAGTGCTTTGGATTTTGATTATTTTAGAATACTAGTTTACCACAACTCAGCTGTCTGTAGTGAACCCTTGGCCTCTGATTACATTGTCCCCTCCTACTCTAGCCCTGCTCAAATGATTAAGTGGAAAGGATTCTAATTATGTAATCTCATTTTGGGGAAAACTCGGAAGAGTAGGTAGAAACCTAAATGATGCATGTTAGAGCTAGGAAACTGGAGCCAGGTCTCATGTACTCTAATTAAAACTTTTATTTCTGCAGATTTATTCTGTGGTCCTTGCTGAACAGATCTGCCTTGGGTTTCTGCTGGTGAGTTTTTCAGCAGGAATGCAGGCTTTGTTTCTTTGAATAGTTGAGTGCAGATTAGTGGTATGCCAATTTCCTGTGGCCTTTCAGAGCTGCAATTTGAGCCCTGTTTGCTCCTGGCCCTTGCACAGCGGAAAACAATGGGTGACTTCTTTTAGGTTTCACTTCAGGGCTCTTAGAAACAGGGGAAGTGGCTAAAGCCCTACTTTACAGGTAATTAACAATAGATAATGTTTGCTCTGCATTTTTTAGAGCCGATAAAAGGTAGAAGAACATATTCAGCTCCCGATTTAGACACTGTGCAGTGGTTTTACGGATACAAAAGCTGTCTTAGCATCAACAAGGTGGCATTGAAATCTGGGTCACATATATGACTGAGCACAAAACTTTTAAAAAATAGAAGAAAAAGAAATAATATTAAAACACTGACAGGTAAGCAAGAAAACACTCCTTAGAGATACTAAAAGAAACTGTCACTTTAAACCATGCTTTTTAGTTAAGGGTGCATTTATTATCAGTTATCATCACTTGTTGATACTTATTCAAGATAATTTTTTATGTCTTATAAATTCAACTCTAGAAGCCACCTGCTTGTTTAAAATAATGTCAGCTTAAGAAGCTTTTACTTGCCATCACGTTTAATCATTAACATAAGACCATCTTATGAAATGGTCTTAGCTGCCTAATATGTTGTAGAAAACAGTGTATCTTACTCTTTTATTATATGTTTGGTAGTCATGGGTTTTTTATTTTAATACTCTACTCCGAATAAATAGTATTTTTTTAAGACTACCCTTCTCCCTGAAACATATTATATCTACTTCGTGACAAAGTAGGTTTGTAGCTGTGTTGACAGACTAATTGATTTATTCAATCTTCAACAGTTATAAATACCTACTCTGCCCCCACATATTGGCAGAAGCATTAAGGATAAAAAAGACAGTGGGGGCCCTGTCCTTAAGGAGATTATGGCCTTCTCTTTCCCAGCATCGTTGCCAAAAGAAGGTTGAGGCTTCTCTTTGGGAAAAAATTTAAAAATCTCAATTTTAATACTTAAACTTTATAATTGTGATGTGTGGGCAGCATTCTTGATAAAAATCTAAAGACTGGGTCGTGTCTGAGATCCCCCAGTAACTTATTTTTAGACTGAACATAACTCTAAACCTAAACTCAGTGACTTTTTGTTCCAAGCCAGCTCTAACTACAACATGAAAATGTCACCTTACTCATCTGCTCTTTAGAGATGATGAATATGAAGAAGTGGCTTTAGTAGAGAATTTATATACCATTTAAAACCAGAGCAGCTCTTTCTAAGTGTGTTTAGACACCCTGGAGAACAGTGTTTAAGTACAGAGGTGTACAAAGGTGAAGGAGCCCTACATCAATTAATTAGTCAGTCCAGACTTGCTGAACGCCCAGACCGTGTGCAGACTGTGCCAGGGGTGTGGGTTTAAGGAAAAAGTCTAAGCTCTTGATCTCCACTAAGAGCTGGATCAGGAGGCTGACCTGGCAACCGGAAATAGGAAAGCGCTTAAATCCTCTTTTCTGCTGATAAAAGTAACATGTGTTTACTGTAACACTGTTTTTTGAAAATTTAGAAAAAGAATAAGGCAGAAAACAAAAACCGTGCACAATCCTGCTACCCATTCCTTAGTTAAAAGGGATTTTAACAGTTCTCTGCAGATTCTCGTCTCCTATTTTCTTTACCTTCTAAAATTAAAAAAAAAAAAAAAGAAGTAGACACATGCCTCTACTGATCTCCCTTTATTATCTTCTATTGCTCACTGAATCTTTTAGACCAGAGGCATTGCTTCCAAAATACAGTATAGATCAGAGCAATGTTTCAGAAAATAGCCCCTCTGACATGAACCAAAAATTGTCTTTTACTTTATTTACTTCCCTCCTTTCTATCTCCTTAGTGAAGTGGAGCCCTTTTTAGAGAGTTGAGAAGAAGAAAAGCTCAGCTTGTCCTTTTCAGCTTTCCAGCTCTTACTCAGCTACACATGTTTATTGGAGGAAAACTAAGATACTCGATAAGATAAGAAAAAGAGAACTACGAAAATTGGGGTTGCCAGTGAAAGCATAAAGGCTCAGTAGCAGAAATACAGGATTCTTATTTAAAATAAACTGTAATTATTTGATATTGCCAAAAACTACAGCAAGATAATCTTGTAAAGAAAGGACTTAAAAAAAAAAAATCAGCCGCAGCTTTGCTGTGAGAGCTAGGTTGCTGTTCCCTCTCTTCCCCATCTCCCACTTTTTATGTTACTCACGTTAACGGGGCTAATAATTTACCTTAAGAAACTCTGTCTCTAAAGACTAATGCTCATCATTTTCCCCATGGTGACCGGCTTGGAATTATGTAACCAACTTTATTATCACTGTCATTAAAATCAGTGTACATTTCATTCCAGTTGTGTAGGAAGTGATTACTTAAAGTATCCATTTAAAATATGACTTAATGTTTAGATAGTGAACTTGTATGTTTGTCATGTCAAAGCCTCAGAGAAATATTTGTTTTCCTTAAGTGCTCTAAAGGACTGGCCGGCCGCACACAGTTGTGATGAGCTCTGTGCACACCCACAGAGTTATCAATATAAAAATAGTGCTATAATGGCACTGTTGGAAGGTTCAAGTTCAATTATTCTTTTGTTCCACAGATTGAAGGCCGTTTTGGAGTTGTAAGCAAGGTAGATTTCTTCGGTGTACATCAGTCTCATACTAGAAGGCTGACACGTTTCATTTTCCATGATGAAAGAACTCATTTGCTGAGACAACTGATGCCCTTAGGAAGAAGTGACGACCCTATTTTGATTTTATTTAATTAACCTTTTACAATGACTCCTAGATAGGTTAAGTGTTTTGCCAAAATTCAGGTATTTGAAGGCAGCAGTGAGCTCACTTAATTTCTCTGTTTTAAACAGAGTGCTTTTGATGGTTTACTAGACACGACATCACAGTTTCCTGTTTCATATTTGAGTTAAACAGAGTTAGAGAAAACCATTTGCCCTAAGCTTTGAAACTCTAGGGACAAAAACCCGCTGACCAGAAGCTTCAGAAGCACAGTAGCTTTTTAAAGTTGTAATAGTGTTAAAACCATAACTACTGATGAACCAAAGGAATATACAACCTCCCTCCTGCCTGCCCTCCAAAAAGAAGGGTAAAAGTGAAAACAGAGGATTGAATAATCCAAATGATTAATTAAGCTGTTCACTTTTAAAGGTTCCCAGGTTTAAAAAAATTTTTTTTTCCTTCTTCCTAAACACAGGTAGCCTAGCACTGTACATATTGGCAAATTTGTTTTGTGTTCTCAGTTGAAAAAGGAACACTTAAGGGAGAGGCGAGGTTTTCAGGCTCAGTAAATCACTTGGAATTAGAATTTAGTGCTGATGGTGGCTACAGAACTGAAGTGTTTAATAGTGTGGTAAATAAAGAAAAATTAATGCATCTCTCCTGCTCCTTGAAGAATAAAAAAAAAATTGGCATTATGTATTGCTCTTGTGCAATTGCTTATAATTATTTTATGACTTAAAGAAAAAAGCAAAAAACATATTACAAAACATATTACAGAAAACCAGACACTTGAGAAACCTGCATAAATCACTGGTAAAACTTAAGATTACTAGAGAGGAAGTTCTACTACGTGACAAATTAAAATTATAAAGTCTGATTATTTTAAAAGACAGAATACAATAATTTTCAGTAATTGCACAATTCAGCAAAAATGTTTTGCAAGCCCAACCTGTACATATCCATAAAGAGGAATTAAAATGCACTAAATTCTCTTAGAGAAGCAAATTGAAATACTGAGTCTCTGGAGAAACAAATGATTATTTCCTGGGATGGGGATGAGGGAGCAGACATCAGCCTGGAAGGCAGAGGGCCAGGTTCCGAGATCCCAGTGTCAAACAAGACAGATGTATTGCCTCCAGTTTGGTCTGTTATTTTTTCCTCTTAATTACAGAAGCAAAAGATTTTCAGGGGTGGGAGGTGGGGAGGGGAATCACAATTTCAGCACTAGTAACCTCCTTGCTCTGTATTTCATATATTACCACTTTTAAGAGCTCAAAGTTTTCTTTCTCTTCTGGGATTTTTTCCCTGTATGAAGTGGCAAAATGACTAGCCACTTTCCCTTTTTCATATAGGAGCCGAAGTCACAAAGGGAATCTTAGGCTAGGGTCCTTTCATTTCAGTTCTTACTGCCAAATATGGCATTTAAACTCTTTGCTTATTTTGTGATTGACTTTTCCTCAATGAAAGGTTACTAGCATTTCTCTGTAATCTCCATTTCTTGAATTTTTAGTTTGGAAGATATACTTTTATTCTTATACATGTTAATAAAAGCATTATTGTACAGTGGTAGTAGATAGTGTGGAATGTGAGTTTGCTAAAAAGATGAACAGCAGTTTTTCTGGGATTCTTGGCTTTTCTGTCACAAAATATGGAAAAATAAACTTACTTATTGTCTCAGTCCATTTGGGTTGGTATAACCAAATATCATGGATTAGGTACCTTATAAACAACAAAAGCTTATTTCTTAGAGTTCCAGAGTATAGGAAGTCCGAGATCAAGACACTGGCAGGTGCAGTGTCTGATAAGGACTTCTTCCTGGTACATAAAAGGCCATCTTCTCATTGCATCCTCACATGGTGGGAGGGGTGAAGGAGTTCTCTGGAATCTCCTTTACAGGGCCACTTACAATCTCATTCATGAGGATTCCACCTTTATGACTATTTCACCTCCCAAGGGCCTTACCTCCAGTTATCATTTTGCATCCTAAGCCTCAATAGATGAATCTTGGGGGCACATAAGCTTTCAGTCTACAGCAGTAAGTGTACATTTAACTTTATAAGGAACTGCCAAACTTTTCCAAAGTGCTATATCATTTTTGCTTTCCCACTAGCAGTACATGAGAATTCCTATTGCTCTGCATCCTTGTCAGCATTTGGTTGTCTACAAATTGTACCCTTTCTTATTTTCTAGCATTCTTCAGGAGTTGTTCTCCCATATAGTTGCACCTATTCTTTCAGAGGGTTTTGCGTAGGGAAGGTAGATGCTTGTGTCCTGCCTCCATCTTGATCTAATTTTCCATACGTGGTTTAGCCTAGTCTTTTTCACCTACTTTGTAAAAACTTATTTTTTTCCGGAGAACTCCTATCAAAATGTAAGTCACTTTACTTATTTTTTTTTTCTCATTTAATTGAGACCACAATACAAGACAGTTTTTATGGAGGTCTGTCCTATTTGGGAAGAATTTTTGGAAGGCCTTATCCAGTTCTTTGCATTAGCTTTCTCTTGTTCAACAGATCCCAAAGCATATTGTTTTCTGACATCCATACATGATTGATAGATTTTAAACATTATCTTAACACATGTTGCTGATATTTTGCGAATGCATCCTCTAGACTTTCACACAACATGTGCAAAACATGTGTACGACATAGTGCAGCATGATATTCGAAGGCGCTATTTTTGTACCACATTAAAAGAACCAGGTATTTTTGTTTCTGATTTCTTTGACCTCTCCTTTCACAAACTCCCTTTCCAGAAACTACAGTTTCTTTCTAAACCTTAAAATGCTCAGCTTTTTTCCTTAGGCATTAATCTTATCAGAGAGAGGCCTTGAAGTCATATCCCAGCACATGTGCAGACTCAGAAAGGGCATCTGTCCTTTGCCTCCTGGATGCTCTGTTGCTGCTTTTGTTTAATCTTTAAACCGTACTTTCTAGCAGTGGACTACCATCTGATTGAGGTCCAGGGTGGAAAACTGGGCTCACATTAACAGTAGGGTAGGGCTTATCTCCTAGCAACTCTGATTAGCCAAGATAAAAGTTCACTTTGAAGAATACCAACCAGTGTGAAAGTTAATTTGCATATAATGGCTCAAAATTATCCATTTACTCTGTTGGAAGCTTTGCCTTCCACTTTTAAATGAGTTTCTCTACTTTTAAAATTTTATTTTTATATTCATTGCTAGGTATTCATTTTCCTGGGAATGGTGAGTGAAAACCTAAGAGGCAATCAGGATTCTCTTTTTTGGTGCTTACTCTCTTTTCAATTTTTTTTTTTTAAACAGAACTCAATAGCAGCCATCTGATTTAAAAACAAAAAAATCTGGTTTAATCTTATGATGATCTTATGATTTAATCTTATAGTTCCAGATGTTTACTTTAATGTGTTTAAACACTGTCTTTTTCCTAAAAAGGTATTTTTGAGTTAGCTAAAAACAAACAAACAAAAAAATAAATAGAGAATTGTTACTGAAAGAGAAATAAGAGAATCAGGGTTAAAAAGCAGGAAAAAAAAAAAAAAGAGGATGACTACAAATACAAGCAGTTAATAGATTTGAAATGTTTGAGCTTCTGCTACTGCTGCTGCTGCTAAGTCCCTTCAGTCGTGTTCGACTCTGTGCAACCCCATAGACGGCAGCCCACTAGGCTCCCCCGTCCCTGGGATTCTCCTGGCAAGAACACTGGAGTGGGTTGCCATTTCCTTCTCCAATGCATGAAAGTAAAAAGTGAAAGTGAAGTCGCTCAGTCGTGTCCGACCCTCAGCGACCCCACGGACTGCAGCCCACCAGGCTCCTCCATCCATGGGATTTGCCAGGCAAGAGTACTGGAGTGGGGTGCCATTGCCTTCTCCAGTTTGAGCTTCTAATATCATCCAAAATTTCCTGCCAGACTAGAAGAAAAAATAAAACTATTGTAGTATGAGGTTCTTGAGATTTTTAAGAATTATAGGAAATTCTCATGGAAGACAATTTTTGCCTTCCAGCACTAACCTTTAAAAGGCAGTTCTCACCCAGAGCTTATGTAGAAGAAATTGAATTTTGGGAATGGGCAGTATCCACTAAAAAAGGTAGAAAGAGTGTGTGTGGTTATTTCTCACAGCAAACTTCACTAAAAGTCAGTGATATAAAACTAAGCCATATTTTGGTAAAAGGAACTGTTCCCCTCCACCCAGGGAATTTATAAGGGCCTAAGCTCTATTGACTTAATGCCAAAGCCTTTGACTGTGTGGATCATTGCCATTGCCACCCATAAATCTCTAAGACTGAGGTGTGTGCTATGGACTGAATTGTATTCCTCCCAAATTCCTATGCTGGAGTTCTAACCCCCAGTATGACTGAATTTGGAGACAGATCCTATAAGGAGGCAATAAAAGCTAAGTGAAGTCATAACAGTGGGGCCTTAATCCAGTAGGACTTGTGTCACATGAAGAGGAAGAGACATGAGAGCTCTTGCTCTCTCGCTTTCTGTTTCTTTTTGACTCTGTGACTGTCTCATCCAGAACCAAGGAAAGCTGGTGAGAGGGCACAGTGAGAAGATGGCCATCCTCAAAGTAGGAAGAGAGGTCCAAAAACCAACCCTGCCAGCACCTTGGTCTTGGCCTTCCAGCCTCCAAAGCTGTGAGAACATACATTTCTATTACTATAAACCACCCAGTCTGTGGTATTTTGTTATAACAGCCCTACCTAACTAAAACAGTATGGCTTTTGGACAGAAGATAATTCTTCAAACATTACAGTGAGAATTCTTTCGTCGGCAGGTACTTCAGTGACTTAGCTGTATGCAGAGATGTGCAGTGGCTTCATAGCAAACATCTATTAGGCAGCTCTGTAACTTTCCTAAGAGGTTGTCAGCCCTACCAAGGCTCCTGACGTTCAAAGCAAACAGATCGCCTTCAGTTGGCAGTGTATTACTTATTGTAGGATGGGTCTTCCCTGGTGGCTCAGACGGTAAAGAATCTGCCCGCAGTGTAGGAGACCTGGGTTCAATTCCTGGGTCTGGAAGATCCCCTGGAGAAGGGAATGGCTGCCCACTCCAGTATTCTTGCTTAGAGAATTCCATGGACAGAGGAGCCTGGCAGGCTACAGAACATACTGTCACAAAGAAGCAGACACGACTGAGTGACTAACACTTTTCTTTCGGTCAGCAATGTATTGCTTACTGTAGGTTAGTTCGGATACTCTCTAGTTTATAAACTCCTCACCAGTGACTTTCTTTATCTTGATAAAACTCTTCTTCATTATTGAGCAGGAGAAAGGTTGTTGAGCTGAATGTTTTTTGTACTGTTCAAGTACTAAGATGGTGAGTAATGTATTTTCCTTTTGTATTTTCATCAGTATAAGAGGTTAGACCAGAGAAGGCAGGAAAATGAAGCTGTGGAAATAAGGTTGTGCCTTCAGTCTTCTGAATTCTCCTCTAATCTTTTGAATAACAGATTCAAGGAAATAAAAAAAAAAGTACACAATAAATCTCATATTACATTTTTTAAATCTTATAATTTGCTGGTTCCTTTACTGTTTTACATGGCAAATAATAATAGTGGGGTAACATTTCCCAAGTTTACATAAAACAGAATTTGAGTCTAAATATATACCAACCTGAAACTAAAATTGTATTAAATCTGGCAAAATTTAGGTAAACTTAAGAATCCCATTTGATATTTGGCAAAACTAATACAATTATGTAAAGTTTAAAAATAAAATAAAATTAAAAAAAAATAAATGATACCAGTAAAGAAATCTGAAAAAAAAAAAAGAATCCCAGGGGGGTAAAAATTCATATAGTGGTCATGTTTTGATATTTTAGATACTGTTTTATTAATGCTGTGAATGTCAGATCTGGCTCTTTCCATATGGCAGCTACTTTAAATACACAGGTTATAAACATTTGGCCTCATGGGTAAATATGAAAGATCTAGGAGTGAAAGATTATACCCTAAATCTCATGGTGGCCACAGGCACATGTATTAGCTATCTGTCTGTCCATCTACCTACCTTTGTAGTCAGCCTCTATCTATCATCTATCTATCTACCTACCTATGTTTTTATCTGCAAAATTCTTGTTTGTCACTGCAGCAGGTTTGGGTTTAAGTACTGGTGCTGTTAAAATATCTTACAACTTGAGCTAGAGCAGTGTGAACTGAATACACTGGACACATACAGAAGTTGTTCAAATTCTCTACTCTTAGAAGCCAATTATCAGTGAGAGCTTCCCTGGTAGCTCAGCTGGTAAAGAATCCGCCTGCAATGCAGGAGACCTGGGTTCCATCCCTGGATTGGGAAGATCCCCTGGAGAAGGAAATGGCTATCCACTCTAGTATTTTGGCCTGGAGAATCCATGGACTGTCAAGTCCATGGGGTAGCAAAGAGTCAGACTCGACTGAGTGACTGTCACTTTACTTAGCAGAGAGAAGGAAAAGAAAAGGTGCTTAGATAAGCCACTAGCATTAAGTTTCAGGCTTTGATGGATTGCTAATAAGTTTTGCAGTTTATAGCAAAACCGCCCCACCACTCATTTTTTGGATGTTGTAAGTTACTTGGCTGCCCTGCATTGATTGGCTTATTTTGATTTAACTGGTTTGTCAATTTCTCACTATGTGAATTCAAGCAGGTAAAATGTAAACCAGAAAATAAGGATATGCTTGCCTTGTCTTATGAAATGAAAGTAACAGGATTGGGCCATGCCAAAATCATGCCTCTTTTTCTAGACTCATTTTAAGTTGTGAAGTGGCATGATGCAATGTGAATGTCTGGACAAGCATCCCTTTTGTAGTTCTCAAGGGGGTTATGTCCTGGATTTGTTCCTTTGCAAACTCTTTGCAGTTTACATAGCTGTAGAGACTTAATGCCTTGGCAGGGGCACAGGTTTTATCTGTGGGTTTTCGCCTCTTTGAATGGCAGGCAGTTAGTTTATATAGGAACTTAGGAACTGCATTCTTTTTGCCTATGGGTCAATGTTGGTGTTTTATCACTTATTTCCTCTTTTAATCACATGACAAAATAATATTTTATTTGCCCACTAGGCTTTCAGAAACAGCAAACAAGAAACAGAGCTCTTTGGAATTTCTCCTGTCCTCCTTAAACTTCCCTTCAACACACAGTTCTTTTCAGAATGTGCAATCGCTGATTTGATTCTTAGATATTTGACCATTTGCTACTGAAAATACTAGGGCATGCACATTATGTTTATGAGTGAAACAGGTGTAGAGAATACACATGTTCTTCAGGATCCCTCTTGGTCATTTCCCTTAGACACGTTGTTGCCTCAGCCCTCAGTACTTTGGTCAGCAGTTGAATCAAAGTCTCCTTAATGGGAAATTGTAAAAATTAGTATCAATAGGGATTGCTGTATTGACTGTGAACAGTTTCTCTGTTTTAGTAGCTAATTTGACAGTCACTCTAATGATCTGTCTTAGAGTTAAGATTTTCTTAATCTGGTTAATATTTCTTCAGAAAATCTAGTTAAGAAATTCAATAACCAATATATTTTGGGCCAATTAAACTCACTTGGCAAATATTCTAACATATGTCTTCTGAATTCTTAAATGCAAGCTTAAAGCTTGAGGATATTCTCTACATAATTCTCATAAAATATGTTTCAATAGCTGGATTAGAAACTTTCAGTGCCTCAGGGATCTTTAGTTCCACTATAAGGTTTAATTCTCTTGACTCAGTTTTCTGAACTACCTGGATTTCAGGCAGAGGTTGGCTTCTAATTTTCTAAAACACTACTGTGAACCTGAAGAACAGATCCTCAAACACCTATAATATATTCTTTGGAGCAAAGCCAATTCATTTTTCCCTGTAAAATACACCCTGAAAGTCTGATTTTACTCATAGTCACTAATTATCTGGATGTTCAATACTCAGCAATTAGAAGCAGGATGAAGGATGATGGAAAGAAAGAGATTTTTTTTAAAGCAGGAAAATGTAGAGAGAAAGAACAGCTATTGATCAAAAGATGCCCTCTGGGCCTTCAAGTGAAGAGTTTAAGCAGTTCCAAGCACCAAAATGGTTCCTCAGAGTACTGGTGTATTACAAAACAGTAGGATATTTTATTTTCATAATGAGTGATCTTGAATTTATAAAAAATGTGTTCTTATTTTATCATAAAAAGAATAGGCAAAATTCAACCTAAAAATCTTAATACTTCGGAGAATATTTCAGTTATTCAGAAAATTATCCTATATATAGTAATGTACCTCAAGATAGTGTTAATAAATGAGCAACTTAATTGATTAGTTAAAAATAACATAAAATGTATATTTCTTAGATAAAATGATCTTTGCTCAGGTATCTAAGGTGTCTTCTGTTATGTTATGTGTAAAATCTGGTTTACCATTTGCTGAGTTTGCTATATAGTCACCAGTCAGAAAGCTATCTGGTTCACATCTACTCTCCCAGTGGCTGTCTCCATCCTTCTGCTTTAATTTATGCCTTTAAGGGGGGGAGGCTTTTCACTTCCCTAGCCACAGTGATTGGTTCAGGGGATGGACATGTGAGCAAGGACAGTCCGATCAGAGTCTTTCAAGCAGGACCAAAGGAAGAGCTTTTTCTGTCTAGTTGTGAAGGTATGAGAATGTGTGCCTGGAATCCCATTAGTCATATTCTCTAGTAGTCCAAGAAATTATCAGGCAGAAATGATAGGCCAGGTTAGAAGAACCCAATTGCACTGGAGTCTTTAGTTCCTGTTGTTCCTGGGACCAGCTTCCAGGCTTGACCCTCTAGAAGTTTGCTTCAATAAGCCAATAAATTCTCTAAGCTACTTCATTTGTGGTTCCTTTTCTTGCAAGCAAGAAGCCTAGTTAATTCATATTAACTAGTATTAACTGGTTGGCACTTTACATTATTTCTTGTATTTATAAATCTGCTTTGTGGATACCATTATCCCTGTTCTATAGTTGAGGAATTTGGATCTCAAAGAGTAAATATCTTAGCCATGCTCACATGGCTATTAAATGATGATCAGTTTAAAAAAAATTTTTTTATCTTAATGTATCTTTTTTACTGTGCTAAAATAATAACATAAATCTTACCAGTTTAATCATTTCAGGCATACAATTCAGTGGTGTTAGATACATTCGCATTTTTCTGCAGTCCTCACTATTATCCATTTCCAGAAATTTTTCATTATTCCAATGGAAACTTTATACTCTGCTATGAACAAGGATGTACAGTATTCTGTTTGAGTCCCTTCTTTTTATTATTTTGGGTATAAACCCAAAAGTTGAAGAGCTGGATCATATGGTAATTTTATGTTTAATTTTTTTGGAACCACCATATTTTTTCTATAGTGACTGTACCATTTTACTTTCCTACCAATAGTACATCATGGATCAATTTCTCCATATCCCCACCAACACTTTTAATTAAAAAAACCATCCTGATGGATGTGTTCTGGCTTTGATTTGCATTTGAAGCCCTGAGTTTTAAACAAGACACTTTCAGGTGCCTGCCTCTGCTGCAGGCCCTCCCTCTCTAAACCATCATCATCTATTTTGTCTCTTTCAGTTCAGAGCATCACATCCAGTTGACCGTTCTCAGATTTTGTCATTCCCCCTTTAAATATCCTTGGCTAGAAAAGACCAATGTTTTCCTCATTCTGCCAAAACATGTGTCTACTCTGCTTAAAATTCTGTTCAAAAAAAAAAAAAATCTGTTGGAAATTCATCTTCTAGGTCTTCCTTAAAGGAATTTGGCCTAATCCAGTGTATATTATATTCCGGTGTCCCTTACACATTAAGAAACGATTACTATTAGGCTAATTTATATATTCTTTGGCATGTTTTCCAAGTGGGTTTATCCCACCCATTTTTAAACTATAAGCTCCTTGAGGAATGAATCTGGTGTAACTTTCTATGGCAATCCTGTTATACCTACTGGTAAGAGGTCAATGTGCAGTGGACAGTTAATAAAAGTGGCTGATTACCACCACCGCTACCAATAGCATCATCATCATCACTTATAATTTAAATTATCTTATGGTATTTCTTTGAGAGGAAATTTTCATAAATATACCTTTGTGTTAAAATTTCTTATAATGTCATTGCAATATATTTTTGTAACATTTTCTCATGTTATGTCGATGTTGAAAAGCAAGTTCCAATTTTCTTATCTGCATTTCTGTTTCCTACTTGCATGAAATTTCCTCTGTAGACCAGTTTTTCAATATTTTCTCTTGGGTGGGATAAAGGTTTAGTTGTCTTAGGAGAAGTAGACAAAATTGAAATGCTCGATTTTGTTTCTAACACTACTGCTGGAGGAGCTGGCAGACACTTATTCCAAATCCCAATTATTGGACACAGCCACTTTTAAAAGATGTTCACATTTAGAAATATGAATATCATCCTGAGGCCCACCCTGAACTGTCTCCAATCAACTGGTCTGTGAGCCATGCTGCACCCCTCCAAAAAAAGTCTGAAAATGATTTAGGCTTCCTGCCCTGTGGATTTTGAATTACTGTAATTAGGATCTCATGTTTGCAGCCACACAGCCAGCAGTTGGTCTCTCAGCCTGGGCACTTTCTATTTCAGTTGGTAATTACTCGGTGTTTAAAAAAAATCACAGATGAGGGAATTGAGGACATAGTTGATTTGGTACTGACTCTTTTTGGGGGGGGTGGGGAAAATGGGGTATACCCTTTGTAATTCTAGCTTTTTTCAGACTGAGGCATCTGGGCTGAATGGAATAGGGCCCTTGACTTTTCTTGCACCCTTTCCAAAAGTGCTTCAGTAAAAACAAGGGAGAGGATTGGGATGAGGGGAGGTGAGGTGAGTGGTAAAGTAGAAGGAGGATGAGTTAGTTGTCCTGGGAGAGCAAAGAAAGACATTAGTCGAACTGCACCATTAAACAAGGGTTTGATATTCTTTTACAGAGGATGTGTCTCTGGGTGTGCGTTTTAACTTCAGGTTAACTTCCATAATAATTAAACGCCAGTTGCTGGATCACCGACTTAGTAGTTATCAAGAGGGTTTATTTACTGATAGGAGTTGAAAAGCAATGCATTCTCTAGTTAGCTTTGAGAAGTCACCTTCTATTTGGAAGAAGATTTCTTCCCTCTTTCCTCGCCTTTCTCTCCCTCTCTCATTTTTCTATGCCTGGGAAAGCCTGGTTTTATATTATTAAAAAGTTAGGATTTCACAGACCAGAGTCACTGGCCCCTTTAAAGGGGACTTGCTCTCTTGTCTTTAAGAACAGAACTTAAAGGAGCCAGATGGTTCCCGTCTGCTGCTCTGAGTCAATGCACTTCCTCCCACAGACAGGAGCCCTTTTGCCCTCCTTCCTCCCCAGCCCCTTCCCACTTTCTACCTCCCACCTCTGGGCCTCTCGGTTTTGTCACTAGAAATAATCTTTTATTGCCCAGTTGTTCGGAAGTGACCTTTTGCCCTTGATTAGATAGCACCAGGCTCTATCACCGGATTGCTTTCGAGTTGGCAGTTGCTTTTTCTGTGTCGGCTGATCCGGTGTCAGGGAGAACAATGCAAGGCTTTGCAAAATTTTAGTATAGCTCAGGCCTCGGGTGGAATAGGTGGGGGTGGGGAGACTGGGGGTTATATAAAGTAGCCTGGTAGATCCTAGTTGCAAAACTATCTTTTCTTTAGTAAACTGAAAAATAAATGGTATATTTTAAAATCCATTTGTACATATTTAACTCACTCCTGTTTAATAACCATACATATCAGAGGAATAGATTACCTCAAGATTTCACTGTGCAGTATTTAAGTATATTAATATACTATTAAGCTGACTGGAAGGTATAGTCTTACATTAAAATATTAATCAAACGTACTATTGAATTTCTCAGAGAGCAATTTTCCAGAAGGTCCCAATTATTCTAAGTAACAAGTGTAATAAACCATGAAATAGAGAATGTGCTTAATCACTAAAAGCTAACTCATTTTTTATTTTAAAAATTAGGGAAAATGTCCATGACTTAAGTTGTTTCCTGGATTAAATAAAGGAACTTGTGATGCTGCATCTTTCATAATAGTTCTCCAATTCTTTTGATTTCAAATCCCCAGGAATATCTGCTAGAACTAATAGAATGGGTGAGTTTAAAATTTTAGTTTTAAAACTTTCAGTTTCACTCTAGGAGTTAATATTCTGCTGGATAGCTATGGGAAGTTTTGGGGATTCTTTTTGAAGTTTATTAACATACGCTCCAAATTCCCTGGTGGCTCAGTGGTAAAGAATCCACTTGCTAATGTAGGAGGTGCAGTTTGATCCCTGGGGAGGGCAGATCCTCTAGAGAAGGAAATGGCAACCCACTTCAGTATTCTTGCCTGGAAAATCCCATGGACAAGGGAGCCTGGTGGGCTATAATCCATGGGGTTACAAGAGTCTGACAACAGCAACTAAACAACAACAAACATACTAATATCTGAAAATTTGAAGTTTCCTAGCCCTAAACATGAAGAGGGTAAATGCCTTCTCTTCCTCACTCCTACCCTTCCTACAACCCATGCAACCCTAAATTTTTATAGTAGGTGATTCTTAATGTTAATGGCATACTGTTCTTGACTCTTGGCCTTCCAGTTCTGGTGGCTTAAGATGAACACCACCTCTCTGCTTTACTCAGGTAGGCGATGACACCTGAGAAGTTATTGCAGCTGTTTTCCAGTGTCAATGGAGGGATGATCTTTCTATTCAGTGTGGAAATATGTATATCAGCCTTTACCACAAAGGAAGTAAAAGATGTAAAGTGCAGAGTGAGTAAGTATTACCAGTTCCATTTTATAGATGAAGCAGCAGGAACTCTCAGTCATGCAAATATTCTGGAAGGACCCAGACCAACTCCAGGGTTCCTAATTGCCTTGTTTCCATGCTGTAAGAACGGTCCTTTTCATAAATATTGTGTGTGTGGATGTCAAAAGGAAGAACAATTAGTGTGTTCTACCTTTTCCAGTTTTTGGTATTTGTGTTTTATTGACTAAATATCTTTCAAAAAAATCAAGATGAAACATGCAAAATTTACTGATCAATAATTTTGAGAATGTGTTGACACATATATATATATATGTACCTATGCATGTATATGTGTGTGTGTGTCTCCATGTTTTTAAAAGCAGCAGATATTGTTGAACAATTTTATTAGTAGACAGGATAAACAGTTGACCAGATAACTTGCCATTTGGTGAGTTTCCCAGGTTAAGCCTAGGAAATGAGTGGGGAATGACCAAGGAAAGAAGGATATTGAGCCACTATTGAGGGAACTGAAAATCAGCCATTCTTTTGGCTTCAATTTTCTATTGAATTTCTATTGGCAGGGCAGGCCTCTAAATATCCTAGAGGGGTGATGGTAAGTCTGAGTGGTAACATTTGAGCTTTTAGAAAAGAATAGTAGATGGTTCTGAGTTCATTTTCCACTTTTACTTTTATTTCAAAGAAGGGCTTCCTCAGCTCCATACTGTTCTGAGAATTGGTCAGATTGCATGAATGACCAGGGAGAATATTGGAAGATTCCTTTAAGGCCTTTGGGTGGGTAGCAAGGAAAATGCTGTTTATTGTGATTTACAGACAACAGCATCATTGTACTGTTTATCTTCCTTTATTTTCTTTAAAACCCTCCTGTTTGAATTAAGGATACTTCTCTTTTTCTTTATTTAATGGAGATGTTATAGAAACTAATAGTTTCATAAATAGAAGAGTAAATTCTTCTTGAGAGGACTTTAGTTTATTTTAAAATGTGAAAAAGAGTAGAGACAACTAGAACTTATCAGACCAAGATTTTGCTGTTGATTATCTTTTAAAAAGACTAAAAATGCTCCCCTAACTTATACTATTGTTAAAACTGAGTAAGATATATATGACAGTCCTGACTACCCCGACCATAGCAACAAAGAGGCAAAAACAAACACACAAACAAAAGAACTATATACAATCATAGTGTTCTATAAATATTTATTATTTAAATATTAGTACAGCAATACTATAAAACATTTAAATATATGTTAAAGCTGTAAACTATATTATCTTGGGGCCATGCCCAGAAAGCGGACTTTCTGCATACTTAACATAGCAATGTCTGCTTTTGACTTTTATAGGGAATGGCATATAAAGATCAAGATAAAAGTATACTTTCATTGAAAAAAGTAACATACTAGCAAATTATTGATGAAGTTAACCTTAAGGAGGGCATAGAGGCTTGGTAATAAAGGCCACAGAGCAGATGTACTGATTATTATGTATATAATCACAAAAGTCATTAGAGTGAGCCAAAGTGTTTTTTGTTGTTTGTTGTTTATTGAGTGCTGCCTTCTGAGAAATCTGTATACAGATCAAGAAGCAACAGTTAGAACCAGACATGGAACAACAGACTGTTTTCACACTGGGAAAGGAGTACGTCAAAGCTGTATATTGTCACCCTGCTTATTTAACTTATATACAGAGTGTATCATGTGAAATGCCAGGCTGGATGAAACACAGGATGGAATCAAAATTGCCGGGAGAAATATCAATAACCTCAGATATACAGATGATACCACCATTACGGCAGAAAGTGAAGAGGAACTAAAGAGTCTCTCGATGAAAGTGAGAGGACAGTGAAAAAGCTGGCTTAAAGCTCAACATTCAAATAACTAAGATCATGGCATCCAGTCCCTTCACTTCATGACAAATAGATGGGGGAACAATGGAAACAGTGATAGACTTTATTTTGTTGGGCTCCAAAATCACTGCAGATGGTGACTGCAGCCATGAAATTGAGATGCTTGCTCCTTGGAAGAAAAGTTATGACAAACCTAGACAGCATATTAACAAGCAGATACATTACTTTACTGACAAAGGTCTGTCTAGTCAAAGCTATGGTTTTTCCAGTAGTTATGTATGGATGTGAGAGTTGGACCATAAAGAAAGCTGGGCACTGAAGAATTGATGCTTTTCAACTGTGGTGTTGGAGAATATTCTTGAGTCCCTTGGACTTTAGGGAAAACCAACCAGCTAATCCTAAAGGAAATCAGTTCTGAATATGCATTGGAAGGATTGATGCTGAAGCTGAAGCGCCAATACTCTGGGCTCTCATGTGAAGAACTGATTCATTGGAAAAAACCCTGATGCTGGGAAAGACTGAAGGCAGGAGGAGATGGGGATGACAGGATGAGATGGTTGGATGGCATCACTGACTCAATGGATATGAGTTTGAGCAAGCTCTGGGAGTTGGTGATGGACAGGGAAGCCTGGCATGCTGCAGTCCATGGGGTCACAAAGAGTCAGACACAACTGAGTGACTGAACTGAACTGAACTGAAGGCCAGCAGATATCGATGCTGAATAAATTAGAACTACAATATTAAAAGAATCAGTCATTGTGCTAAGTCAAACTATCTATCATCTTGATTGGTCTAAATTAGTGAGGTTGAATTTTTGCCACACATTGTATTCCTCTGGTAGCTGAGTTATGCCTTAATAATAACTTAGGTGTTTAAGATGTTAAACATACTTTGGCGGTGCTAGGTAGCTAGATTTACATAGTTATAGGGAGAATGGAGTTTTCTTTCTTTTTTAAAAAATATATTGAGGTATAGTTGATTTGCAATGTTGTGTTAAATTCTGTTATACAACAAAGTATTAAGCTATACATATATATATGCATTTTTTCATATTCTTTTCCATTATGGTTTATCACAGGATATGAATATAGTTCCCTGTGCTACTACAGTAGGACCTTGTTGTTTATCTCATTTTTGTTTTGGTCTGATATTCAGAAGTGGAAAATTTGGAGACCTTAAATTTGATTTTTCAATTTCATGGATTTCGAAAAACTACTTATTAATCATGCACTACAAAGCAGGTGGCACAGGAGACAGATGATGAGGAAAACAATATTCCTTCCCTCGGATTTTGGTAGTCTCAAATGGAGAAAAGGCTCTCTGGATCCATGAACTTTAAACTCTAATATTGGGGGAAGGGATGATAGTCATTATTATTGATAAGAGTGAACAAAGAATAATTTTAAAGGACTAAAAAATCCTCATGAATGAATCTAACATGTAAAATATCATGTATGAAACGAGTTGCCAGTCCAGGTTCGATGCACGATACTGGATGCTTGGGGCTGGTGCACTGGGACGACCCAGAGGGATGGTATGGGGAGGGAGGAAGGAGGAGGGTTCAGGATGGGGAACACATGTATACCTGTGGTGGATTCATTTTGATATTTGGCAAAACTAATACAATTATGTAAAGTTTAAAAATAAAATAAAATTAAAAAAATAAAAAAAAATGTCACATTAATTGTTAAAAATGTCAGAGAAGTAACACTGATCTTTAAGAAAATATTTCAATTTTATTTGTTGGTGTTTTTTTTCTGATTATTTTACATTAAAATGATTTTTCTAAAGAAGAAGGAAAATCCCCAAGTTTATCATTTAAAACTAATTTAATCTATGCTGCTGCTGCTGCTAAGTCGCTTCAGTCGTGTCCGACTCTGTGCTACCCCACAGACGGCAGCCCACCAGGCTCCCCCGTCCCTGGGATTCTCCAGGCAAGAACACTGGAGTGGGTTGCCATTTCCTTCTCCAATGCATGAAAATGAAAAGTGAAAGGGAAGTCGCTCAGTCGTGTCCGACTCGTAGCGACCCCATGGACTACAGCCTACCAGGCTCCTCCGTCCATGGGATTTTCCAGGCAGGAGTACTGGAGTGGGGTGCCATTGCCTTCTCCAAATTTAATCTATAACTTAAAACTAATTTAATCTATAATATGTATGAAAGTGAAAGTGAAGTCACTCAGTCGTGTCTGACTCTTTGCGACCCCATGGACTGTAGCCCACCAGGCTCCTCCACCAATGGGATTCTCCAGGCAAGAATACTGGAGTGGGTTGCCATTTCCTTCTCCAGGGGATCTTCCCGACCCAGGAATCGAACTCAGGTCTCCTGCGTTGCAGGCAGACGCTTTAACCTCTGAGCCACCAGGGAAGCCCAAATATGTATAGTTAGGCAGAAAAATTCAGATGGAAGTAATTGCAGAAATAACATTTGTATCATGACAATTTCTACTGTACTTTTACCTTGTAAATTTAACTTTCATTTTGTTTTTGAATCTGTAAGCTAGGTAATTCTAAGTGAAACTTTTGAAAGTCTATAAAAGAAAGCAATTATAAATCTTTTCACAGCTTAAGTTTCTAACATCCTGGTATACTTGAATCCATTCAATCAGTCAAGAGCAAAATAAAACCATTCAGAATGGAATAAAACATGTATGATAAAATGATAACTTCCTAAGTTGAAAGAGTTGTGCTACATCAGATGGTAGGTGATATCCACTACTCACTGTCTGATACAGGAACCCACACATGTGCCATCTGGGCAAGCTGCCAGCACACAGTCATCACCGGGAGTGACAGAAGAGCAAGATGAAACGATCTGCCTGTGTGTTGCTCATCATTAGTAATTTGTAAATCCGGCAAGCAGACATAAATAAAAGCAACTCTGTAGTTGGCACTTTTGCCCTCCTCCATTCTCTCGGATCCCTTCAACCTCAAAGGTGCGCTGGGGTCTGTTAAAGCTGGTATTTCAGTCTTCGTAGGCATTTTCGGATACTTGATTTAAGCACACACACCCTTGAGCCCTTCCACTCCTCCAGACCAGTTTGTTTTAGTTTTGGCTAAAACAAACAAAAACCTCCTTCCAGCCTCTATCACATTCTTCAGTTGTCTCCACCTAAAATGTGTCACATGCTTCATGCATGATAAAGTGTTTTGCAGTCACTAGGTAGGTGGAGTGGGAAAGCCCACAACGAAAAGACCAGGTCAACGGAGAGGGGCAAACGTCGCCCTCCTAGAGGTGAGCAGAAAAGGGGAATATTTTATGAATGGGATCAGAGATAAGACCCAGAGAAAGGAAAATGCCCTTGTTACACAGTAAGAATGAAGAAATTGTGGTGACTTTAGGGTGGCAAAGGTGCAGGATGACTTAAAAAAAGAAAAAGACATCTGAATGAAGATGAAAGAAAAAACTGACTTAGTGAAGAAGAGAGGGGAAAAGTTAAATGAACACAGGCTGAAGGAGGTATCCTTTCCCCACAGCTCTGAGGAGGAGGGAGGAGCTAATGAGCCATTCATTGTCACATGTACAATGCTGAGTGCCTCACCAGGGCACTGTTGTTACTCACAAAAGAGAAATTATGGTACATCTTTCAGGCTCGAAGGTCCCGCTGGAGCCCACGCTCTGTGCCAGGCTCCCTTGTGAGAGGCAGTCGGCAAACCTATTTAGAATCATTTCTTTTGACTGTGAGAAATTGGCCCCGTGAGACAAGGAATTCCTGCTTCTCCCAGGCACCCTGGAGACTTACAAGGAAGTGTTATGTAGCGGTGCAGCACCCTTGCGTTTCTGTTTCCAGTCATGCTTTCTGACACAAAAGGTAATGGGGACACTTCTGAGTCCATGGAAAATCTACATTCCTAGGGGGCCCTCTAATGGGGTTAAGTCAATCTGATTCCAATGAAAGAAGATTCAGTAGTTCAGTTTTCTTCCTCAGCAAAAAAAACCATTCTGAGAAATTATCTATGCTTACATATCTTCCTTTTTAACTGCAAGAAACTCGAAAGTCGTTTTCAGAACACCATAGCCCATCATTTGAAACCACTGTATCTCTATAATGCACAAGAGTTACAGATGTAAGTAATAAAGACAGAAAGCATGGGCTTAGACACGGACAGATATAGGCTAAAGGCCAGTCTCTGGCACTTGTAGGGGACAAAGTCTATTTCCAATGCCACCCTCAGACCTGGGCGCACCAGCCTGACTTATCCTGACACACTGTTTCCCCCACTTTAAAAGATCGTGCTTGTGCTTTCTCTGACCTCATCTTTCCATGTAGGCGGGAGTCTGTGTGTCTGAGGGGCCATGGCCACTCTCTCCCCTGGTGCCTGTGTCTCTCCATATTCTGGGTACCCTGGACTCAAATAGCACAGCCTACCTTCAGGCAAGAACAGGACTCTTTCTCAGGTCTGTCTTCAGAGGGTAGACAATGGTGCCCTAATGTTGCCATCAAGGGAGGGGTTAGAAGAGAGCTCAGGTGGTTGGAACTGGGATGGAGGGAGGGTGCACACGTGTGAGATGCCCATGGTGTGGGACAGAGCTGGCTGTGGGAAAGACCCCTCCATTTGTACTCTGGACCAGCAGATGTTAGAAGTGGGCTTGTCCATCTAATAAAGTTACTGTGATGTTTAAGTGAACTAACATATGTAAAGTGCTCAGCATAAAGACTGGTAGACTGTGGACGTTCAGTAGGTTTTTGTTCTAGGATGGTTTCTGTTCTAAATGAAACCTGACTTAGCCTCTTCTAAATTCCCATGAAAAACATGTATTCAGAGGCTCAGAATAAAATGAAACCTCTGTAGCAACACTGAAAGAGAAGACTTGTAGTCATTCTATTGTCCGAATCTAGGGGGAGTTTACAAATAATACAAAACCTGTGGAGCAGAATGAAGAATCAAAATGGGTATTTTGGGTCACTGATAAAAAGCACAGCCCACCCTATGGAAAAAGAAGTCATAAACCTGAATAAACTGAATTGCACAGATATTATCACAGGAATCCAAATCAGTATAAAGAGTAAAAAAATACTAGAAATATATAGAGCTGCTGCTGCTGCTAAGTCGCTTCAGTCGTGTCCGACTCTGTGTGACCCCATAGACGGCAGCCCACCAGGCTCCGCTGTCCCTGGGATTCTCCAGGCAAGAACACTGGAGTGGGTTGCCATTTCCTTCTCCAGTGAATATAAATATAATTATAGTGGAAGGTAATACACTTGTTTTTAGTTTTGACAAATCAAGTAGGTAATATGCAGATAGAAAATTTAATAGAAAGGTTGAATTTACAGCTAATTATAGAACTCTGTAATTCAAACAAAAAATACACTTCTTTTTAAATGTGGAATATTTTTCAAGATTGAGAATAAACAAAATCTCAATAAATTCTTCCAGTAGAAAGCAAATGGGTCCATATTGTCTGATCTTATACCATAAAACTAAAAACTAATAACCAAAGATGAAAAAAATGGATTGTCTTAGAAGACACCTTGATTGTCACACACATCTCAACTTGAGTTGTGAAATGTACAAAAATGTATGTTTTACAGTTAACAAAATGTTTTACCATCGGGGTCAAAGAGAAAATGGAAAATTTACCAGGGAAACAAAAACACTAATATGTCCATGGTATATGACCAAAGCTATGCAGTGAAGCATAGTCATAATCTTAAAATGCTTTTTACGAGGAAGAAAGAAAATAAATGAACTAAGGATTTGATGTAGGAACAGTTTCTTTTTGCAGTGGAATCATCATCACTCCTTTACCTCAGAGACTGTTACTAAATCCAGCCCCCTTGTGAGACTCCTTTGTGACTTAGTCTCAGCAGCTATACTACCTCTCCTTGAAATTGAATTTCTGTTGTTTAAATTTTCCTCCTTTCAGTTCTTTCATTCAGGCATGTTTTCTATGGCTGACCTCAATTACATAAACAATTTAAGTATTTTAAAGTGAAGTGAGGTTCCTAGGCCTGGCATAAATCAGATGGTGTGGTTAGGTACTATCATGAAGTGAGTACTGCTCAACACTACATGAGGACTTAGCTGAGTTTTAGTCCTAACTCTATAGGAACCCTAAATGATAAAGAATGTCCATCCTAAACCAAACAGCAAGGTAAAATTTAACAATGGAAAACTAAAGGCAAAATCAGGAACGCAACAAGAATATAACTTATTTTTTTAGTATTCCTCTGTTTAAAGTAGAAATGGGAAGTACAACTTACAGAAAAGGAGAAGAACAAGTTATTGTTACTTATGATGAAAATATAAAGTATAAGGGAATTAACTTTGAAACATTTAATGTAGAAGGTTTCTATAAATAAGGGATAAATTATGGGATAAATCAATAACTTCTATATTTGGCAGCAAAAAAAAAAAACCAGCAACAAAAACTAAGAAAGATATAATGAAGCAAAATATTTGATCAATAAAAGTAAATTTTTACTAGAACATTGGGAAAAAATGTAAAGATTTATTTAGCTTCTGGAAGAACAGATTGAAAATGGTAAAGTTGATAGTTATTTTCAAATTAACTTGTAGATTTCATGCATTCCTGATCACAGGACCAGCACAGCATTCTTTTGATACTTGAACATACTATTCTAAAGTTTATCTAGAAAACTAAACATGTGAAAATGTCCATGATTTATATTTTTGATAACTCTCTCTCCTAAGAGAAGTGAGAAAACTTAATAGCATGTGGCCAAAACAAGAATCGACAAGCAAGCCAATAGTAGAATAGGGAGGTCTGTAAAAGTTCCTTATACTCAGAACTATAGTTCATGATTTAAAAATAAAGTCTTAGAAGTAGATAAAAAATAGTGTGAAGACTATGAATAAATAACAGTCTTAGATAAAGGACAAGACAGGTGGGAGATCAAACCAACAATCTGGAGGAAAAATAAAGTTCAGAGTTTCACTTGTTTACTATAAATTATAATAAATATTAGATGAATAAATATAAAAATTCTAGAAGAAAACATGTATTTAACTAATTTTGAGATGAGGATAGACTTTCTAAGCATAAATGCAGTGTAGTAAATACAGGGTAATAAATTAGAAAACTTGTTCAAAAAGCATAAGTAAAATGATGAAAATATTTGAAAAAAGCATTATCATCATAGGTTAGTTAAAAACACTTTTAAAAGGGCTATTATAAATCATAGAGGAAACATGACTATTCTACAAACAAAAATTTTCAGCTTCACTAGTCAAAGAAATAGCAATTAAAGCAGTAATGACATGTTTAAAAATATTTATGTACCTAATATCTTTATTTTTATGTACTAAATACGTTTAAATATCTAATGTTTGCTATTAGCAAGATAAATACATTGCTTGTGGCAGTATACATAGATAATCCTTTTGAAAGCAATTGTGCCTTTGATAGCAAGATACTACAATGTTTATATAGTTTACCTTGGTAATTTCCTCTAAAATTGACCCTGAGCTAATATGTAGAGATGGACTGGAAAGTGCATGGGATTATATAAACAGTATAATCGTCTTTCAATGGAAATATTTAGATTTATTTGTGTGTATAAACATATAGGAAATGGCAATTCACTCCAGCACTCTTGCCTGGAAAATCCCATGGAGGGAGGAGCCTGATAGGCTATAGTCCATGGGGTTGCAAAGAGTCGGACACGACTGAGCGACTTCACTATAAACATAAACATAATAAAAGCCTCAAAACAGTAATTATTTACAGATGTTACGATTTTGAGTTTTATATTTTTCGAAGTTTGCATAATCAGTGTGTACTACTTTTGTAACCGGACAAACAAGTGAACATTATATTTAGTAGTTAAAAATATTCCCTTCCCTTTCCATGTAATCTAAGAGTTGTGAATAACCGATCTGATCCCTTTTGTTCTGGTTTCCCTTTATCTCCTAAGACACGGCTTACTTTTTCTCATAAAGTCCTATAGCTCTTAAGTAAAGAAAAATAAATGATATCCTTGTAATTATGAATTTTTGCCTTAACTGCTTTATATCATATGATCATCAAGCATTCCCAAGTCACATTTCAGTTTAAATTGCATCTTCAGCTAAACACTTAATTGATCCCAGTGGTATTAGCCATATAAGTACTTGGGTGAGATTATTCTGGCACACATGCAAGGTAAAATAAGATACTGCTCTTAGAATATTTTTAAAGGTAATTTGCACAAATTCTTTTTCTTGACAGGTAAATCCCAATAATTTCAGTAAAGAAGCTTTCCAAAATTCAGCTTAAATGAAAATCTACTTCTCACTTTCTTCATGGTCTCCATTACAGTTGATATCCACACATTCTGAATACCATATGTGATTTTTAGAAAATCTTGCTCACAATTGTGACCTTAAAGCTGATCTTTAATAAAGAATATTTTCCTCAATGACAGGTTCTTGGAAATCATGAAGAATAAAGGAGCAATTTAGGTGATTGCACTCAGTGTGGGAGATGAGAATGTGGTAAGGCATGCTATGCTATGCTAAGTCACTTCAGTCGTGTCCGACTCTGTGTGACCCCATAGACGGCAGCCACCAGGCTCCCCCGTCCCTGGGATTCTCCAGGCAAGAACACTGGAGTGGGTTGCCATTTCCTTCTCCAATGCATGAAAGTGAAAAGTCAAAGTGAAGTCGCTCAGTCGTGTCCGACTCTTAGAGACCCCATGGACTGCAGCCCACCAGGCTCCTCCATCCATGGGATTTTCCAGGCAAGAGTACTGGAGTGGGGTGCCATTGCCTTCTCCGTGGTAAGGCATGTACCAGGCTAAATTTAGCCAGACTTTGTGGATACTGCTTCAGTTTATGGAAGCTCTCTCAGATAAAGATATGGAGTCCCTAGGTGCTAAGTTAGGTATTTATGAGAGCCCTTGAATTTATTTTATAATTTCAAATAGCTTAATGGAACCATACCTTTTCCCACGAGAGGGTTGCTTTTTCCTTTTTTCTGCTTTTGCTTTCAGTTGAAACTCAGTTTTGTTTTGTTTTAATTAATTAATGTATTTTAATTGGGGGATAATTACTTTACAATATTGTGATGGTTTTTTGCAAAACTCAGTTTTTTAACACAGGTAATCTTGTACCAGTTAGACTCTGCGGCAGTTCTATATAACTTTGATTAAGAAAAGACTGACCAGGACATCCTCTGAATCTGATGGACAGTTTTCATTATCTGTGGTCACTGGATGAAGTTTGGCGCTACTGACTCACCTGTTCCCCTGTGTCCTACCATACAGATCAGGACAGTTCTTCACTTAAAAGGTTTTAGCTTCTCTGTGGTAGAATCAGCTTACATGTTTTCCATAAGCAAGTGTTCAAGAACCTGAACACAATTTCTGGATAGGTGAACTCGTTTAATATATATCAAATATTTTAAGATCTGAGTATACATAGCGATTCCATTTTTCTTGATTTGCCTTTGGATGACTGTATACCTGAATATCTCTAGAATTTGCTTGTTCCTCCAAGAATTCCTTATATTAAGAAATAAATCTGTCTGTCTGGCTTACTTTTGGAGGCATTGTTAATGGCACAACTTCTCGGTCTCAGTTGCATCAGTGAAGACACACATTTTTGTAGCTGGAAGGTACGTGAGTCCTCAGAATAACACCGAGAGTTCAGTGAACGGTTTGCTTTTTGGTGAATGATTTCGAAATCTTCAATAGGTGTTAGTGGATCCTGATTCAGCTTAAGACAGATTTCTTTGTAGCTTGTTGTTTAGTTGTTAAGTCATGTCCTACTCTTTGCAATCCCATGCACTGCAGCATGCCAGGCTTCCCTGTCCTTCACTCTCTCCTGCAGTTTGCTCAAACTCATGTCCACTGAGTTGGTGATGCCATCCAACCATCTAATCCTCTGCCACCCGCTTCTCCTCCTGCCTCAATCTTACCCAGATTTCCTCCTATAGGTACCTCCAAATTGTATTTTGATCTTGAATGTTCTGGTCAACTACTTTTGAATATACAAACAGAAAATAGATAAAAAATGTTACTAATCTATCAACAGTTATGCAGATGACAAATAAGACAATTTGCAGGTAGAAATGGGGTTGATATGATTAGGGACTTAATTTTTAAAAACAAATGCGTTTCTACCTCATTATGCCATTTTTTTCCCCATCAAACTCCATTCTTACTTTTCTTCCCATGATAAAGAACAAACCTTACAAATACCAAAAAGTGAAAGAGAAAAAAATATTTGTCGAGTTTGCCTTTTGTTTCATATTTGCTGTTATTGTTGAGACTTGTTTCCAATAGTTGCTTTTTTGAGCTTTTAAATTCATGGAAAATGAGCTTTTTAATTCAAGCTTTTAAAGAAATAATTCATGGAAATGCATCATTTTTTTTCTTGGACCTATCTAAAATTGTGAGTGTGTGTGTGTGTGTGTGTGTGTGTGTGTGTGAAAAATGTTCCTAGGATCAGCTCTATTTGCATTGGTATTTCCAGTGGAAATGTCAAGTGTGACCTTTTTCTTGTTTGGGTGTCTAATCCTATTTTAAAACCCTGTCACGCCCCTGCTGAGGGTCAGTGCCCTTGTGAATAGAACTTCTGCACCTGCTCCCCCTTTCTTCTCTTCTTCTTCCCCTCTGCGTGGAACCGGAGGATGTGCCGGATGGCAAACAAAACAAAACTATGCTTCAGTGACTGCCGTGGCAGAAAATAACTCCAGACTTGGGAATTTGGTCGAGTAAGTTTTGAAACCATGAGAAAATAAACACAAAAATCAGCAAACCTGAAAAGAGGGAAAGAAAAAAAGTGTAGTAGCATTGCATTTCATTGCTACAGACATCAGGGCTAACATGCCCTTGAACGTTTCAATTCATAAGACAGGGCTCTGATAAAACATCAGCTCTTGCAAAAACAGGATGCTAAAATCGGGGGCACTGACATTTCACTTGTAGGAAAAAAATTACTAACATGAAAGAACTGTGGGAAATATAACCAAGGAAGCCCCAGCTACCATAGTGATGGGATTTGGTTTGCCTATTTACCAAAGTAGAATTTCAAATAATTATGCTTGGGGAAGCTGAATTAAGCACTAAATGAATATAGACGATTTGAATAGTGTAAGGATTGTACCTTCAGGCTTATTGTCATTTAAAGATAATATTCAAAAAATCAGCTCTTTTTTCCAGTGCTTGGATTGAATTATAATTTCCCATCCCAGGAATTACTAGGTGATAAGTAAAGAATTTCTTATTAGATCCTAACCCAATTTAAATACATAATTTGCCATTATACTGCATTCATTTTAAAGCTAACCAGGAGAGGAAAAGCTTGCGTTCACACTGAAACACTGATGAAATGATCAAGTTCAATTATCAACAGATTTCTACCACAAAATCCAAGTGACCCACATTAATGTTCTCACAATTTTTTTCCTAAAACCTGCTAATTTCCACATAGTTTCTTGTGAGATAAAGCCTTCATGGTGTCCTCTAAGCTTGTAATACAAATGTATTTTATCTTTTGTTTTGTACTGTGCTCCCAAATCCAGTTGAGAAGGCAACTCTTCAGTCAGTGTATCTCTATTCTTTTCTCATCACCTTCCATCTTGACCCTGGGATAGGTTACTAGCTGGTTTTCTTGCCTGAAGCCCCCCATCTCTACCCAAACCACCCTGCATACCACCCCAAGAGTAATCTTCCTAAAGGACAGCATGATACTCTTCCTCAAATACCTCCAGACTCAAGAGAGAAATATAAAAATTTAATCTATGTCATGGGGAGTAACCAAAAGAGTCAAGAGGTGAGTGGTAGAGGGGCAGAAATCTAGGGTTCAGAAGGCTTCAGAGATCCCTGGAAGTTGGAATGATCTTAGAATCAGGGTAAGTGGGCTTGAAACAAGTCTTGAAGAAATGAAGGGTATTTGGCTGGAAGTGGTGAAGGAGTGCGTGTTGTTTTCTAGAGAACAGAGGCCAAAGATACAACAGTGTTTTGGAGCATGGCTAGTGGAGCACTCTAACCAGAAAGGAGAGCTGTGGGAGGTGAAATTTAAAAAGCGTGTTAGGCTCTGATTATCAGCTTCAGTTCAGTTCAGTCGCTCAGTTGTGTCCGACTCTTTGCGACCCCATGAATTGCAGCACACCAGGCCTCCCTGTCCATCACCAACTCCCAGAGTTTACTCAAACTCATGTCCATCGAGTCGGTGATGCCATCCAGCCATCTCATCCTCTGTCGTCCCCTTCTCCTCCTGCCCCCAATCCCTCCCAGCATCAGGGTCTTTTCCAATGAGTCAACTCTTTGCATGAGGTAGCCAGAGTATTGGAGTTTCAGCCTTAGCATCATTCCTTCCAAAGAAATCCCAGGGCTGATCTCCTTCAGAATGGACTGGTTGGATCTCCTTGCCATCCAAGGGACTCTCAAGAGTCTTCTGCAACACCACAGTTCAAAAGTATCAGTTCTTCAGCACTCAGCTTTCTTCACAGTCCAACTCTCACATCCATACATGACCACTGGAAAAACCATAGCCTTGACTAGACAAACCTTTGTTGGCAAAGCAATGTCTCTGCTTTTCAATATGTTATCTAGGTTGGTCATAACTTTCCTTCCAAGGAGTAAGCGTCTTTTAATTTCATGGCTGCAGTCACCATCTGCAGTGATTTTGGAGCCCCCAAAAAATAAAGTCTGACACTGTTTCCACTGTTTCCCCATCTATTTCCCATGAAGTGATGGGACCAGATGCCATGATCTTCGTTTTCTGAATGTTGAGCTTTAAGCCAACTTTTTCACTCTCCTCTTTCACTTTCATCAAGAGGCTCTTTAGTTCCTCTTCACTTTCTGCCATAAGGGTGGTGTCATCTGCATATCTGAGGTTATTAATATTTCTCCCAGCAATCTTGATTCCAGCTTGTGCTTCTTCCAGCACAGCGTTTCTCATGATGTACTCTGCATAGAAGTTAAATAAGCAGGATGACAATATACAGCTTTGACGTACTCCTTTTCCTATTTGGAACCAGTCTGTTGTTCCATGTCCAGTTCTAACTGTTGCTTCCTGACCTGCATATAGATATTAAAAAAAAATTTTTTTATTTATTTACTTATTTTTGGCCGTGCTGGGTTTTCATTGCTGTGTGCAGGCTTTTCTCTAGTCGCAGCAAGGCAAGCGGAGGCTACTCTCTAGTTTCCGTGCATGGGGCTTCTCACTGCGATGGCTTCTATTGTTGTGGAACACAGGCTCTAGGGCATGTGGGCTTCAGTAGCTGCGGCTTGCGGGGTGCAGATCACAGGCTCAATAGTGGTGGTGCTCTGGCTTAAATGGTCTGAGGTATGGGGGACCTTCTTGGACTGGAGATCAAACCCATTTCTCCTGAATTGGCAGGCAGATTCTTTACCACTGAGCCACCAGGGTGAGTGCATGCTATGTCACTTCAGCCGTGCTCAACTCTTTGTGCCTCCATGAACTGTAGCCCACCAGGCTCCTCTGTCCGTGGGATTCTCCAGGCAAGAGTACTGGAGTGGATTGCCCTGCCCTCTTCTAGGAAATCTTTCCAACCCAGAGATCAAACCCAGGTCTCCACATTGCAGGCGGATTCTTTATCGTCTGAGCCACCAGGGAAGCCACCGGGGAAAAAGTTCATTACATACATACAAAACCCCAGATCCTTCTCCTGGCTGCTCTGTTTCTCCTACTCATCGAACTTGAAATCTTGAGTCATTTTTCAATCTGTTCCCTTATAATCATTTAATTTCCAAATCCTATCAGTACTTCCTTGCCATTGTCTCTCATATCTGTCTTCACTTTCCTCTTCTCACTGTCTTCACCTAATCAAGGCCTTGACACACACCTAGAACATAGCAGCTGTCTCCTAACCAGTTTCTCTGCCTCTAATATTCCATCCCCACCCTATCTATCCCATAGATTTCATGTAAATGAGTCTTGCCATGTGATAATATCAGCACCCTGCCCAGACATCTTCCATGGCTTCCCCAAACCTAAAGACAAATATCTATAACCTGGGCTTTCCAGCTTATAGATGTCCTTATGGACAGAGGGGCCTGGTGGGCTACCGTCTATGGGGTCGCAAAGAGTTGGACACGACTGAGTGACTAAGCACAGCACAGCACAATGAGCTTTCTCAGATGTGATGTTTAAAATGACTGTAATTCATTTCATTGTCAATATCTCATCAGTGGTTTGGGAAGCAGGATTTCGATTCCAGAGGGAGCCCTGGCTAGAAACACATATTTGGAAATGATATTAAGTGCTAGTTGAAGTCTTGGAAAAGGATAAGATTACCCAACAAGGACTGGCTGAGACACCAGGGAAGCCCGAGAATACTGGAGTGGGTAGCCTATCCCTTCTCCAGGAGATCTTCCTGACCCAGGAATCGAACTGGGGTCTCCTGCATTGCAGGCGGAGTTTTTACCAGCTGAGCTACAAGGGAAGCCCCAACAAGGACTGCTGCTGCTAAGTCGCTTCAGTCGTGTCCAACTCTGTGCGACCCCATAGACGCGGCAGCCCACCAGGCTTCCCCGTCCCTGGGATTCTCTAGGCAAGAACACTGGAGTGGGTTGCCATTTCCTTCTCCAATGCATGAAAGTGAAAAGTGAAAGTGAAGTCGCTCAGTCGTGTCCAACTCTAGCGACCCCATGGACTGCAGCCCACCAGGCTCCTCCATCCATGGGATTTTCTAGGCAAAAGTACCGGAGTGGGGTGCCATTGCCTAGAGGACTAGATTAGGGAAAGTACTCATTTTCTTTTTTTTTCTTCAGCCACGCCACACAACTTGTATGATTTTAATTCCCTGACCATGGATTGAACCCTGGGCCCTTGGCAGTGAGAACACGGATTTCTAACCACTGGACTGCCAGGAAATTCCCAGAAAGTACTCATTTTCTGAGATGGGAAAGAAAAGGAGAAAGTAAGGAAAGAGATTAGACATATGTAGGACCTGGGTGAGTGTTGTCCAATAAAGAAAAAAAGAAAAAAAAAAAAAAACCTGTGGCAGAAAGGAGGATGGTACAAGTAAAAACCCAAAAAAAAGAAAGGAAAAAAACCCGCAGAGAGGTTTGCTGCAGAGAGAAGGACGCTTGTGAATAGACCACTGTGTTTATAAGCTGGAAGACCATAGCTGGCTTTTCAAAGTATAGGATTGCTGCTGCTGCTGCTGCTGCTGCTGCTAAGTCTCTCCAGTTGTGTCCGATTCTGTGTGACCCCATAGACGGCAGCCCACCAGGCTCCCCCGTCCCTGGGATTCTCCAGGCAAGAACACTGGAGTGGGTTGCCATTTCCTTCTCCAATGCATGAAAGGGAAAAGTGAAAGTGAAGTCGCTCAGTCGTGTCCTACTCTTTGCGACCCCATGGACTGCAGCCTTCCAGGCTCCTGCGTCCATGGGATTTTCTAGACAAGAGTACTGGAGTGGGGTGCCATTGCCTTCTCCTAAAGTATAGGGTTAGAAACCACATTATTAATGGCTTAGGAGAGAAAGTAGAGGCAGCAATTGTGAAAACTTAAGAACCAAGGTAGGAAACGGAAGAAGACTGGGGTGGACAGGGCACCCAGCTCCTGTGGCAGACACTGGATGGGGCGGGCATGTGGCTGTTTGAAATCAGAGCATCAAAAGCCAGGAGACGGAAAGGACTGAAGATGTCAGAGATAACAGCTTGGGGTTGAGAAAGCACGTGTGAATGAGTATTTCCTGCTTATGAGTAATGGAGTGAATGTGATGTGTAACTCGGTAGATGTGAGGTTTGAGGTAACTACTGAAGTTTGTCCCTGCAGGAGTGTGTTTGTGCACATGTGTGTGCACGCAAGTGTTTAGGGGACAAAGATGTAGGTAGGAATGAGTGTCACTGCTGAACAAGTCAGAGTGGAATGTACAGTGGTGGGTGGAGTGGGTTGTCTAAGCTTGGAAAGGCAAAAGCGTTCATTTGCGCCCACAGGTGCTGACTCCCTGTGCCTTGACAAGTGACAGTGAAAGTGTCAGTCACTCAGTTGTGTCCGACTCTTCGCGCCCCCATGGCTCCTCTGTCCATGGAATTTTCCAGGCAAGAATACTGGAGTGGGTAGATATTTCCTTCTCCGGGGGATCTTCCTGACCCAGGGATCAAACCCAGGTGTCCTGCATTGTAGGCAGATTGTTTACCATCTGAGCCAGCAGGGAAACCACCTCACCACTCCCACCCCCACCCCGCACTGTGACTTGGGACACTGGCAAATCTGCTGTGTTCCTAAACTGCAAATAGAATCCAGGTGAGTTGACCCTAGAAGGCAGAAGTTTCATTTTTAGGTGGTCTTGTCTTTTGGTGTGATAAGATGAAAGGACAGAAAATCATACTGCATTTCTGGCTGTTTTTTTGTTTGATTGGTTGCTTTTGTTTTGTTGTTCTCTTAAGTTTCCAGTCCTTCTTATGCAGACCTCACTGTGTTGTAATCGTGTTTGCTCGTCCATCTCCTCCCGACTAACTCCTCAAAGCAAAGCCTAGGTCTTTTAGCTCTGAATCACTAGTACTGTGGATGTTCCTGGCACAAAATAAGAAGCTGATGATGCCCATTAAACACATTAGAGAGAGAATGGAGGGGTTGGCTCTGGATGGGAGAGATGTATCTTCCTCCAAGGCAGGAGAGAAAGAAGAGAGGAATATAGGAACATAATTTTGAAAGTTTAATCAAAGGAAGAGACAACTCATGCAAGATGTTTCTGTTTCCTCAATAAAGTGGTACCCAAGAGGGTTTTTGATGGGAGAGATGGCAGGGCCTGAGGAAAGTCATTGAATGTCTTTAATGTTCTAGGTACTATAGACACTCCATGTACACTTTCATTTAAACTCTACAACAGCACTATAAAGTTATTATTATTCCCATTTTGCTGATAAGGAAATTGAGGCTTAAATGGTAATACACTCACTCACTAAAATCCAAGTCTCTTGATTGCAAAACCTGTATTTTCCTCCATAAACCCATTATTAGAGGAGTTTTAGGAAGTGTGAAAGGATTCACAAGATGAAGCAAAATATTATTGAGCTAGGGTCTAGTGAGGGTGAGTGAACTTGAATTTGCTTAGAGTGGAGGTGGAGAAGTTCCAGGACTGAGAAAAACAGGACTCAAGAAGCTGTGCAAATCCAGACTTTGTACCTAATATGGAAGAGGAAGTTAAATGAGGACGATGTGACCAAGGACAGCGCTGAAGGAGCTGTTCGATCATCAGTTCAGGTGATTAAATCTAGTCTCCTTAAGAAGACTGGAAGCCCCTGAAATGTTTTCTCATTGTGCCTTACAGGGTGTTAAGGGCTGATTGAATACTCAGTAGCTGCCTGTGACCTGATCAACATAAAACACTGTGGAAATGGAGATTAAAATGGAGATTGGGCTAAATAAACCGGCCTTTGTTTTAGAGTTGTGTGCTTTGCCTATTAAGGGACAATGAAGCCAAACAGTGATTTTAATAATAATAATAAACAATAAAACTCCTCATGAAGGTAAAACCAGCTGAAAAGACATGCCCGGATCAGACCAACTGCAAGAAATGAAATAACCAGTCTTTGGTGAAAGAAGACTTTGGCTAATGGGTCCCCTCATGTTGTGTTGCTCTAGGAAAGGAGATAATAATAACCAATATTTTTGAATACCTGTTTGTTCCAGGCAGTGTTCTAAGTACTTCACATACACTAATTCCTTTAATCCTCATTACTACTCTAGTAGAGTAAACCACTACTCTACAGGTAAGTAGTATGATTCTTATTGTACAGATAAGGGAACTGAGGCCACAGAAGTTAAGTGCCCAAGAATATACAAGCAAATTAGTAGCGAATTTAGAATTTAAACCTGATGGTTGCCTCCCAAGTCCACATTCCTAAACCACTTTGCCATTCTCCAGATTCTGACATGTTCTGATTTATGGGACAAGCAGCTTCTTTGTGTTTGATGAGAAACATGAGTAACGTTTGACAAATGTGAAGTGCGTCCTTCCTTGGCAGTTGGATAAATTCCATTTTATCCTGCACCTGTTCTGTCAATTGTGTTCAGAAGGAAATCCTCTGTCTTACTCATTTGTGTGACATTTGTATCTCAGTGATTCTTTGGCAAAACCGTCCAAAACCTAAAGAAAACTACTATGACAAAGGATGCCTTCGTCTGTGTCTCCATAAATAACAGCATGGTTGAGCGTAGGAGTTGTCAGATTTCTCCTTTCTCTCAGCTTTGACTGGTTTCCACTCGTATGGCTTTAGAAACGGTATTTGAGAAATCTTTTAAAAAGGAAGTTTATCTGATGACCATGGTAAAATAATCCTTTAAAAATTGAGTAAATGACAATTTTCCTAGCTTTATTGAGGGGCAATTATCATAACATCGTGTATTTAGGATGTTTGGTGTGATGATCTGATACATGTATATATTGCAAAATGATTCACAATATGTTAACATTACCAATGTTAACACATCCAGCTTTTCACAGTTTAATTGTGTGTGTGTGTGGTGAGAATATTTAAGTTTTACTCTCCTAGAAACTTTCAAAGTATGTCTTACAGTATTGTTAACTATGGACACCATGCTAAGTATCACATACCCAGAACTTACTATCTTATGACTGGACATTTGTACCCTTTGACCAAGAAGTAATTCTTTATAAATGAATTGTGAAGTATGCCATGTTTATCTAAAAGAATTTCAGTTGTGGGGGGAATCATACATTTGGGTTATCTTTATTTGTATGTCCAGGGGATAGATGACATTTTGGGTGTTTCTGAAATCAGAACATGAGGGGACCCATTAGCCATTTTATAGCTTATGTTTATTTTCTTAGAGGAATAAGTAGAAATCAAGGACCAACTCTTGGCTTCTTCCATTCCTAAATGTATTACCCGAAGATGATTCAGAGAAATTTAGATTCAGTTTTGAACACTAATGTGAAATGTGTATTTTGTCACTGTGGTCTGTCAAAGTTTGCCTTTATAGACTGGACAGTAGGAGGCATAATATTAATAAAAATTTATGTTACAGAATAGTTCTCTCAAGCGATTTAAAGTTATTAAGCTCTTATCAAATACTCTTAAATATCTCACACAGTGTTGTTCGAAATTCAGTTTCAAATTAAAGGCAACTTATTTGAGTTGCTCACACTGCCTTCTAGAATGATTAATACATACATGTAACAAACTTATTTCCAGTTGTAATTTGCTTGTTGAATTTCCAAAGCAGAGCATTAGTCTGACATAAGTAAAGATTTGGTCACAACTGTCGGAGAAGGCAATGGCACCCCACTCCAGTACTCTTGCCTGGAAAATCCCATGGATGGAGGAGCCTGGTGGGTTGCAGTCCATGGGGTCACGAAGAGTCGGACACGACTGAGCAACTTCACTTTCACGCATTGGAGAAGGAAATGGCAACCCACTCCAGTGTTCTTGCCTGGAGTATCCCAGGGACGGGGAAGCCTGGTGGGCTGCCATCTATGGGGTCGCACAGAGTCGGACACGGCTGAAATGATTTAGCAGCAGTTATCTGCTGAAGAATTTATAGAACAAATTAAATTCTGTTGGTCAGATTGTTGCCAATGGAAAGTATCTTTTCATCTTGAAGATGTTTTAAAATTCTTGTTTGATTTGCATTGCTAAATTTATACCCTTTAAGAACAATTTTATAAGGCAGATCCTAACAGTACAAACATATCCACAGCCAGTGTGTCCACGTGTGCAAATGTGTTTCTGTGTTTCTAATAGGTCCACATGCACATGCACAGTTCTCTCATTCTATATCATTAACACAAATTTATTGTTTCTATTTGCCTATGTACTTAAACCTTTAAGTGTGGTTCATAAATAAAAATTACATGCTCAGATTTTGTCATAAACACTTTGTTTTTGGCCCAGTGGCATGTGGGATGTGGGATCTTAGTTCCCTGCCCAGGGGCTGAACCCATACCCCCTGCATAGGATGCACAGAATCTAAACCACTAGCTAGCCAGGGAAGTCCCTGGAATAAGCACTGAAGTTCCACACATATTTAAATCTTTTTTCCTAAAACTTCTAAAGACACAAAATGTTTGACAAATACTGCTAAGTAATCGATAAGGAAAACACTGAATCACCTGACAATAGGACCCCCCCCACCCCAAGTTTCTTAATTTTATACTAGAATGATTTTAAACATATGTGGTTATAAGCTTATCAGATTTCCAAAATTGAACCTTCTATAAAAATCACACTGGGCCCCTCAGCTGTGTTTTCTTTCATTATTTATAGACAAATCGAAAACAAATGTTCTTTAAGAAAAAGTACAATGAACTGAAACCATCTGTCAGGATGCACTTTTCCTCTTGAATTCATCCGTAATTCAGATGTGTAAGTGAACCAGAGCCTAAGTCTCACGAAATCGTACCATATTTAATGGTAGTTTTAGTGTCATTTCAGAGACAAAAGTGTTAATGTCTGTTGCAACAAGACCTAAATGGCTCACTTAATTCATAAAGGTTATGATTAAATAAGCTAGTGACATGGGGCAAATGCAAATATTTTCATATCGAAGTTCTTAATTTCAAATATATTTAAAAAATAAGACACTTTTGGAAACCTCACTTGAAAAATTTAATGAATATTATAAAAATGGTTCTGGATGTTTCCCTCCCACGGATATTGTAGGCTAGTGAATAGCCCCTAGTTACTGAATGCTTGATCACAAAACAAAATCACAGAAAATGCAGTCAACAGAAAACCTCAGAAAATAAATCCATAGCATGTTTGCTTGCTTGCTTGTTCTAAACATAAAAAATTATGTAATTAAAGCATGTCACTTCATTTAGAAAAAGCATATAAATTAACAGGAGATTATTTTTAAACGGAATATTTAGTCTTTTAGGGCACTGGGATTTTTTTTTTAACTTAAAAACTATCATCTTTTCTGGATATGATACCTTGAGAAGAACATAACATCAGTTTCTAAAATTCCTGCCAGAAATGCATAATCTGAGTTTAATCATGAGGAAACACCAGACAATTCTAAATGAGAACCATTCCATTAAAAAAAATCAAGGAAAAGGGTTTCACTGGTGGCTCAGTGGTTAAGAATCCGCCTGCCAATGCAGGAGTTCTATGGCTAATCCTGGAAGGTTCCATATACCAAGGGAAAACTAAGTCTGTATGCCACCACTGTTGAGCCTGTGCTCTAGAGCAGGGGAGCCACAGCTCCTGAAGCCTGCCTGCCCTAAAGCCCAGTGCTCCACGACGAGAGAAGCTGCTGCAGCGAGGAGCCCATGCACTGCATCCAGAGAAAAGCCCATGCAGCAACAAAGACCTAGCACAGCCAAAACACATACGTAAATAAAAAAAGTTCTAAAAAGAAAGAATAAATTCTTCAAAAATGTCAACATCATAAAAGACAAAGAAAGGCTAAAGGAATTTTCAAAATCAAATGACCCTAAAGGGACATGACAACTAAATATGACACTTGATCTTAGACTGGATTCACTTCTGAAGGAGAAAGAAAGGTTATAAAAGACATTTGGGGGTCAAGTGACAAATTTGGAATGCAGATGATAGATTAGCTAGAATATTGCATCAGTGTTAAATTTACAGAAGTTGGTAACTGGACTGTGATTGTGTAAGAGAATATCCTTATTCTTAGAAAATACTTACTGAAGTGTCTAGGGTAAAGGGCCATGAGGTAGGTGAATAAGTCTCAACAGTTCAGAATGATAAAGAAAATGGGGCAAAATTCTAACAGGAGAATCTGGGTAAAAGGTGCGTGGTGCTCTTTGTGCTTTTTGCACAAAGAGCAATTTATTTCCAAATAAAAGTTAAAATTTAAAATTAAAAAGTTACCTGACTTGGGAAAGAATTTCTGGGGAACATGAACTCTTTTTTAGATAACTGCTCTTCTAGAAATACCATGCCTGCAACATGTTTGATAACATTCAGCCATGTCTGATAACATTAGGTGTTATCAAACATGGCTAAATGAATCTTTGATTGAAGAGCACAATTGACATAGTTTGAATTAATAAACAGGTTTTGGTTTCTAACTCCATGGTAACTGACATGAAAGAAAAAGCAGAATGTATTGACTCAGTCTTTCAGTGACCAAAGAGCTTCTTTTACTGTACACCTCCTTTTGTTGTGTCAGAGGTCTCAGGGGATCTCTGTCATCTCACTCAGCTGGTCATTAAGTCCTAAAGGAGAGTAGTAGCCATCAAATTTCTCTCCAGGAGATAAGCATAGATCCTGTTTCATATGGTCACATCTTTACAATCTTATCAGAAAGTGTTTGTCTGTCACATAGCTCATGAGTGCAAATTTTAAGTATTTTAAATCACATCAGATTTGCCACCTGAGAAACCTGAAGTCCTTCTCCCGGGAAATAGTAGTTGCGCGTGTTGTCCCCATCACAAGACACTGGAAGTAAAGGGCCACTCTACCTACTTTCCCGCTTTATTTTTGTTTCACCAATTGCTGCATGCTCAACTATCTTTCCTGGTGACTCAGTTGATAAAGAATCTGCCTGCAGTGCAGGAGATGCAGCTTTGATCTCAGGTCTAGGAAGAACCCCTGGAGGAGGAAATGGCAACCCACTCCAGTATTCGTGCCTGGGAAATCCCATGGACATAGGAGCCTGGTGGGCTACAGTGGAAACTCCAAGAGTCAGACACAACTTGGCGACTAAATATTACTTTAAAGGTTCAGCTACATTAAAAAATACATTTTATGCATGGTATAAAATTGGCTTGTAATTAATGATGAAAGGGTTATGGAATGAGAAAACATTGTTGGCTTTGTCCATATGATTTAATTTTGTACATGATTGGATGGGCAGGCTGTATGACAGTCTCTTCTAAAGCTTCCTACACAAAATGTCTACAGATCAACAGTGTCAGCATCACCTGGGACCTTTTTAGAAATGCAGACTCTCCCAGGCCCCAACCCAGAAGTATTAAGTAGGAATCTGCACTTTAACAAGAGCCCCAGGTCTCCCATATGCAGGAACACTGATAAAACTACAAATACATTCCTTAAAAATATTCCTGAAGAATCTAGAGGATCCAGTGACCTGCAATGTTATCAGGTGTATCATTACTGGGATCCTTTGAGAAGAATAAAAATAGAGGCTCTTGTATCTCCTTCCTAGAACCTCTCTTTTTAGCTGATTATTTACTATCATTTTTTTTTTCTTTCCAAGACTTACTCAGTCTTTTTTTTTTTTGCCCTTCATTCTTTTTTTAATTTAATTTTATTTTATTTTTAAACTTTACATAATTGTATTAGTTTTGCCAAATCTTTTTTAGTTCTTTTTTCCCTCATAAATTATTTTTGTTGCTCATCCTAATCTTAATGATTTTTTTTTTCTAGACACAATTATCTTGAATGTTTTTTGATTACCTGTCCACATAAACCTTCGATGTTATTTCTTTTCCATTGTGGCCAGAAAACATTTGCTGTAAGTTTTAAACCATTTGAAAACTGGATGAATTATATGCTATGGCTCAGCATGTGGTCTACCTAGGTGGTGATTCCATGTGCTCTAGAAAGCAAATGTGTATTCAGTAGTTGTTTGGTGTAGTGTTCAGTAATTGTTAATTAGGTTAATATGGTTGACTGCAAGGAGAGATAAGAAAGTCTTCCTCAGTGATCAGTGCAAAGAAATAGAGGAAAACAATAGAATGAGAAAGACTAGAGATCTCTTCAAGAAAGTTAGAGATACCAAGGGAACATTTCATGCAAACATGGGCTCAATAAAGGAAAGAAATGGTATGGACCTGACAGAAGCAGAAGATATTAAGAAGTGGTGACAAGAATACACAGAAGAACTATACAAAAAAGATCTTCATGACCCATTTAGTCATGAGAGTGTGATCACTCACTAGAGCCAGACATCCTGGAATGTGAGGTCAAGTGGGCCTTAGGAAGCATCACTATGAACAAAGCTAGTGGAGGTGATGGAATCCCAGTTGAGCTATTTCAAATCCTCAAAGATGATGCTGTGAAAGTGCTGCACTCAATATGCCAGCAAATTTGGAAAACTCAGCAGTGGCCACAGGACGGGAAAAGGTCAGTTTTCATTCCAATCCCAAAGAAAGGCAATGCCAAAGAATGTTCAAACTACCTCATAATTGCACTCATCTCACACGCTAGTAAAGTAATGCTCAAAATTCTCCAAGCCAGGCTTCAGCAATACGTGAACTGTGAACTTCCAGATGTTCAAGCTGGTTTTAGAAAAGGCAGAGGAACCAGAGATCAAATTGCCAAAATCCACTGGATCATCAAAAAAGCAAGAGAGTTCCAGAAAAACACCTATTTCTGTTTTATTGACTATGCCAAAGACTTTGACTGTGTGGATCACAATAAACTGTGGAAAATTATGAAAAGAGATGGGAATACCAGACCTCCTGACCTGCCTCTTGAGAAACCTGTGTGAAGGTCAGGAAGTAACAGTTAAAACTGGACATGAAACAACAGACTGCTTCCAAATAGGAAAAGGAGTACGTCAAGGCTGTATATTGTCACCCTGCTTATTTAACTTCTATGCAGAGTACATCATGAGAAACGCTGGGCTGGAAGAAGCACAAACTGGAATCAAGATTGCTGGGAGAAATATCAATAACCTCAGATATGCAGATGACACCACCCTTATGGCAGAAAGTGAAGAGGAACTAAAGAGCCTCTTGATGAAAGTGAAAGAGGAGAGTGAAATAGTTGGCTTAAACCTCAACATTCAGAAAACAAAGATCATGGCATCCGGTCCCATCACTTCATAGGAAATAGATGGGGAAACAGTGTCAGACTTTATTTTTGGGGGCTCCAAAATCACTGCAGATGGTGATTGTAGCCATGAAATTAAAAGACGCTTACTCCTTGGAAGGAAAGTTATGACCAACCTAGATAGCATATTCAAAAGCAGAGACATTACTTTGTCAACAAAGGTCCATCCAGTAGTCATGTATGGATGTGAGAGTTGGACTATAAAGAAAGCTGAGTGCCAAAGAATTGATGCTTTAGAACTGTGGTGTTGGAGAAGACTCTTGAGAGTCACTTGGACTGCAAGGATATCCAACCAGTTCTTCCTAAAGCAGATCATTCCTGGCTGTTCATTGGAAGGACTGATGTTGAAGCTGAAACTCCAATACTTTGGCCACCTGATGCCAAGAACTGACTCATTTGAAGAGACCCTGATGCTGGGAAATATTGAAGGCAGGAGGAGAAGGGGATGACAGAGGATGAGATGGTTGGATGGCATCACTGACTCAATGGACATGAGTGTGGGTAAACTCCGGGAGTTGGTGATGGACAGGGAGACCTGGAGTGCTGCAGTTCATGGGGTTGCAGAGTCAGACACAACTGAGCGACTGAACTGAACTGAACTGAGGTGGTTGACAGTGTCACTTAGATAATCTATATCCATCACAAGTTTGCTTATACTGGTTCTATCAAGTACACTGAAAGAGGAGTATTAAAATCTCTGACTATATAGATTGGTCTATTTTTCCCTTTGAATCTGTCAGTTTTTGCTTCATGAATTTTCATGTTTTGGAATTAGGTACACATTAAATATTTTAAATTAAACATGAGAGTTTCTGTAATGGTTAAATTCATTATTTTATTTATAAAGGAATGCTATAATTGAAAGTATATACTGCATAATGTTTGCAGTTGTGTAAGTTATTGGACTTCTGAGGCCAAAGTACCTAAGAACCTCTCATCAAATTTCTCCATTGTTTCAGGGGGGATTTTCAGCCTCCCTGTGAAAATGGGTGTCTTTAAGAAGACAGTTCGTCCATGCCTTGCTTCCAGGAGTCTCATGTTTCTGAGGAGAACTGAAACACCAGTGTACATAACTGGTGTGGGCCTTGTATGAAGAGCTCTGAATCTTCATAAATTACTGCCTAACTTTGGCTTCTGACACTAGATTTGAAACAGGGCTATTGCCCAAGCATCTCTGCAGAGGTTTTACATGCTGGTCTCAGAGCAACTGAAGGTGAAATGAAGTAGGTTGATACATATTTTCTGGAGGGTGACAGATGAAAAAAAGAGTTTTAAAAATGTTTATGTTCAAGAATGTACATCACACAGTTGTTTATAGTAAAGAAAAATCTGAAACAACTGAATGATGAGGGACTATTATATTTTCAGAGAATATTAAATAGCATGGGGAAATGTTTCTAATACACCATCTATGTTTTAAGAAATTTGGATCTAGAAACTTTATTTAGCATTAGAATTTTGATAAAATTCAAAATAACAGTTTAGAATATTATATACAGCTCTCCATTAACATGTATAATGCCAATCTATCCATCTATGTATCCACCTATCCCTCTATCTATCTATCCATCTATCCATCTATCTATCCATCCATATACCTACCTATCCATCCATCTATCCATCTATCTATCCATCTGTCCATCTATCCATCTATCTATATCTTTGGATAGATATTTTAAAATCATGGGATTTAAAAAGGATTTGTTAGTAAGGAATACTCTAAAATATCCAGCACAAATCATAATCCACTTGTGGGTCTCCAGGGATGGAAATTCCGTAACTATTTGTAGTGGTTTTTTAACTGAAAAGTCTCTGATGGTTAAGAATGTTTTTTCCTTAAGCTTAACTGAAATCTCTCTGATTTAATTTAAATCCACATCCTCTTGCTCGGTCTGATCTTCAGAGCCATAAAAACATTTTTTTATTATAAAGACATAAATAAAACTGCATTAGACATATCTTTTATCAGATTAAATATCTTAATTATCGAATTTCCTCATTATTTAGAATTTACCGTTTGTAAATGTCTTTCTCCCTTGAACCTGCTTTGATCCTATAAATTCACAGGTAGCCTGTATCTTAAGGATTAGAAATCTGCAGTAAAAAAATTCATATATTTGTTGTGAACCCCTATCTCTTTGGGGCTTCCCAAGTGGCACTAGTGGTAAAAGAACCCACCTGCCACTGCAGGAGACGTAAGAGACGGGGGTTCAGTCCCTGGGTCGGGAAGATCCCCTGGAGAAGGAAATGGACACTCCAGTATTCTTGCCTGGAGAGTCCCATGGACAGAGGAGCCTGGAGGGCTATAGTCCACGGGGTCAAAAAAAGTCGAACATGACCACTTAGTACACCTCTCCCTTCTTACTCCTTCACATTTACTTCCTGCCTTTGCTGGGACATTGAAGACTTTAAGGGGATCTCAGGAATAGTTGCAGTAATGACAATTTGGTTTCTTTTAAATGTCTTGCTTATTCTGGGTAATTTAACTGTCTGAGGCTGTAAGGGTGAATTCCCGGTTGCTGGAAACATGCTGGAAACACTGGGCAAGATGCTTTCTGTGTGTCGCCTTGAACAATTCTACAGCAACACTGTCGAGTAGGGATGCTCATTCCTGTGTGAAGAAAAGGACGTTGATACCCACGCAGATTAGGTGACTGGCCAGCCAAACAGCAAGTCTACATCAGACTGGATACCATCTCAGTTCTGAGTTCATGCCATTGCACAATGCAGTTTTGTTATTTTAAAGAATAAAAGTGCAACTGATTCTTTCTTAGCTTGATCTGGCATATTAAAATAAGCATGTTTAGTATACCATTAAAGCTTTCAATTAGACAGAATTTACTTTTTGCCAACTTGGTAAGGAATGAGTTGAAACTCAGAATAATGATAGCTTCCACTTCATTTTGCCTTAAGTCTTCCCTGGTGGTTACATAGAACCTTGAGGTTCATATACAGCTATGTTCCATGGCAAATGGCAAAGTATGAACCAACTAGAAGGATCTGAAACATGACTTCTGGAACAGTCTCGCTGTGGATCCCTCAGGAAGATCTTGGTGAAGTTCAAAGTCATGGACGTCACAGATGCCACAGCTACAGAATTCTCCAGATTGTTCAGAAGGGGGGCATAGAGGTGGCAATGGAGGTGAATGATGGGGTCCATCCCAGGCCACCGCATCCCTTCCTTCCCTAACTTTAATAACTGAGAATGACACTAACGCTGCAGAAACAGTACTTTAAAAGTTATTTTGTAAAACTTGTTATTATGAATGAATTACGTATACATGGGGCTTCCCTGGTGACTCACATGGTAAAGAATCATCCTGCAATGTGGGAGACCCAGGCTCAATCCCTGGCTTGGGAAGACTCCCTGGAGAAGGAAATGGCAGTATTCTTCTTTGGAAAATCCCATGGACAGAGGAACCTGGTGGACTACAGTCCACGGGGTCCCCAAGAGTCCCCAGCATGACTGAGTGCTAACACTTTCACTTTTTTTTCTCAAAAACATAGGTCGTAATAGAATATTTACTGGCATTCTAGCATTCTATTTAAGAAACAGAGCATTACAAATACAAGTGAAAACTCTTTCTGGGTCCACCCCAATCCTATCCCCATCTTCCCTCTTTTCCCAGGGGTAATATATGTTTAAGATTCAGGCATCATAGCTTTAATTCACTCACTTTCACTGATTTGTAGTGTTCTACTGTATGAATAGCAGAACACTACAAATTCATATAGAATATACTGTGATGTATTTACTTTCAAATTGATGGAAAATTAGGAGATGGATAAGTTTTGTAAGAAAGTATCTGATTAGATGTGAGTTATTTTCTAGCTTTCTTTTCCTTTTGGCAGATGGGTTCAACAGACGTTTGTTACATTATTAAAAATAAGTAGATGAGTATAAGCTGAACACGTGTCATGAACCAAGTGAAAGTTGTGTTCAGTCGTGTCCGACTCTTTGTGACCCCATGGATTATATAGTCCATGGAATTTTCCAGGCCAGAATACTGGAGTGGGTAGCCTTTCTCTTCTCCAGGGGATCTTCCCAACCCAGGGATCAAACCCAGGCCTCCTGCATTACAGGTGGATTCTTTACCAGTTGAGCCACAAGGGAAGCCCGTCATGAACCAAGGATCATGATTAATTCAATTAAGATACACCAGATTATGAATAAGAATAACAACTATATTTGTTTGTTAAGGCTGCCATACTAAGTACCAGGGATGGGATAACTTAACAGAAATTTATTTTCTCGCAATCATGGGGGCTAGAAGTTCAAGATGAAGGTGTTGGCAAGGTTGGTTTCTTCTGAGGCTTCTCTCCTTGGCTTGTGGAAGCTGTCTTTTCCTTCCTGTGTCTTCCCATGGTCTTTCCTATGTGTGTGTGTCTGATTCCTAATCTCTTTTTCTTATACAAATACCATTCATACAGGGTTCGGGCCCACACCAATGACCTCGTTTTAACTTAGAGGTCTTTAAAGACCCTATCTCCACATACAGCCACATTTTGAAGTACTGGGAATTAGGGCTTCAGCATATGAATTTTGGGGCATGTAATCAAATCCCTAACAACTGTTACAGACAGTGCTTCAAAGACATTCCAGTAAAGTTCTCCCTGTTCTTGTAAAAGTAAATGCAAGTCTCCCTGGGAAATCCACTTAAGTATGGAAGGGTGAAGTTGTATTAGGGAGTACTGTGAAGTGAACTGATAATGAGGATGTATGCAGGGTGAAACAAGTGAGAGCTGGACCATAAAGAAGGCTGAGTGCCAAAGAATTGATGCTTTTGAACTGTGGTGTTGGAGAAGACTCTTGAGAGTCCCTTGGACTGCAAGGAGATCCAACCAGTCCATCCTAAAGGAAATCAGTCTTCATTGGAAGGACTGATGCTGAAGCTGAAACTGCAATACTTTGGCCACCTGATGCAAAGAACTGACTCCTTAGAAAAGACCCTGATGCTGGGAAAGATTGAAGGCAGGAGAAGGGGATGACAGAGGACGAGATGATTGGATGGCATCACCGACTCAATGGACATAAGTTTGAGCAAGCTCTGGGAGATGGTGAAGGACAGGGAAGCTTGGTATTCTGCAGTCCATGGGGTCACAAAAAGTCAGACACAACTGGGCAACTGAACAATGTATGGTGAAAGTCTGAAAAAATAGCAATAAGGGTAGCTAGCATTTTTCAAGTGACAATAACTATATCGTTGTTGCTGTTCAATTGCTAAGTCGTGTCTGACTCTTTGCAACCCAATGGACTGTAGCCCACTAGGCTCCTCTATCCATGGGATTTTCCAGGCCGAATACCGTAGTGGGTTGCTATTTCCTTTTCCAGGGCATCTTCCCAGCTCAAGGATCAAATCTGCATCTCCTGCACTGGCAGGTAGATTCTTTACCACTAAGCCACCAGAAACTTTATTTAATTTTTACAGCATCTATTTCAGGTGAATATTATCATTATTCCCATTTTATTGATAAGGAAACTGAGGCGTAAGGAAATGAGGTAATCTTTCTAAGGATCCAGAGGAGCCAGTCATAAAGCTGGGACTTTAACCCAGGTCTGTTTGATTCCAAAGTCTGTGCTTTTGTAGGCTATAGCTTCATTCGGAGAACACACACACACACACACACACACACACACACAACCTCCATGAAGTGTTGCCCTGCAGCACAGTTAGCCACCAGTTCAAAAATCTCTTCATCAAGCTGCACTACACGTGGCTAGAAAATGAATGACAAGCTGTGAAAACAGCCCAGGAAAAGAAAGGAAGTACAAATTCCCTGGAAAACAACTCCCAGAAAGGCCCATCTGTGTTGACTGATAAAAACAGACAAGGGTAGAGTCTTTGCGGCTGTGGATCCCTTGTCGTTGGAGCAGGGCACAAGCGACAACCTGTGACGCCAAGAGGTGAAGGAAGTGGCTGCGAACAATGGCCACAGATGCCAGCTGAGGAGACGGCGCTGCGGAGTGGCGGGAGTCTGCGGCTGGCGGGAGTCGTGTGTGTCAGCCCGCAGCCGCGGGACGTGCACAGGAAGGAAGTGCAGGACCAGGGGCAGCGTGGCCTCCCTCCCGGGGTTGCTGTGCGCCCCAGTGACCTCAGAGATGCAGGGCACCTGGCACATGCCCACTGTCAGCACAGGTGCTTCATCATCATTGTTGTTATTCCCGTCACGTGGCCCGTTTCCCGCAGACACACAAGACAGAAACAGTAGCCTCTTTCAAAGAGGAGATAAGAATTAGATTAATAAGCCTGCCATTAACATCCCAGGCGCGCAGCGGAGGAGTTGAGGGGAGGAGGCTGTTGGGGGAAGGGGTCTGCTCCATCCCCAGTGAACACAACCTTCAAATAACACTTCTGCCAATAGTCCCTGGACAACCTTTGGGAGGGAAATGTGCCATTCTTTTTTTCGACTTTTAAACAAAATCAGAATATGCTGGTCTTGTCACCCTAAAACAAGCTCCCGAAGGGAAATTCAGATCTCACTTGAAGCATAAGCAAAGGTGATCTTCCATAAATGAAGATGCAGTTCTTAGGGTGGGGATACTAATTACACAAGGTCAAGTGATTTGAAAAGGCTTTAACTCTTTGGCTTTTTTTTTTTTTCTTCCCCTCTCCTTCCATCTCTTCAGCCCAACTGGAATTTCTTCCCTTGAAACGTTCTAAAGGATCATATAGAATGAGAAGTACGAATGAAGCCATGTTTGTGCTTCGGAGATAGTCCATGGGGACAATCTGTAATGTTTTCCCTAGTGTGGTTTAGAACAATGTGGCTTTGAGTGGAGCTGGAGGCCTGTGCTTCTGTCCAGGGCAGGTATGGCCCAGGGAGGAACGAGGAAGAGATGCCTGCTGCACCGGCGGACCTGCTGGCTTGGAACTCAGAAGGGCGGAAGGGTGGTGGGGTCTCCACTTTGGTGTGGTTCGCTTTTAGGCCGATTGCTGTGCGGTTGTGTGTGTATGTGTGTGTGCTCTGGGGGCAGGGCGAGGGTGATAAATACTGGGGCGAGTTTTGCAACGCATGCCTATCAGCTGAGCCCTGGACAAACAGTTTTTACCAGCGGCTCCTTCCCCGGGGCTGCTGACAGTTTGTGCAACTTGTGTAAGACATTCCTGAAAGAGAGGCGCATTTGTTCAACTTATATAACTTCTTTTTCTATCATAAGACTCAAGCAGTCCTTCCGGGCCCATGTCCTGTTGAATGGAGTCCAATTGAAACTTCTTTCCTTTCTACACTCAGAAACCTGACTACCTGTTTCAACTCTGCCTGATAGCATAGCTTACCGTTTGCCTGCAGTACTTCTCTGGCCCCCCCATACACCCTAGATTTCGTAATGACATTCCTTCTTCCTCTTGCAATTCTAACTGTCAAAACAAACAAACAAAACAAAACACCCCACCAAATCTCTGGATTAACAATCTCTGCAATGTATTCTTAAATTGAGTTTGTGTATGTGAATATATGCATGTACCTATCTATATACACACATATGTATATAGATTTTATTAAATAAAGGGCTTCCCTGGTGGCTCAGAAGGTAAAGAATCCACCTGCAATGCGGGAGACCTGAGTTCAGTCCCTGGGTTGGGACGATCGCCTGGAGGAAGGCATGGCAACCCACTCCAGTATTCTTGCCTGGAGAATCCCCATGGACAGAGGAGCCTGGTGGGCTATAGTCCATACAGTCACAAACAGTTGGACACAACTGAGCAACTAAGCACAGCACATATATAATAAAATATAATATATATTTTAAATTTTTAATTTTATTGGATTATAATTGCTTTACAATGTTGTGTTAGTTTCTGCTATACAAGGAATGAATCAGCTATATTAATACATATATCCCCTCCCTCTTGGGCCTCTTTCCCAACCCCTCCTCCCGCCCCCCAATCTCACCCACCTAGGTCAGCACAGAGCACCCAGCTGAGCTCCCAGTGCTATATTTTTAAAGCATAGGGGAGACTGTATGATTCTGGAATTGCAAGGAAAGAGTTTAGCTTGTGAAGTTTGTGGGGTATCACTGTGTGTACACAGCTGGGCACACGGCTGCTCAGGAATATGGGGGTTTTTTACTCAAGCACCTCCTGCCCTTGGTAAAAGAGTTTAAATATTTGGTATAGAGTTCCTTATATTTGGTATAGCTTTTATTTTTTTCCCCTGTCCATTTCTTTCTCTTTTTTTGACAAAAATGCTGATAAGTTATGCTTTGATTTGTCTTTATTTAGAGGTTTTCAATACAAATTGGTTTAAGGCATTATGATTAAATACAAGTAATCGGATCATCGTTATTCTACCTCAGTGCTTCTCAATACTTCCAATTCTGTGGCCTCGTAAGATTTCCAATTCAGCAAAGCAAGCTTGGCAGGTAGGGGACTGACTTACCCAGGCTGTCTTTTGTTTCAAGGTGTACCGTTTACAGGGCACCTCCACAGAAGTATTGCCTTGCCCGGCAGCCCATGAGTAAACAGCATGGGTGTTGTTAGATTTAGCTGACAGATGAGGCCACAGGGCTCCGGCCCAAGTCACAATTGGTGAAGTCGCATAGCAAGTCTCCTTTCCCCCAAAGCACTTCTTGCTCAATCACTGCTGGTTTCCACTTGTACTGCGGTTGTTCCCAAGTGCCAGTCAGGGTGCTTGGTGCTCCATGTGCGTGAGTTCAGTCTCTACTCACTGCTGCTGCAAGAATGGGCATCAATTGGAACAGAAGAGTGTCTGATTTCATGTTGCCCAGTCTTCTCATTTGGAATCAGGTCACCTGATGCACTCTGGTACCCTTTAACTCCAACACTCTCATGAACATCACCCTGTGTCTCACCAAACATTTCATGCCTTTCTCCTCTCCATCACCGGCTGGGCTGGGCTGGGCCTTGCTTTAGGATAATAAAGATGAAGGAAAGTGAATGCATGGCACAGCACATCAGTGGAGGAGCTTTGGCTGTCACAGAGATGCATACTGAGGGGCTCCGAACACCTATGCATGGGAAGCCAAGCATGGTGGACACCAGTGCAGCCTGGGATAAGATGTGAGGAAGACATGAGTCATCTGTGGACAGGTACAGCAGTTCCCAAAGGAAAGAGGCCAGTGGGAACCCCAAAAGTCATGCTTCAGTGCTGCACTGCTCTGTGTTTATAACACCCTGCCTGGAGAAACCTGTTCCCTAAATCCACAAAGTGAAGGGCCAACTTGGGGTAATCTTTTAAAAAATGTGTGTGTGTGTGTGGTTTTTTTTTTTTTTTATTGTTGCTATTGCCGCCCCCTTGGCATTATCTGTGAGTAATCTTGTGGATTTGGCAGACATGGGGACCAACTTGCCTTGGGAAATTCCAGAAGTGGAAAATTTGTGTAAAATTTTCAGGAAAATACAATAAAATATTCCTGAGAGTTAAAATCAATCACTCGAATATGTGTGCTTATATTCTTAAGTTTAAAGTTACATTTCAAGGTGTGGTCCCTTAAAGCATTCATATAAAAATTACCATTAGTTTTGAAAGTTTCTATTTCAAATGACATTGGGATTTTAGTATTATTCCAAAGTAAAGAACATGATATATTAGAGTTCTTGCTCTCACATGTCTCAGCGTTTCCTATTGTTGTTCAGTAGCTGAGTTGTGTCTGATTCTTTGTGACCCCATGGACTGCAGCATGCCAGGCTTCCCCTGTCCTTCACAGTCTCCTGGGGTTTACTCAAACTCATCATTGGGCCAGTGATGCCATCTAACCATCTGGTCCTCTGTCACCCTCTTCTCCTTTTGCTTTTCCTATTAGTGGAATAGAAAGATACCTACGAAAAGATAAGGATTTAAGTTATTGGTGATGCCCAGGTAAAATATGGAGCTTCCCAGGTGATGCCGTTTCTAAAGAATCCGACTGCCAATGCAGGAGATGTGGATTCAGTCTCTGGGTTGGGAAGATCTCCTGGAGAAGGCAATGGCAGCCCACACCAGTATTCTTGCCAGGTAACTCATGGATAGAGGAGCCTGGCAGCTACAGTCCATGGGGTCCCAAAGAGTCCAACACGACTGAGCACACACACACACACACACACACAGCTAAGGTATCATCATGAATTAAAGCACATTATTATTCAGAAATGGTGAATATTTAGGAACCATAACCAGCTTAATATCTCAAATATTAATTGACAGAAAATTATCTTATGTGAAAACAAGTTCTTTTCCCTTTGAGACTGACTTCCTTTTGTGCAAAAGGAAAATCAATCTGGAATCACTGAGATGGAATGTTCCAGAAATACACTGTTCATGTGTGTGCGGGCAGGGTAAACTCACACTCCCTAATTGAATGGACAAGTCAGGGTCTGGCCAGGAAACCAGAAGCTGCTCTTTGTGTTCTACATATAAAGAGGTTAAGTGAGAATTAGGAACTTAGACAACTTTTAGAAGAACTAGGGTTGGGGATGATGAAGTGGGATGCACCAGTGCCAAGCTTGCAAAGCTACCCTTGAAGGTCAGAAGAATTGACACTGAAGCCCATTGGAGTGGTTTTCAAAAGCTTTTCTGCAAGCTGCCATACTTCTTGGGAATTTCTGAGACACTCTTTAACTGCCTCAGTCTGCTGGGCCAAGTGGGTGGTTCTCAGAGACTTGCCCATGTGTGCAGGGACCTCCAGAGAATCAGAGATTTGGCTTCACCTTGCACCCTTGCACATCTCTTCCAAGTCCTCTCCAAAACTGCAAGATTCCGGGGCAGTTCCTAGGCTTAGGGGCAGTTGGTGGTGGTGCCAACGTGGCAGTGGTCAATTCAGCACACAGCCTACTTCTCTAAACTCTCACAGAAAAAGAAAATTTGAAAGAAAATCACAGGACAAAAATAGACCCTGGCATGAGTTCATTCCTTCCTTCCTTCAACAAAATATGCTTTGAATAGTGAGGGTATGTGCTGTGTCCTTAGAATCCTATTGTATAGACGGAGACTAATCCTTGCTTCGGAGAAGGTGATGGCAACCCACTCCAGTACTCTTGCCTGGAAAATCCCATGGGTGGAGGAGCCTGGTAGGCTGCAGTCCATGGGGTCGTGAAGTTTATTCCAGCCAGGAAGTCCATTGACATGCAAGTAACCCCCCCATCCCCCCAAAATGACAGGTTTAGATGGAGTGAAGGACATAGTTGCTGTGGGGGATGGTCTTTTATGTTGAGAGCTCCTCTGGTGGCACTTTCACATGATGGCTTGTATTAGACTTACCAGGATATATTTCTTATGTCCTCTGTGAGGTTTTAAGCCCTTGGAGGACATGATGGTAGCCTATTTATAATTTTACTCTTTTTAAGTCTTGTATAATCCAGGGCTTCCCTCGTGGCTCAGTTGGTAAAGAATCTGCCTGCAATGCAGGAGACGCATGTTCGATCCCTGAGTCAGGAAGATCCCTGGAGAAGAAAATGGCAAGCCACTCCAGTATTCTTGCCTGGAGAATTCCATGGAAAGAGCAGCTTGGCAGGCTACAGTCTATGGCATTGCAAAAGAGTCAGACACGAATAAGTGTCTGACTTATTATACCAAGTGTAACACTTGGTATTACACTTACTTGGATATATTTCTTACTTTCTCTGTGAAGTTGAAAGCCCTTGGATAACAGGAAAGGTAGCCTCATTATAATTTTACTCGTTATAAGTCTTGTATAGGCACTAAGTAAATACTAGACAAATGTAGGACATGGTTTAGAATTCCATACAGAGTCAGGAGGTTTGCAGGCCAATCAGATGGGTGAAATGTTTTAGTTTTGTGTGTGATTCACATATTTATGTGGACAAGGGATCACGGGAGGGATTGGTTACGTGTCCCTCTGATTCCTCTGTCGCATACCTGGGCTCTAAGCCTTGGCAATCTGGTTCTCAGAGTTCTGAGAAAATTCTGTGAGGGGATGGAGTCCTTCAGTCTAACTGCCTAAAGGGGGCAGAGTCAAAGGTAACAGATACTCTCAGAAGGTAAAAGACATTGATTAATATATTAGACTAGTATTCCATTACACTGGTATCCTAAAAGATGCAAGTGAAAATTTAAAGCCCATCACAAGTTCAAGAGAAGAAATATTTCAGTTTGAACTATTCAGATTAAATGTCTATATCCAACTATGATATGTTAGTGGACTAATTTTGTACCTCTCAGGAGAATGACCCATAGAGTGAAACTTACAAACAGCATAAATGTAGGTTTGTTTAAGGTTACTTTCTGGGGATAATGTCAAAAACCCACATCTTGGGACTTTCCGGGTAGCCCAGTAGCTAAGACTCCTAGCACCCAATTCAGGGGGCACAGGTTCAGTCCCTGGTTGGGGAACTAAGATCCCACATGCTGCATGGCACCGACACACACACACACACACACACACACACACACACACACACCCCCCACATCTTCCTGAAAAGCAGATTATATAATGAATTACCTGTGGAGACTTCTTCTCACCTGTTGTTTGAAAATGTAAATCAGATTTTCATTCTCTTCTATTTTATCAAAATTGAGCCAATCAGAAGGAGAAATGTGCCAAATAAAGTCTCTTGTTTTTTGGGCTATGTCTCCACAGAAACATATCCCAAAGCATCTCATCTCCATAGGGTCTCAAAGCGTTGAACAGGACTGAGCGACTAGGGAGAGCACAGTAAGAAATAAGCAATCTTGGTACCCAAGATTGATTGGGAAGAGAAAGAGAAAGTGAGAAAGTATTAGTCACTCAGTCGTGTCTGACTCTTGGCAACCCCATGGACTGCAGTCCGCCAGGCTCCTCTGTCCATGGGATTTTCCAGGCAAGGATACTGGAGTAGTTTGCCATTTCCTTTTCCAGGGGATCTTCCCAACCCAGGGATTGAACCTGGGTCTCCTGCACTGCAGGTAGATTCTTTACCATCTGAGCCACCAGGAAGAGTAAGTTGTAAATTTTGCTGCTGTCTGTACACAGATTATTAAACGTGTCTGGTTAGAAGGCAGCTAACTCGGGGGACCTTACTGTGGCTCACCATTTCCTCTTCTGCTTCCCAATCGCCCCAAAACTATTAATGGCACATTTTGCCCCAGCCTGTGTTGCATCCAATGATAAACAGATGAATCCCAGCCACAGTATGAATATGGGAAATCTGTTTGGGACTGTATGTTTCATATTTCTCCCCAGCTGCCTCCTGCTTCAGTCTTCACAAAGTCTGCAAAAAATTTAGGATTTCTCACTGTGATCTATGAAGGAGTGTCCTCCACCCCCATGCCCCCTTTTCCTCTTCTGCCACTATAAATTATTTCTTCAGTAGTGATTTATGTAGTGTGATAGAAATACAAAGAGAAATATGCTCCAGATGAAGTCACCCATGCTCCCCCATCCCACCAGGGTAGTGTCCCAGAGCATTAAACCATAGTTTTCTTTGATTTTTTTGACTGTGAAAGAAAAGAGAAAAACTTACTCCCCTCCCACATCCTTCTCTTCATTTCAGACTGAAGTGCACTTAATTACCTCTCAGTGTCATGTTAAGATGTACTGATAATTATTATGGAGAAGATGAGCTTAGACACAAGATCAGTGGTACCAGACTAGGCCCATGTATTACAGTCCACATGTCTCTTTTAAGCATGTTGAAAGAGAGGTTCAACATGAACCATTTAACTTATTAATTTGGCTTGACTTAATTTCTCTCTACTAGATATATCGTGAAAGTAATATGGTAAAGAAATATTTCTGGGGAATTTCAATATTTGAAAATAATAAATTTCTATGTTTTTATTTGCTGTGACAATCAATCAAAATGTTTATCAAGTGCCATATGTTGTTGTGAAATCTACATCATAGTCTGGAATGGCAATCTAAGATAAGTCACTTGGTTGTCTTGTAGATTCGTTTATTCTGTAATGTAAAGACCTATCCCTTCCTTCAGGTTTAGCATATTGTAAGCAATTGTGATTGGAGGATGTCATATGGGGCACAGAAATAATCTTACTTTCTAGAGATTAATATGAAAAGCTGAATTTCCAGTAACCATAGTGAATGAACATAGGGTTGGCACAAAGGAAATAGTTTCAAACAGAAGAGTTCAAATATGACAAAGTAGAAGAGTTGCTACGTTAAGAAAGTCAGATGGTTGTCTGTCAGGTGGCCTCACAAGGTGGGATTTACTTTCATGAATTCATAATGACGTGAACTTGTAGGGTCGGAAAGTTGACTTTATCACTGAGTTGAAAATGTGTTCTTTCCATGGAAGCTGACTCATCTTAGTCAATCTCATAGAGACTGATGTAAAATCACAATGTCAGTTTATTAATTTGGATTAAGAAATAATTGGCAGAGAGACCCAGATTCAAATTCATCCATTTAAAGTTGTTCAACATAATGATTTTTGGTAAATTTATGAAATTGTACAAATATCATGATGGTAGTTTTAGAACATTTCTCCTTAAAATATCTTTCTAGCCCATGTGCAGTGACCCCTGTTTCCATACTTATTGATCTTCATCCATCATTTCAGAGAGGTATAAATGTGAAGTGGTGTTGTCAACTTCTCTTTGCAATACCGTAAATTTTTGCTTTTCGCATTTGGTGGTTTAAGTACATACAAACTTAAAATTATTATATTTGGTAGGCAAAAATTTTACTTAACCATTATATAGTATCTATCTCTAAAAATTCCTTTTCTCTTAAAGTCTATTTTGTGTGCTATTAATCTGGCTACAACAACCTTCTTTGGATTAATATTTACTTGGTATACCTTTCTCATTGTGCATGCTAAGTCACTTCAGTCGTGTCCGACTCTTTGCAACCCCAAGGACGGTAGCCCGTCAAGCTCTTCTGTCCATGGGATTCTCCAAGCAAGAATACTGGAATGGGTTGTCATTCCCTTCTCCAATCTTTCTCATCACATTAGTTTAAATTTTAATGTTTTAAATTATAGGTATGTTTGTTGGAATCAGCATATAATTGAATTTGGTCTTTTTATCTAATCTGAGAATCTCAGTCTTTTAACAGGTTAAACGATATACATTCAATGTGATTTTTGGCATATTTGCATTTATTTCTATGTATTATTTTATGCCTTTTATTTACCATGCATTTTCCTTTCCTTTTCTTTCTTTACTTCCTTCCCCTTTCCTTTTCTGCCTTTTTCACTTGACTGAACTTTTCCCCCAGTTCTCTGCCAATTCTGGTTTGGAACTGATTCCTTCTATATGCATGCATACATACATGTGCATATATATACTTTGTGTGTGTATAAGCATATAAATTCATGTGTGTGTATGTGTATATAAAATCCTTGAAAAGTCTTTTACTATAAAAGTTATCATCATGTACCGTTTTAGTTCCATCTTTATTTTCAGATTTACACACATTTACCATTTCTTGGCATAAAACTATCTCTTGCATCTTATTTTTTCCTTCTGAGTTCAGTCACTTCTTTCTGAAGTACACATTTTAGATGTTTTTCAGTGAGACTGGTATTAGTAAAGATTTTGATTCTTTTGTGTCTGGAAATGTCTATTTCATCCTTACTATTGAACAGAAATTTTGTTGGCAATAGAATCCTGAATTATCTGGTATTTCATCTCAGCATGTTGAAATTATATTCCATTGTCAGTTTATTTCTTTTGTTAAGAAGTCTGATACAAATCTATTTATCATTCCCCTCTCAGGTTTTTAATCTCTGCTTGCTTTTATGATCTCCCTTTACCTAGATTTAATTTATACTTATTTACTCAGCTCAGCACTCACCATGCTTTCTGAATATGAGAATTAATATCATTTATCTATTCTTGAAAAGCCTTAGACATTATGCCTCTCCCTCATTCTTTTATATTTCTGGAAATCTTATGATGAGCTTTTGCATTCTCTATTCGGTGTCTCTTACACTCTCATATTTTAAAATCTTTTTCTCTGTTGAATTCTGAGTAGCTTTTCATAGAGTCTTGTTATTTCAATGTTTTAAATTATTTACTTTATGGCTTTAATCAATTTAAGTATATTTATTTGACAGTAACTTAGAGTTTTCCATTATTTGAATTTTGCTGTTGGATTCTGTTGCATGTTGTGTTTGCTGACTCCCAAATGGGATTCCGTAAATTTCTGTCTTCGCAGATTGTGTGAGATCACTTTTAGTTGGGCTCTCTCTATGTGAATTTTGAGCATCTTGTGTTGAGGGTATATTTCGCCATACGTCCCTCTCAGAGATTCCAGGCATTTAAAGGCTTGGGCGAAACTTTTATGTTAATTTTATGGTTTAGGATTCTGAGACTGAATCAGTAGTACACAAACCCCAATTTCTAGTAATGTGTGATGTAGACTAATCGTTACTAATACATGGAATAGATCGTGAACCCTAGTTGAGCTGGTTAGTGGATTTTCTAGCTGGGTTTTTCCAGCTACTTTAATTATCTTTTTTTCCTCCTGTAACCTGGATGGCCTGTTGCAGTACCCCCATTGGTTGATTACCATGTAGCTTGTCCTTTCTTCTAGTACTTCCAAACGTGAGGATGCTGTTTAATTCCAGAGTAGTAGCCTCATGGCCATGTTCTGGCCCATGATGAAACAACTTAGTAGTCATACCAACTTCAAAGCAAAGGACAAATTATTGCATCTCACAGCTCCCATCACATAAAAGTAAGCATAATACTAGGTAGTCTTGAATGAGTTTGGAAACATCATATTTCACGTCTGGCAATTCTACTATACATTCAGTTCAGTTCAGTCGCTCAGTCATGTCCGACTCTTTGCGACCCCATGAATCGCAGCACGCCAGGCCTCCCTGTCCATCACCAACTCCCGGAGTTCACTCAGACTCACGTCCATCGAGTCAGTGATGCTATCCAGCCATCTCATTCTCTGTCGTCCCCTTCTCCTCCTGCCCCCAATCCCTCCCAGCATCAGAGTCTTTTCCAATGAGTCAACTCTTCGCATGAGGTGGCCAAAGTACTAGAGTTTCAGCTTTAGCATCATTCCTTCCAAAGAAATCCCAAGGCTGATCTCCTTCTGAATGGACTGGTTGGATGTCCTTTCAGTCCAAGGGATTCTCAAGAGTCTTCTCCAAGACCACAGTTCAAAAGCATCAATTCTTCAGCGCTCAGCCTTCTTCACAGTCCAACTCTCACATCCATACATGACCACAGGAAAAACCATAGCCTTGACTAGACGAACCTTTGTTGGCAAAGTAATGTCTATGCTTTTGAATATGCTATCTAGGTTGGTCATAACTTTCCTTCCAAGGAGTAAGCGTCTTTTAATTTCATGGCTGCAGTCACCATCTATACATTAGGTGACCCAAAATACTTTCAGGTTTGAGTGGGATTTGCAGTGGGCCCAGGTTGCAGAACAAGTGGCCTTGCCGTTTGGACCACATGGTCCAGCAAACCCTATAACATTGGAGGAATCTGTGGTGGGACTTGCTTGCGACTGAAACTCCCCAAATGAAGATGCCTGGCTCCCCTGCCTCACGCATGTGTGTTCGGTCACTTCAGTTGTGTCTGACTCTTTGTGACCCCATGGACTGCAGCCCACCAGGCTCCTCTGTCTATGGGGAGTCTCCAGGCAAGAATACTGGAGTGGGTTGCTGTGCTGTCCTCCAGGGGACCTTCCCTACCTAGGGACTGCAGTAGTAGGGGGATTCTTTACCACTGAGCCACCAGGGAAACCCCCCTTGCCTCAAGACAATTCTGAAGAACGATCTGAGTTTCAGAGCTTCTCCACAGGGTCAGCTGAGGCCTTAGATGACACTGAATGGAAGTCCTACTTTGCCCTCTGCCTAATCCTACAGATGTTGATCCTGAGAGTGCTCCCTGATAAACTTTCATATGCTAGCCTTCATTTCAGAGTCAGCTGCTTGGGGAAACTTGAAACAGGAGTAGATGCTAGCTGCTGCCCAGGAGAACCAGATCTGCCACTGTCCTTGCCAGAAAAACTGATCTCTGTGTGTATGGCCACTGCCTCACACTGCTTACTTCTGTATCCAGCTCTTAGGTTGGGGTGACTGCTTGGGGGAACTGTAGTTAAAGAGAGTCTTGTAAACTTAGTATTTAGCTCTCCATCCTAGAAGAGAGTTTGAATGTGTGAAAGTTGGGTGAGACAATGTACAATATCTGGCACAGTCTATCCCTATACTATTCAGCACCTATTTATCCTCCCATACTTAAACATCCGCATGATAATAGCAAGAGCAATGTGCTCCTGACTGATGGAATGCAATGATTCCTCCTACAAATGCACTCTTACCTTCTCTTCAAAAGTGGGGAGGAAAAAAGCCAATCATCAAATCTTCTCTGAGTAATGTTCATTTCTATTTTAATTCAGTCACAATCCTATTTCTCCCTTTAGCATAGGAACTAAATTATAAAATTATCTATCCAAGATAATGGAGAGAGGAAGCTTGATTAAAAAGTTGGAGAAGATAATGAAGCAAAGCCATTCTTATCTTTTTCTTTGGTTTTAAGTTGGTTATAGAATTTTATACTTTCTTTCTTCTACTAAGCATTTCATTTTCTGTGCTTTCATCCTCCCATTCCAGGATTTAATCATCCTCATTTAAATAAGGAAAGCTAATTTCAACAGGATTTTCTTCTACCAAGCAATCTAAAATTTCACATCGGAAAACTAATATGAATGTAAGTTTCACTTAAGTCATAATTCAAAACCCATAAGATCAGACTCTATCTTATTTTTGGTTATGTCAGAATAAAAAATGTGGCTGTCAAGAGATCAGTTGTCTTCAGGGAAATTACAGTGACCTCTTGTTCTCTGACCAGGCCTTCAACTAAGAACTTAAAACCTTGATGTTATCTTCTTCTTCTTTAAGCATTCTAGTACAATTAGAATTAGTCAATCCACCACACAGACATTCTGTTCTGTATTAGCAGCATTCCAGTGTGTCTGCGTGTAAATGTTCAGGCATCTTTCACTACTGAGTTCCATCCTCTGATCATAATTAGATCCTCAGTGTCTTCACATCCAACCAAGTCAGACAACCAATCTCAGCTTTCTACTCTCTTCACCTGAGAAGCCATCCCTGTTACTAATTACTTTATCCATCAGAATTCACTCTAATCAGTTTAAGGAGCTACTAGGTAGTTTAAGGGCTTCCCTGGTGGCTCAGACAGTAAAGAATCCACCTGCAATGCAGGAGACCTGGGTCAATCCCTGGGTTGGGAAGATCCCCTGAAGAAGAGCATGGCAACCCACTCCATTATTCTTAGAGAATTCCGGTGGATTCATTTTGATATTTGGCAAAACTAATACAGTTATGTAAAGTTTAAAAATAAAATTAAAAAGTAAAAAAAAAAAAAAAGTTTTGAAATTGTAAAAAAAAAAAAAAAAAAAAGAATTCCATGGACAAGAAGAGCCTAGTAGCCTACAGTTCAGGAGATGCAAAGAGTTGGACATGACTGAGTGACTGAGCATGCACACAGTTAAAGAATCTTCAGGAGGGCCAGAGAAACAGGCGTGGGTGACTGCTACATATTGAGGAATGGAACAGCCTTGAGAAATGTATAACTCCTACATAAACATTCTTTGAAGAAAACATTCCTGGTATTACCTTCTGTCATTTGGAATCTATAACTATAGGAACTATACTCCAGAAACTCTACTATAGCTGGCATGGAAGAACTGAATATTTCTGCTTTTGGGAGATCTGATCTCTCCCTTCATGTCCACTGCTCACAATGCTCATGTTCATCTTTGAGTTCTGAGTGGTCATGTCTGCTTGGCAGAAGTTAGATCTCATGAGGACCCCTGAGCTGCAAGGGAGTCTGGGAAATGTGGAGTTCAGTTTCTGGATTCGAGTACAGGAAGTCAAGCTACAAGGAGGTTATATAAATGCTTAAGTGCTCAAATCACTGTTTCACATTTGTTAAAGGAGCTGTGAAACCTCTGACCCTTTTCTCCAGCTGATTAAACTTCACAGATAGCATAGGCAGGTCAGGTGGGAGTCAGGGCAACTGAATTAGCTGTGGGTCATTTCTTCTTAAATATTAATATTAGGAATTTCAAAGGAGGAGGAGTGGAGCTATCAACAAGGTACTAAAACTATAATATAAAATAGAAAGCAGATATATTAAACATTACAGCAAGGAAAGAAGTCAATATTTACAAAACAAAGAACTAAGGGCATTTTTTTTCTCAGTCTTCTAAGGTATGGCAATGGTACAGCCAAGAATAACAAAGAACAGGAACTAGGAAAAATGAATTGAAGTTTCTTTTAATTTTCATTCATATATAAATCCTCTGTTCTTAGATTTTAAAATGAAAACAGCAACAGGAACTTAGCTTTGGGCAAAAACTGGAAATAATTCAGGTAGTTATACTTCTTTGGATAAGATTTAATTTTTCAGGTCCAAATAAACATACTTCAGAGTAATGTAATGATAATCATGAATGAATGATAAGTGGGAGGGCATGATGATAATCTTTTAAACTGATAATAAGATAGTAATTATTTCAGGGTGGGGAGGCAAATTCCTATCTGCTACATCTACAAATTTAGAATCATAAAATCAGGATATGAAAATTAAAAGGAACCTCAAAACCAGTCTAACTGTTCACTGCAAGGCAGAATTCTTTCTACTGTCCCCTGACACATGATTCGTCTTCTATCATCTATTTGAATATTTCCAGAAACAAAGAACAAATTGCTGCATTGGTTATCAAATGAGAAATCCGTTTGATTTGGTATAAATTTTTCTTAGTGAAGTCTTACCATTTATTATCCAGTGATTATTGTTTTCTAAGTTCTCATAATCTATGTAATCATCTCTTTTATATATTCAGGTACTTGACAAATTTATTAAACTTCTCAATGGGGGTGGAAAGATTTTTAAAAATCAATTTCAATGTGTCATATATCTTCTACTTATAATCTAAAGTAAACATTTTAAGAGGATTAGCTCCTTGGGTTATTTTCAACCTTCCCACCTAAACCCCCATTTAGTTCTCCGACAGTATTAAACAATTGGCATTGCTGAAAATTTTCAAATCCCCAAAGAAAATAGAAATCCATTCATGTATTTTAACGCAATATATACTGAAGAAGAAGAAAAGGCATTTTAATGCATTGTATACTGAAGGAGAAAAGGCAATGGTTGTTTATAAGATTGATTTATACTGAGTTACCTGTTACTGAAAGGATTATGAACTGCACCGATGTCAAAATACCAGATAAATTCAGTTACATAAATACCATCAATTGTAGGATTTATCTCTTCCTGCCGTAACAATCATTCTGGTTAAGATTTTTTTTGGCTTATAAATGACAGAGAATCATTAAACTGGCTTATTCAAAAGAAGGAATTTATTGGCTTTTAAACATAACTGAAAAGGTGATTTGATTCAGACATGACTGAATCCAGGTACTCATAGGATACGATTCATAATCTGTCACTGATTCCATCTCATGCACCTTTTGCTGACTCTTCCTCATTGATGATGATGATGATAGTCAAGTGCAGCTCCAAATCTGTATGCTGCCATTTAATTAATCATTCCACCAGAAAGTAAGAATGCCTCATTTCTATAATTCCAGCTAAAGTTCTCTGGCTAACTTTCATAAGCTCAACTCAGTACACATGCCTGTTTCTGAAACTCTTTACTGTGGCCTAAGAAGTTGAATGGGCTGATTGGCCAGTGTAAGTAAGTGTACTGCTGCAAATGAGAAGGACTGAGGCTAATCGTGAACCATGTAAAACTTCCAGCTGACCAGGCAGTGCAGCACCAGTTACTTGCTGGGCAAGCCTGGTGTTCTGCCTGGAGGAAGGGGTGTATGACTTTAATTTGCACAAAGGTATCCTATGGACTAGCCGAGGCCTTGCAGCCATGTACGTGAATCCCTTGGACAGTGAGTAGGGGAGGGTGATCCTCTGGTTGCAAATCAGGTGCTGTTTCTATGCTAAGGGAAAATGGACACACCAGGCAAACAGAGCTATCAGATGTACCACAGAAAAAATGCCATCACGCTACTGCTGTGAGTGCAATTCTGAGTGTTTTGTAGGTCCAACTCTATTCAATTTAAATCTACTCAACTCAGCTCAATCCAATCCAACAATTATTGATCACTTATTACAGACCCAAAACTCTGTGGATGTGTGTGTTGGGTAGGTGGGTAAAGAGGCACTACCAAAAACAACAGCAACAACAACAAAAAAAACAAAAGACAGAAGAGATCTGTTCCTTCAGTTCAGTTCCAACTCTTTGAGACCCCATGGACTGCAGCACGCCAGGCTTCCCTGTCCTTCACTGTCCCCTGGAGTTTGCTCAAACTTATGTTGAATGGTGATGCCATCCAACCATCTCATCCTCTGTTGTCCCCTTCTCCCGCCTTCAGTCTTTCCCAGCATCAGGGTCTTTTCAAATGAGTCCTTTCTTTGCATCAGATGGCCAAAGTATCTGTTCCTTCAGGAGTATAAAATATTCTAACTTTATATCAACTTTGAAATTTCTTGTTTTAAAGTCTACTTTGACATAATAATTTGAAAAGTTCTCATGTAAAATCAAAGATGGTAGAGTGTAAATATTCCTTTAGTTGCTTTTTAGAAAAATAACCTGCACTGTTAACTGAATTACACATCTATGGTATGTTCAAATACGATTACACTCTGGTGAATTTACAAAATTGAGGGAAAAATAAGGATTTACTTAATTATATTTATTGTGTTATATTAATCCTTACTTCTTAATGTTACTGAGTGTTTGTACTGCTTGCCACATGCCAGGCCAATAAATCAGGAGATGAGGTGTTGGGGCAGGGAACAGTGACTCTATTTGGAAAGCCAGCAGGCCAAGAAAACAGCCCAAAGAACCATCTTAACCATTTAGAATCCAGGCCTCTGATATACTAAAAGGGGAGAGGGGGTCCTTGCAAACTTCTTGGTGCAAACTCCTTTGTTCTTGCAGCTGTCCCCATGTGATGCAATGCTTTAAAAACCTCAAACAACACAATCATTATTTTTTGTTCAGCAGCTTTTTACCTCTATTATGATGGGGGAAGTGCTATATCTTGAAATGTCAGAGCCTTGAGAGGGGGCTATCCTGTATATTTCAGCTTATAGGTAATAGCTGTTTCAGGAAGGCTCAGAGTCAGCATGACTCAGCACAGAGCTCAATGTTGGGGGTAAGAAAGCAGATCCAACATGGAGTCAGGTTTGTTCTCGTTTACACTTACCAGTCTGAAACAGCAGCTAAATAGGCAGCTGGTAGAAGGTTATCTTATGTTTTCAAGTGATCTTTTAAGAAAGGTTTAGCTTTAAGATTATTGCTAGTAACTCAGAGTTTGCTTTAAAAATTGAATTAAGCCTTTTATTTCTGTGAAGAAAAAAACTTACCTGTGTTCCCTCCAACCCGCACCCTCCCCCACCCCCCAGCACTGTTTAAACAATGCATGTATTAACTTTCAACTTTGGGGAAAGCAAAACAAAAAACACCCAAGCTTAATATTATCTAGTCAAAGTTAAACAATGGACTAGGGGCGTGAGGAGAGAGGCAAGCAGTAACCAAATGCCAAATGGGATCTGTTTTTATTTCAGCATTTAGGGAGTATCGGTGAGACCTACCTCCTTCTAAGCCAAAAACTACCTAGCACCCGAAAAAATTTGTCCGGTTCCTCCTGGATTAAAGAGAACAGGATTTAAGTGAGTACATACTTAAGGTTAAGTGAGTAAATACTTGCGGCGGGGAGGAGGTAACCACCACGGTGGAACTTTGGGACTTCTGTTTGTTTTTTGCTTTCAACGCAGCAGCCCCAGTGCATGTTTCAATTCCTTGGCCAGTAATAGGGAGAACCAGCATTTAAGGCCACGGACAACCTGGCTGGGTCTGGGAGCGAGGGAGATGAGGATGCGGGAGGATGCGATGACGCTGTGCAGAAATGAAAGCGATGACAAAAGCTCGCGAGGCCTGAGCGCCCCGGCGGGTCCCATCCCGCGCCCGCAGAGGCCCCCGGGCGGCCGGGCCACCGCGCGGCGGGGCGGGCGGCCGGGCGCGTCAATGGGCCCATTCAGGCCGGCGCGGCGCGGGGGTTGAGAAGTTAAGGGGCGGGAGGTGGCGCGCCGGGGCCGCGGCCGCGCCATTTGCATTTCAATGAAACCCGCCTGTTGACTCAGTGCCCGGCGCTTCCGCAGCTCCCACCAGAATCTGCCTTTGTTGGTTTTAGCTCCGGTCAAGTCCACTTCTTGCAACGGGGGAGCCGCGCGCATTGAGTTTGTGTAGTCAGGCAGAACACTCGACAGGAAGGAAGGAGGAAGGGGTGCTCCGCGCGGCCATTGTCTGGGCAACCGGGCTTAAGCAGCCGAGTGACTATTTAATCTATAAGGTGCACTTGAATCCCTTGCAAATCCTCTCAGTGTGGAGCAGGGAGCACCCAGACAGGGACAGATGGTGCAGAACCCCTTTGTTTAAAAATATGGAAATGCGTTTTCTTTCATTTACCTAAGGTGGCCCCGCTCTTTTAACTGTTACTATTCCCCCGTGTTGCATCGTCCAGGAGAGACCCGAAGATGCTCTTAGGTCTGGTCAGCCTGGCCTGAGCGTCCCTGCCTTTTTTTTTTTTTTTTTTAATGTAATAGTTGGGAGTGAGTTTGCTGTGTTTGGCAGAATTACAGTAAGGATCCCTCTTACCTTTTTGGTGTCTTCTGAGCTTAGGCAGAGTGCATCCGAGGACATTTGCTTAAAAGTCTTGCAAGATCTCTTTTCAGAGGCTCCCTTCCTTTCTTTTTTCACAGTAAGCCTCAAATTCGTAGGCCTCTGGGTGCTTCACCTGCAATGGGGAGTGAAGGGGGAATGCTCTGCTCCCAGGGCCACCTGCTGCTTTGCAGTGACTTCTTGGGCCAAGAAACATAGTGAAGGGTGACCCACTTGGGTTTCCAGAGCCAGAAGGATGCTGTGGCTCGGGGCCTCACACGTGGTTCGGCTTCCACAGCTGTAATTTAGAGGATGTTCAACATCAGCCTGTGGAAAAGTGCACATGCTTGCAGTATCTTAGAAAAGTGGAAGGCTCTGCCTGCAGAGCCCTTGAGCTTGCTGACGTGTCACCACACGGATTTTCTGATCATCCTGACAACAGAGAGGACTACATTTTTATCTCGTCTTGGAGTGCACTTGGAAACATTGAAACCAACCCACCTTAGTCTAAAATGAGGTCAACCACTGTCCACATGGGCTTACTCTGGTGGCTCAGTGGTAAAGAACACACCTGCCAGTGCAGGAGACCTGGGTTCGATCTCTGGTCCAGGAAGATATCCCAGAGAAGGAAATGGCAACCCACTCCAGTATTCTTGCCTGGGAGATCCTGTAATCAGAGGAGCCTGGCAGGCTACAGTCTGTGCTGTGCTGTGCTGTGCTTAGTTGCTCAGTTGTGTCTGACACTTTTTGACCCCATGGACTGTAGCTGCCAGGCTCCTCTGTCCATGGGATTCTCCAGGCAAGAATATTGGAGTGGGTTGCCATGCCCTTCTCCAGGGGATCTTCCTGATACAGAGATCGAACCGGGTCTCTTGCATTGCAGGTGGATTCTTTATCATCTGCTGCTGCTGCTAAGTGACTTCAGTCGTGTCCAATTCTGTGTGACCCCATAGATGGCAGCCCACCAGGCTCCCCCGTCCCTGGGATTCTCCAGGCAAGAACACTGGAGCGGGTTGCCATTTCCTTCTTCAATGCATGAAAGTGAAAAGTGAAAGTGAAGTCGCTCAGTTATATCTACTCTTTGCGACCCCATGGACTGCAGCCTACCAGACTCCTCCGTCCATGGGATTTTCCAGGCAAGAGTACTTGAGTGGGGTGCCATTGCCTTCCCCGCTTTACCATCTGAGCTAACAGCATAGCCCAGGATGTAGTCTGTGGGGTTGCAACAGAGTTGGAGGCGACTTAGTGACTAAGCAACAAGAGCAGCAAACTGTCCGCACATGTGACCTCTTTCTGGTTCTTTGGTTTAAAAGGGGCAGTCGGGGTCCTGCTTGACCTTTCTATCTATGGTAATACGAATCAATTAAAGGAAAAGTTTTGAATGGATAGCTGGTAAAAAATCAGATAATTTTCCATTTCAGGACAGATTACACAGGAAGCAGATTATTGGCTTGCGGTTTTGAAGGTAGGATGAAACCGACACATTAGAAAATAGATTATTGAAGTATTTTAATCTTGAGGTGCTTATAAATCTTGGGCATCTTAATACATTTATATAAAGAGACAGATGTCTGTTTGGTCTGTAATTCTAATGCAAACATTTGACTATGTGAAATGCTTACAAGCCAGCTGTTTTTTACCTGCCATATGACTGCAGAGTCTTTGCCCTACAGTTTTTCTGACATGCTCTAAGAATATAGACAACATACATACAACACCTGGACTTGTGAATTAATTAAATTACTATCTCTGCCACCATCAAGAGGCTTTCTAAGTGGCCAAGTGCAAGGATCTTGTGTTTCTTATCCAAGTATCAAAACCCTAAGTCCATGAATTGATCCTTCACTATGAATTCCTGCTTCATTTCTACTTCAGCCATTTTAGGGCAGAAAAGAGCCAGAATAAGGTGTCAGCCAGCAGTATAGCTTACACTTTATATTTTTTGAAGAAAAACCTATCTAAACTGGTTTCAGGTTACCTTGTTAGAAATTAATTAAAACTGTGGGGGGTGGGGTGGGGCAATGTGTTTACATGCCTAAGCATTGCTCAGTAAACAAATTTGTTTAGAATTTCAAAAGTTAAAAGAGAGCTTTGCTTGCAGTTTTAAGATTTTCCAGGTTTTTCTTCCAAATGGTGAGAAATAGAATAAAATATTATTATTCCATGGGCAGGTGTGAGCTTGAGCATGTTAAGTTTCTTGGCTTTCTTTTGATTTTATATAATGAGCCTTTTGTTGGACTTCATTACAGTGATGGTCTCCCTCTCTGATTCTGATTAAACCATGAAACCCCACATACTCACTGATGTTTGTCATTTTGTTTTGATTGGTAAGTGAATTTTGGTGATGCAACTGTGAAGCCACAAGTTCCCCAAAGCATTGGAATGCAGTTAAAAGAGAACTGCCCCATGGAACAAAGAGTTTTGATTTAAGTTGAACCTGTGGCTTCATGCTCATTCATGTAAATGGTGCCCATTCATCTAGATTGGGGATTATCAGGATGCTCTTAAGTCCAATATGTTGTATTGTGCCTCGGTGGAAGATCAGAGAATGAGACTATGTATTATCATAGGGAAATGAACTTCAGCAACTGACCCTATTTATAGGAGAGGATTTGGCCAGCTGGGACATGAATTCAGAGGCTTTAGTTATGAATCAATTCCTGTGAGACTATCATGATCGGCTTGAAGGTGTTCCAATTGAACTGTTACCTTTAGTTTCTGCATCATTTGGGTTTGTCCGAAGTGAAAGTTTTTATGGTGACCTTCCATCCCAGACAGAGGATTGTTTAGAAGTGTGCACCAAAATTTCTATTTGGGTGTAGACTTAGCTTAAGAAAGTTCTTCAAGTCATAGCTGTTTCCTGCTGCAAGCAGGATACATTCCTAGATACCAGTGGTATAAGATTGGTGTTGTCCTACCTGATCTCTGCAATGGTTGACAGTATTAACTGTTTCCTGTTTGAGGAGCTCGCTCCTTGGTGATAGAACTCTCTGGGGCTTTTCTCCTACCTTCCTGGCCTGTCCTTCTTAGTCTTCCTTGCAGGCTCTTTTCCCATATTGTGCTCTCGTGGGGGTTCTGTCTTTGGTTCGCATTTCTTCTGGGTATTCTCCTTGGTGAGATTTCTAGGAGACCTTTCTTAAACGCACTGCATGTCCTCCAGCCTCAGGGCCTTTGCACATGTGGTTCTCTCCACTTAGAATGTTCTTTCCCTGGATTGGGGATACCTGGCTTATTTCTCTATCTGGTTTTCTACTCAAATGTCACCTTTCAAATGAAGCTTCCCTGGTTATCCGTAGAAAATAGCTGGTATCCAGTCAGGGTCAGCCAAGGATAAGGCAGGCAAGCAAGGTGTCCAGGGCACACAGGAGGCAGGTTCAGGGTCATACCTGAGAACGCGTGCCTCCTTACACATTTCCCTGGGAATCTTGCTTGCCTCACCTGTCCTACCTGTACTCAATCACTCTCTAGTCTCTTTATCTTTCTTCACAGATTCTATTATAACTAACATATATATCAGATAATTGTCTTGCCTCTCCACTCTTGACCCACTCACACCATTAGAATGTAGGCCATGTTGGAGCAGGGCCCTTGTCTATTCTGTTTTTTGCTGTATCTTCAGAGCCTAGAACAGAGCTCAGGATGTAGTGGGTATTCATCATTTATTTATTTTTAAATGAATATAGTGTATAAATGCCTCCTACTCCTATCATTGAGACTCTCCAGTGCACAAAACCAGGTTTGTAAATGAACCTCTCCCTTTGAACGTCCCACAGGCTTTTCAGACTCGGTGTGTCCAAAATTGCACTTAACACCTTTCACTCCCAAACCTACCTCCCACTTCACTTTTCTCTTCTGGTGAATAGGACCTCCATCCAGCTCAGATGAAAATGCTAGAGATGTGGTAACTCAGGACTATCAAGTTTACTCCCTAAATAGCTCCTCCCTTCCTCCATTTCCCTCCCTGCTGCCCTGCTTTAATTCAGGCTCTCCTCCCTTCCTCCCGGAAAAGCTGCCAAGCCCTTTCCAGCTGAACTCGTAGCAAATAGTGTGCTCTCTGCTTAAAACTTCTGGCACACTGCTGTAATGTGAACTCTCTAAACCACATACCTGATCATGTCACTTCCTTATCTTCAGATCCTTACCTGTAGCGCTAGAGGTTTAAAGATACAATTTGGATTTCATGGAAAGAGAGGCGATGGGTCAGCTGACTCTGGCCTGGATCCCTAGAGTCTCATGGCTATGCCCACCCTGTCTTCCTGCTCCTGTGATCTTACCCTCTCTCCCCTACACGATGCACACACTTGGTTCTCCGGTCTCAGAGTACTTGGAATTTTGGAGTAATCTACCCTTCTAAATGTTGCTGTATCGTCCCAAGGCTAAGCTCTACCTATCCATTCATCCTAGGTGGAACGGGCAACTTGAACTTCCCTCCGTCTGTCAGGTTATTTTGTAATTTTCTGTTTACTTACCCTGTTCCCCATCCTACTGTGAGCACCGTAAGGCTGGAACTGGGTCTTTCATTTTTGCACACCCAGCATAGAGTTGGCCCTTGATGCTGTTTGTTGAATGAATGTATGTGTGTGTGTATTCAATTGCCAAGTTGACCCCATGGACTGTAGCCCCACCAGGCTCCTCCATCCATGGGATTTTCCAGTCAAGAATACTGGAGTGGGTTGCCATTTTCTCTATAAATTCACTTAAAGATTATTTTGTTGTGTGGGGTAAGGTATAGGTCACAATGACTCTTTCCTTACTTGATATGTTTATTCCAGCATTATTTTCAAAAAATCCTTCCTTACTCCCTTGTGTGAGGAGCTTACTTTGTCATATATTACATTCTTACAAATAGTTGGATGTAATTTCAGTTTTCCATTGTGTCATCTTGATTTACACATCCATTCCTGCATCAGTAACACACTGGTTTAGACTTCTTCAGCCACTTCTTTACCAGAATGTGTATATGTGTGTGTGCGCGCACGCACACACACACACATGCTCAGTGGTGTCCAGCTCAAGTAAACCCCAGGGACTATAATTGCCAGGCTCCTCTGTCCATGGAATTTTCTAGGCAAGAATACTGGAGTGGGTTGCCATTTCCTCCTTCATTTACCAGAATATTCTCAGTGTTTTGTCTGTGTTTATTTTCCTGTGAACATTTTGGTATCAAGTGTTTTATTGATTTTTTAATACAAAAATCCAGTGAGAGTTTTAATTGGAGTAGTTATCTGAAAATTCATTTTGAAAAAACAGAACTGTTCCTCACTATATTCTCATCATGAAGTTGGTTAGTTGCTAGTTTAAGAGTAATCAGGTAATAACAAAAAAATAACCAGATAAGAACACCACATCAAAAACTAGTGTCAAGGTATAGCCACATTTTTAAGCTGATCACTCTACTTCCTCATGACAAAGTTCAGGGACTCATGTTTCTCATTTCATTATGCGCTCTTCCTTTGCCAGGAAAAGATGACCTGTCCAGCAAGGGAACTTATTTGTCTTTTAAAACTCCCTCATGGAGATAGGCAGTATCTTTCATATACCATTTCAGTGTTAGATGGAATATTATGAGTGGAATATTTTTCTCTTTGTCTGATCCTAGTATTTGAAAACAAATTCATCCCATTTTCTTGAGAAACAGCTGGCTACTATACCATTTCCACAGACTTTCCTTATACTTTCAACTGGTAACAGGGAAATATATCTTTAGTTCAGTTTGTCTGAAAATTTATTTTGTGGGACCTTCTAAACATCCATAAATTTTACACAAACCATTCGAGCTTTTTGCATGATTAATCTTCTGTTGTTTATCTAGTGTGGGACGCTGCACACTACCCCGAACTCTGATTATAAAGAGAGGGTCATAACCTCGGGGGAGTCTGGGCTTAGTGTTCACTGTGTCGTCAGCCTTTCTCATCCCCGTGTTTGTATTATGGGATTAAAATCATCGTCATTTTGGTTTTGGCCTTGTTCAAGTCTCTAGTGTCTTTTTTTTTTCTTTTTTACTGGCAATAGAGTCTAAACTTTCTAATTTCAGCGAAGGGGTTTATGAGCCCCTGGGGCAAAGATTTCATTCCATAGCCCTGAAGTTGGAAGCAGGGAGATGATTTGGTTCATTGATTTCTCTTCTGTTTCTTTCCAGTTCTCTAGCCCCTGATCCCTATCTGCTGGGGGAGTAGTTAATAATTTTTACTTCTATCCTCTGGTTTTCAATTAATGAGTACTCAGGTGATCTGATTTAAGGCATGCTTTGAGGTTGTTCAGCCACTTCCATGAGCCCTTAGCTACAGTGTGTTTCAGGTAAAGTCATTAATAGTGTATAAGGATGACAAAACTTGTTTTACATTATCATGAAATTATTTAATTTTTAAACCTGGTAAATTAAAAAAAAAATAGGTATGTTTTTAAAAGGTTACCTAGAACCATAGCCATGGAAGTTTATTCTCACTCCAACTGACATCTGTGCGTTTTTTTAAACTGCTGGAGACAGCTGAGTTTTAAGCCACTGTCAATCAAAAACGAACAACACACAAACGAACCCAACTTACCCAGTTGGACCATGGTTTTCTTGCTTTTCCTCCGTTTCTCTGGCAGGAGAAAACAGCCTCCTATGCAGAAACATGAACAGAGCAGGTCAGTTTTTGAACAGAAAACAATTTTTTAAAACAGCAAATACACTCGGGGTGCACGCCCTGGCCTGCAGAGGTCCAGTCCAGCGCACATGCAGAGTTTGTAGGAGACAAAGGTAACATAATGTGTTTGCCTTCTACAGAAATGACTTTGGAGAGCTCTATTCTTATTTCAGGGATGCTGCTGTTACTGAAGATTCTTGTGCTTTGTTTTTGGAACTCTTCTTTAGGAAATGCTTTTAAACTGTCTAAGTCCATGTGTTTCCCTAGTCTGTCCATTTATTGTCAGCCCTGCACCCTGTGTCCTAAATGTCCTTACTGTCTCTTAATCTTGACTAGGGAAACATTCTCTCACTAGTTTTATGCCCAGTTATTATACTTCTAAAATTAATTTTTGTATGGTTGCTAAAATTATCTTTTCCCTCCTTGACCATATCCGTTAGCATGTCATGACATTCAAGGCTTTCCACAGTCTGGTCGTATTCTACTTTTCTAGCCTTTTCTTCTCTCCATCCCCTCCATAAATCCTCCTCCCAGCCAGTTATTAAAATTTAGACTGACCTTGCATCTCCATTTGCCTGGCACAATCTAGGTTTATATCTGTCCTGGGGTCCTGTCTCATTGAACCATTTTAGCACTTTCAAAGGTGCCCTGGTTTGGATAACAAATTATATGGTCACTCCTTTGTATTTTTCAACAAATTTATTGAGGCATAATTACATACCGTTACGTTTACCTGCTTAAAGTGTACAATTCAGTGTACATGTACAGAGTTGTGGGACCATTACTTTGATGCAATTTTTGAATATTTTTATCACCTCCAAAAGAAACGTTGAACACATTAGCAGTGATTTCTCATCTTACCCCCATTCTCCCCATCTCACCTCCCAGCCTCTTCCTTCTACACATTTGTCTATTCTGAATATTTAACATACATAGTATTTTACAATATGCGCTTTTTGTGTGTGTGGATTTCCTTCACTTAGCATAATGTTTTTGGTGTAGTATGTAGCATGTGTCAGTATTTCATTCATTTCTGTGACCAAATAATGTTTCATTGAATGTGCTGTATGACACTTTATTTACCCATTTATTATTTGAAGGACATTTGGGTTGTTTCCAGTTTTTGGTTGCTATGAATAATGCTGCTGTGAACATTAGTATACAAGCTTTAGTTGGATATATGTTTTAATTTCTCTTGAGTATAGCCCTAGGATTGGACTTGCTTGGTCATATGCTATCTATATGTTTAGCAGTTTGAGGGATTGCCAAACTTTTCCAAAGTATCTGCTGCTCCATTTTACATTCCCACTGGTAATGTGTGAGGATCCCAATTTCTCCACATCCTCCCTGACATTTGTTGTTGTCTTTTTTATTGTAGCCATTTTACATGTGAAGTAATACCTCACTGTGATTTTGCTTTACATTTCCTTAAAAAGTAATGATGTTGAGTATCTTTTCATATGCTCATTAGACATACATTTACTTTCTTTAGAGAAATGTTTATTCAAGTTTTTTGCCTGTTTTTAAATTAGGTCATTTGTCTTTTAATTGGGGCTTCCCTGGTGGCTCAGAGGTAAAGAATCTGCCTGTAATGCAGGGAGACCTGGGTTTGATCCCTTGGTCAGGAAGATCCCCTGGAGAAGGGAATGGCTTCCCACTCTAGTATTCTTGCCTGGAGAATTCCACAAACAGAGGAGCCTGGTGGGCTACAGGCTTCATGGGTCTCATAATTATTGTGTTGTAAGAATTCTTTATGTAGTCTAAGTCCCTTATCAGATATATGATTTGCAAATATTTTCTTTCAGTCTGTGGGTTGCCTTTTCATTTTCTTGATGGTGTCCTTTGAAATTCAACTGCTTTTCATTGTGGGTTAGTCTGACTTAACAATCTTCTCTTTGACAGTTTGTGCTTTGGGTATCATATCTAAGAAGTCATTGCCTAACCCAATATCACAGAAATTTATTGCTGAATTTTCTTCTAAGAGTTTTATAATTTTAGAACTTTCATTTAAGTGTATGACTCACTTTGAGTTAGTTTTTGTGTATGATGTAAAGTTAGGAGTCCAAATTCTTATTTTGCTTGTGGATTTTCAGTTGTTTTAGACCATTTGTTGAACAGGCAATTCTTCTTCCATTAAATTGTCTTGACCTCCTACTTCTATGCATTTTAATAGTTTAATTATTTACATTATTGCCTTGGCTTAGAATTGTTTTATGTTATTCTCTTCCTCTTGACTTCTTAATAATTAACTGCTTCAAGATTTTATATATGTATATATGTGTGTGTGTGTATATATATATATATATATATAAAGAAGATGTGCACACACATACATATATGCACATCTTCTTTATCCATTCATCCATTGTTAGGTTGTTTCCATATCTTGGCTATTGTAAATTATGCTAACGATGCTACAATAGACATAGGGGTGCATATATCTTTTCAAATTAGTGTTTTTGTATTCTTTGAATGGGCTTCTCTGGTGGCGCAAATGGTAAAAATATCTGCCTGCCAGTGCGGGAGATGCAGGTTCAAACCCTGGTCCAAGAAGATCCCCGGGAGAAGGAAATGCAACCCACTCTAGTATTCTTGCCAGGAGAACCCCATGGACAGAGGAGCCTGGTGGGCTACGGTCCACAGGGTTGCAAAGAGTCAAACACGACTTAGCAACTGAATAACAACAAATTCGTTGGATAAAAATGCCCAGAAGTGGGTTAGTTGGACTGTATGATAATTCTAATTTTTGAGAAATCTCCATACTTTTTTCCACTGGGCACTACTCAGTGATAGCATTTTTGAAAGAATTTCTCCAGATTCCCTCACTAAGGAAGACAATATGTAACACCAGGGTAGGAGTTATGACTGAGGGATATTGCAAAGCATTCTGTAACTCACCTCATATGGTGTTTCCCTCCCTACCCTTTGGCCCATGAACCCAGGTTTAGTGTCAGGATTCCACGTGGGACACCAGAAGCTGAGGCAACATCTCTAGGAGGTCACAATTAGAAAACCAAACCACCAGTAGGAAAGCACATTCTTCTGGGTCTGTTCCTTGGTTATTAGCAGAGCTTAGTTGCTCACACTTGGCTGTCATTATTTAGGTTACTTTGAAGGATAGGAGGAGGCAGAAGTCTGAGGAGATTTGTGCTAACAGACTTTGTGTCCTGTATGGATGTTATATAAAAAAGAAAATACACTGCTCTTTTGCAGGTTTCTGTAATCTCCTGGTCCACAGCTCTAAAGGCAAGCCTAAAGAGCTAATGGTCAGGAAAATCAGGCTCAGCTCTAAGCCTGTGCTTAACCAGGACTTGTAGTATAAGGCAACCAGTGCTGAGACAGTAGAATTCCATTGTGACCTATTGTCCGGAGATGAGAAAACACCCATGTTACTGGGTTCCAGCGTCACAATGAGAGAGCTCACTTTACACGCCTGCAGTCCCTGGGGATGTGATTTAATCTGCAATATTACTGAATCCCTGGAAAAGTCAGTTGTAGTTCTCATATGGACTTTCACTATATTTATTCCAAATAAAAGCAACAAAAATTCATAAGACTTTTATAGATTGTCAAAAGAAGAGCTAGTCAAGTGTCAGCGTTGTATAATCACATTCTTCTCAAAGTATGTATGTGGCCTTTGAACACTGGAAAGGCAGCGTTACAATGAGGGGGGTGGAGGGGGAGTTTGTTGTTTTGGAAAGAGTGAGTGGAGGCCAAATCATAAATGGCAATGAAAACTTTCAGCTCAGAGATGCACAGATGGGCTTTCTGCTGAAATGACTAACAGCTCTTGTCAGATCAGCAAGTAGTAACCACAAAACACATGTTCTGTGTGTTTAAATTCACATTTATTAAGTTAAATAATTGCTAATTTACATAATAAAAATTTAATTCTCATATTTTTCAGGATTGATACAAGGCTTAACATAGTCAAGAACTATAGTCAGTTGAGTAGCATATATCTTTATTAAAATTAAACATCAAATGCTAATCATTATCCATAGGTGGAAAGGATGATCGGACAATTATCAAAATGTTTAGGATTCTCTTGTTCTGATTTACATAAGTTAGAATATCCAAATTGATTAAAAGTGTGTAGTAAATAAAAGAAAGCCTGGATGATTTTCACAAATCTTGCTATTTATCCAAGTATGGCATGCTTAGCAAACCCTGATCAGGGAACAAGTTCTCATGTAACAAAAATAAAAGTAAACCATAAAGCAATTCATACATTTCCTGTTTACTTAAAAAAATAAATTTCTATTTGTTTAGTCATATCAAGAAGATCTCATTAGGCATATACATACACAGGAATAAAGACATATCCTGAACATTAGATTGCTTTGTGAACTTCCACTATTTACCAGCTGTCCAATATTATTTCACATTTCTTGAAGTTGTTCTGGAGAGCCAGTGAGGACTGGTCTCTGAGTAAATATATGAAGGTGCCTGTAGGAGACAGGACCTGAGGCTAGATGAGCCAGTCTCAAATGTTGGGGTGGAGCTTGTTCAAAACATAGATGTCCTGGCCCCTGAGCATCTGTATTTTGACAAAGCTCACCTAATGATTCCTTTGTGCATCTGTTGTGAATTACTGATATAGGCGATCTATAAGGTCTTTTTCAACTCTAAGGTCATATGATCTTGCAAAACAGCAAATAAGATGATCCCTCAGTATTGCAGCAGGGGATGGAGTGGGGGGAATTAATTCCAGGACCACCCCCTAGCTCCCTCCCTGCCAATCCTGCCCAGCCCCTCCACCAAAAAAATTCCCAGGTGCTTGAGTCCCTTTTATAAAATGCCCTAGAACAGTTGGCCCTCTGCATCAGGGTTCAGCATCTACAGGATCATCCATGGTTGGTTGAATCCAAGGATGTGGAATCTACGAATATGGTGGGCTGTGGCTGGGGGTGGGGGTGGGGGGTATGTGGAGGGGCGCCCAGATGTATGTGTCTTGAAATATTTCGAGATATAGAAGCTCAATCCAAGAAAATAACACTTATTTTGTAAGTCTCTTATAAAGGAAACCAACATTTTGCCCTTCTCCTCTCTACTGACTTGGTGTCACCTTTCACAGTCTGAATCCTACTTACATGTAATTCACATGACCCAAAGTTTAAGGGCATATAGGATAAGCTTCATAAAGTGGTTCAGTTTAGGGCTCAACCGCCTTCCCCTCCAATGTGTCAACCCACCACCTGGAAAGTGTTAGTGTTAGTTGCTCCGTCATGTCTGACTTGTCGCAACTCCATGGACTGTAGCCCGCTAGGCTCCTCCGTGGAATTCTCCAGGCAGGAATACTGGAGTGGGTTGCTGTTCCTTTCTCCAGGTGATCTTCCCCACCCAAGGATCGAACCCTGGTCTCCTGCACTGCAGGCAGATTCTCTATCATCTGAGCCACCACCGCCACCACCTGGAAAGGGGTAAGGCTAATCCACTGAGAGCCCTTCAGAAGGTTTTTGTGAAACAAAGCAAAAGTGCTCCTTGCTTTTGAAAGTGTTGTTTTCGCCATGCTTAAGACCTCGTTATGGTCACAGCAAACCGCAGGGGATTCAAATCAGAGACCTTAGGAGGTTGAGGGGCCAGGCCTGAGCAAGCCCAGACTATTCTGCCAAAGCCCACATGGAAGGAGATACCTTTCCTCCGTTTGTTCCTTTCCAGAGCACTAGGACCTGTTTTCCATATTAGTGGAAATTAAATCTGTAAGAGAGGGCAGTGTAAAATAAAACTCCAGGAGGGAGTGTCAACTTAAAATAATACCCATTTTCTAATTTAACCTTTTATTGCCTGGGCAATAAGGATATAACCCCAGTGAAACCAACAGTGCATCTGGAGTGAAATTTTTTCTTGAACCTTGGAGAAGAGAAGCATCCATTTTTAAATGTTGAATATGTCTTTGCCACAGAGGTAAGACTTGCATAGCCTTGCTAGTAAGGAACAACACTGCTGTTAGTTTTTAAATTGTTGGCATGCAGTAATTGTATGTGGACTTGCTGGCAGAGGATGAGAAATAGCTGATTCTGAACAGATCACACTTGGCATCACATTGCTCACATTCTGTAGAATGATTAGTTCCCTGGTTTCACTGGTAGAATTTCAGAATATTATACCTGTTTCTAATTCCTCCTCATCATAGCTTATCTTTCACTTCTTACTGCATTCATCTTAAGATGTTAGGGAATCTCTTACGGTGGACGTCTTCGTGTGAAAAGTCAAGTTTCCAGAAAACAAAATCATGTGTGTGTATGTGTGTGCACACATAATTCAGAGAGAAGGAGAGAGAAACAAGGCTGAAGGTTGTTGCTAAGAGAGGATTATGCTAGGTGAAGTTTATTATCTCTATTTCTGCACCCATGTCATCAACAAGTTGTACTGATTCGACTTAAAAGACCATTCATTATAGAAAGGAAACAAGTCTAGCCTGTGGCTGCTTAGCTCATGAATAACACAAACAGGATAATTTCAAACTGATGAAAGAAGACTGTATATAGTAAGGATGCTAGACCATATGAAAGAAACACCAGAAGTTCTCGCTCCAGTCTACCTAGAACATTACCTTTTTCTTTATTCTTGTCTTATGGGACATGAGTCTTAGAATGAATGTGCTACTGCATTAAGTAGAGTAAAATTTCATAAATTTAAACTAAGAAGGAAGAACTTTGATATGAATAGTAAGACCTACTTTAAAACTTTTAGTATAAAAAATAGATAAAACTGACTATAAAATGCTTTAATTATTGCTAAACAGACATGAGCCAGAACATATTGGACTCAATTTGGGGGCTTTTTGAACCTGACAGCCCTCCAGCCTCCTGCACCTGGTTTAGAATCGCTGCCAGGTGAGTGGATTACTGATGGAGTGTGTCATACCTGCACTCGGGTGGGGCAGGAAATAAGACTTGGAACTGCTGACCCAGACTGGAAGGTCTTAAACATCTTCCAGTCTTATTTGTACCATTCACTGTCTTTCTAATGTGGTACAAAAGAAAACCTCAACTGGCTGCTGAATTTAAATGGTTATAAATGCTTGGAATTATAGGTAATAGAGTTTTAGTTTAAAATTTCATTTTTGTTTTCAAAGCATATCATATAATGTAGAAAATGTAGAAAAGTGATAGAAAATACATTTCACCCATAATCTCATCACCTAGAGTCATTGTTGTCATTTTGGGTGTACATCTTTGGCAGCTAGTCTGAGACTAACTGTCCCAGTTTATCCAGGACTCAGGAGAGTATCCTGGACGTGGGATGTCCTGAGCTACAACTGAGAAAGTCCTGAGCATAGCAAGATGAGTTGGTGGCCTGTGTGTGTATGCACGCATGCATATTCGGTTGCTCAGTCATGTCCAGCTCTTTGAGACCCTATGGAGCCCTGCCAGGCTCCTCTGTCCATGGAATTTTCTAGGTAAGAATACTGGAGTGGGTGCCATTTCCTCCTCCAGGGGATGTAGTATTCTCCAAATTGAGAGTAACACAAGAATTGCTTGTTTAGTCCTGTCATCTCAGGCAACCAATGAAAAAGAAACAGAATAAACTAGTTGTTTTGGCTACTCAATTTGGGAGTGGTTTGGTTCTATCTATCTATCCATCCATTCATCCGTCTAACATCTATCTAAAATTATTCACAGGGCTCTGTAACAGGATTTTAAAAGTAACAGTATATTATGAATATTTTCATGTTTTAAAATGATTCTCTGTGACATCAGTTTTAACGGCTGCATGGAATTCCATTGGAGGGGCAACCACAATCTATTTAGCAACTACCGTATCATTGGACACTTCTGTTGCTTCCTATTTTTGACTCTGGCAAACAGCGCTAACCCAAACATCCTTGTAGTTAAATGTTGGCATACAAACTCCATGACCACTTTGTAAAGATTCTTAGAAACATAATATCTAAGAGGCTTTTGGTGAATTGTGAAGGCTTTTGATGAATATTTCCAAGTTGCCCTTCTTAAATGTGCTTATTTGCAGACCCTGACCATATAGGAGGATGCTCATTTTGCAAATATGTGGCTTTGCCACAGCTAAATAAACTCCCAAACTCTGTCAACTTGACAAGTTAATGGGACTTTCTTATATTTTACACTTCATCTCAGACACACCAGAGTGAGATACCTCTGGTCAATTTAAAACTATGCCACGAGAATATGTGCTGTGCAGCAGGTCCTGATATTTACATAAATCATCACTTAAGCACTCAACATCATCAAATATTTATTTAACGTCCACCGTGGGTTAAGAATTGCAACCATAAGCCCAGATGCAACTTAGAATCTAGGGGAGAGAACAGAGACACAGTTCATTATCTTTGCCTTGGGAATATTTTTAGTAATGTACTTCTTTTTCTTTCCTTTCCATAGCTTTATAGAATCAAATTATGGGAAGACAGTCCTGCAGTTTGGAAAATTAAGCAATTTACAGTGTGAAATATAAAATAACTTTCATGAAAGAGCATAGCACCTATGTATGTGTTAATAAAAGGAGAAAGAAAGATTGACTTTCTGTGTAACCACCAAACAACTCAAGAAGTCGAGCATTACCAACACCTGAACCCCCAGGCCACCCCTCCTATGTGTCCTTATGGAATTGCAGTCCTCTTCCTGCAACCAAAGGGCAACCACCATTGTAACTTCATGGTAATCATTTCCTTTCTTTTCTTTCTTGCTCTTCCATTGTTTAGTTTGCCTGCTTTTAACTTTGTGTCAAGAATATCACAATGAATTATTCTTCTGATTTTCTGTCTTTGCTCAACATTATGTAAGATTCATCTGTTTTATTGTCGGTAGTTGCATAATATTCCACAGTATAAATATGCCATAAATTTTAATCCATTCTACTGTTAGTGGATTTGGATTGTTACCAATTTGAGGCTTTTGAGCCAGCCGAGGATTCATGATGAAACCATGGAGCAGATGCTGGGAGGTAATAGACTTCAGATTAGATACATAGATAAATCTAATTTTTAAAAGACAGTACTTCCTTTGTGATGAATTTTTCTCTTCCAGTGCTTTCAGCTTTGATGACTCACTTAATGTATAGTTCTGATTGTGAATTGTGTGAATTTGATTCTCTTTAGTTATAGCTTTTAATGAGGGGTTTTGCCTTCCCACCTATGGCACTGTGCTGGTGCAGGAAATAGTCACATGGATGCACACCACTGCAGACCGCCTGGGTGCTCCACTCCCGCTGCAGTTGCTGTTCTTTGTGAAAAACTTGGAGTCCCTGGAAAATCTACAAGTTCAGAATTAGGATGGCGTTAAAGGAACTGACCTGGGAAAAGAAAATAGATCCACCAAGTTAGAGATTTATTTAGACAAGAAAACATTATATTTTAAGGAAGCAGCTGGCTCTTGGACGGTTAGGACATCATCTGTATGTATACAAAAAGGGATATATTTTTTCTAATTCAACATGAGTTCAAATCTGTTTCCACCACATAGATGTTATGTGATAATGAGTGATTTTATTCACCTGAGAATTCTTCTTCTTTTGTAAAGCCAGGATGATAAAAGTTTTTAAAAAATTTAGACATACTCACACACTATTTCACTCCCATGCTTCTAATAATAATTTTGCTCAAGTTATAGTATAAATGCTACTGCTACTGCTGCTGCTGCTAAGTCACTTCAGTCGTGTCCAACTCTGTGTGACCCCATAGACAGCAGCCCACCAGGCTCCCGTCCCTGGGATTCTCCAGGCAAGAACACTGGAGTGGGTTGCCATTTCCTTCTCCAATGCATGAAAGTAAAAAGTGAAAGTGAAGTCGCTCAGTCGTGTCCGACCCTCAGCGACCCCATGGATTGCAGCCTACCAGGCTCCTCCATCCATGGGATTTTCCAGGCAGGAGTACTGGAGTGGGGTGCCATTGCCCCACTGAATTACAAATGTGAAAGATCAATTTGACCATATTTTTAAACTTGAAATAGGTGATTTTACCATATGAAGTATACAGAGCTGCTTTCGGCTTTGTTCTGACTAATGTATTGGAAGACTATCTTTCTTACACCTTTTTGGAAAAACCATATAGACTTATTTCTGAAAAAGCGTTATGGAAAAAAGTATATGTGGAAAAATCTCACAAGTACCTGAAACAAAAATATACTTTTCTGATTATTAGAGCAGCCATCAAATTGGTATATTGATGTTCATTGAGGCTTGACATAATCATACTAAATTCTGACTGAAGTGGATTTATTTTTTTCATTGGTTTGTAATTGTAATCCATTTGGTTGTGGCCTAGACCAAGCAGACTTTACTTATTAAGGTATATGCACAATCTAATAAAGCAATATTGGATATACTAGAAAAAAATTAAAGAGTGACTTCAAGTGGTTACCTCAGATATGCAGATGACACCACCCTTATGGCAGAAAGTGAAGAAGAATAATGAAACTCTTGATGAAAGTGAAAGGGGACAGTGAAAAAGTTGGCTTAAAACTCAACATTCAGAAAACTAAGATCATGGCAATCTGGTCCCATCACTTTATGGCAAATAGATGAGGAAATACTGGAAATAGGGACAGACTGTATTTTTGGGGGCTCCAAAATCACTGCAGATGGTGACTGCAGCCATGAAATTCAAAGACGCTTACTCCTTGGAAAAAAAGCTATGACCAACCTAGACAGCATGTTAAAAAGCAGGGACGTTACTTTGCCAACAAAGGTCAGTCTAGTCAAAGCTATGGTTTTTCCAGTAGTCATATATGGATGTGAGAGTTGGACTATAAAGAAAGCTGAGTGTTGAAGAATTGATGCTTTTGAGCTGTGGTGTTGGAGAAGACTCTTGAGAGTCCCTTGGACAGCAAGGAAATTTAACCAGTCCACTCTGAAGGAGATCAGTCCTGGGTGTTCATTGGAAGGACTGATGCAGAAGCTGAAACTCTAATACTTTTTGCCACCTGATGCAAAGAACTGACTTCTTGTAAAAGCCCCTGATGCTGGGAAAGATTGAAAGCAGGAGAAGGGGATGATAGAGGATGAGATGGTTGAATGGCATCACTGACTCAGTGGACATGAATTTGAGCAGGCTCCGGGAATTGGTGATGGACAGGGAAGCCTGACATGCTTCAGTCCATGGGGTCACAAAGAGTCGGACACAACTGAGTGAGTGACTGAACTGAACTGAACAAATGGTTAAAATGTAGTATTAATATTTCTGACCTGAAATATAGCCTGTTAATAGTATTCAGCTATTGGCCTTTAAAAATAACTTTCAAGGCTTAAAGAATTGTAGATATAAAAATGACGTAACTGAATTCAGGCTTAAATTCTTCTGATGAGGCATTTGAAAGTACCTTTAAATCTGTCATATTGAAAAGACTATTGCTCTGTGCCTTTTATTTTCGTCTCCTTAAGTTGAATATTATACTTATCATTAGGAACTTCAATAATTCAATGGGCAGATTCCCCACTAGAAAATTGTTAGAATGTAAGATTAAAATACAGCATAAATACAGATGAAAACTTTGTATATAAGAGATAGTGTCCATTTTATTGTACTTATTTCTTTCCCTGTCTTAAAATAATACATATTTGTACAATACACTTAAAACTAATGCAGAGTTAGTGTGGTAATGGGAACGTATGAAATATCTCAGATTTAAGCAGTTATATACAAACAGGATTTTTTCTTTTTCCCTCTTTTTGTGAGATAAAATTATCGATTAAATGTTTTCACTCCTCTTCCGTTGTTTGGAAAGGTTTGAGAAGGATAGGTATTACTCTGCTTTAAATATTTGATATAATTTCCCCGTGAAGCTGTATGATTTTGGACTTTTGATTTTGGGGTTTTTTTTTGACTACTAATTCAATGTAATTACTAGTAATCAGTATGGTCAGCTTTCTATTTTTTTTTTTTTTTTCTGATTCAGTCTTGAAAGATTTATTTTTTCTAGAAATTTATTTCTTCTAGGATGTCCAATTTGCTGGCATATTCTAGGTAGTCTCTTATGATAGCTTGCATTTCTGTGATATCAGTTGAAACTTCTGTTTCTAATTTTATTTATTTGAGCCCTCTATCTTTTTAAATTGATGAGTCTGCCTATTTTTGTTTACATTTTGTCAATATTGTTTACCTTTTTAAAGAATTAACTCTTAGTTTCATTGGTCTTTCCTGTTTATTTCTGCTCTGATCTGTATTATTTCCTTTCCTCTACTAATTTTGCAATTATGCTTTTGTTTTTCTTTTTTCTCTAGTTCCTTTGGGTGTAAAGTTAGGTTGCTTATTTGAAATTTTTCATTTCCTGAGGGAAGCTGGTATTACTATAAACTTCCCTCTTAAAACTGCTTTGCTACATCAGATAGGTTGTGGATTATCATGTTTCTTTTCCAAGGTTAGGGAGTTTTTCAGCTACTCTTTCATAAAATATGTTTTCTACCCCTTCTCCTTCTGGGACCCCTATAATGCAAACATTCGTACATTCTGATGTTGTCTCCGAGGTCTCTTAAACCATCCTCAGTTTTAAAAATTTATTTTTCTTTTTGTTCTTTTATTTAGGTGATTTCCACTATTTTGTCTTCCAGGTCACTTATGCATTCTTTTGTATCATCTAATTTGCTATTATTTCCCTCAATCTGTGTATTTCTATTTTACATATTGTATCCTTCAACTCTGATTTTTTAAAATGTTTCCTCTTTGTACCTCCATTCTTCTCCCAAGTTCAGTGAGCATTTTTATGATCATTGGTTTAAAATTTTTATCAGATGAATTACTTTGTTTCATTAGAGTTTTTTTTTTCCTGGAATCTTATCTTCTTTTGTTTGGAGCAGACTCCTTGTCTTCTCGTTTTGTCTGATTCTGTGTTTGTTTCTATGAACTAGGCAAAACAGTTATCTCTCCTGGTCTTGTGAAGGAAGACACTGTGTGTGCTTGGTGGCTTTGGTGGGAAGCTCGAACTGGAGTGAGCAAGAAAGTGGGGGAAATCTCTTTTCTCTTTTCCTTTTCAAAAAGTTTTTCTTGAGTTGTGTAACATTAATTCAAGGGCTTTCGCAGTGGCTCACCTGCAACACAGGAGATGCAGGAAACCTGGGTTCGATCCTTGGGTCTGAAAGATCCCCTGGAGGAGGGCATGGCAACCCACTCCAGTATTCTTGCCTGGAGTATTCCACGGACAGAGGAGCCTGGTGGGCTATGATCCGTGGGGTTGTACAGAGTTGGACACGACTGAAGCGACTGAGCAGAGCAAAGCACTGATTCTAAAAGTTGAGAATTTCTATTGCTCTGAGTTTCCTCAAACACCTAAATTATGAATTAAGTAAGAATTTGGGAGCTTACCCCTAGAACTCCCGTGTCACTGAAGAAGCTCTTGTCTCTGTCTGAATTCCCCATGAAAACCAAAAAGTTATCCAGCAGCTCAAAACAGATCAAACACCATAGTCGATACCATGTTAGGGCAGCATACCCTGTATATAGAGATGCACAGACTCACTTAATATGCCAGAGTCAGAAATGGACCACACTTTCAGAATGCTGAGTGCTGTTCAGATGTATGATGGGGGGTGTGGTGGGGGGATATGGTGGGGGGGGGGTGGGCAGGGTTCAGTATGAGGGGAACACATGTATACCTGTGGCTGATTCATGTTGATGTATGGCAAAAACCATCACAATATTGTAAAATAATTATCCTCCAATTAAAATAAATAATAAAAAAGATGTGTGACAAACGTGCTAGTGAACGTGGATGTATCTGTTTAGGATAAACAGCAGAAACTGGGTGGGTCAGCGGATGTTCACTCAGACTCACAAACTATTGATCTTGTGTCCCTTTAAAGTATGGAAGAAATTTCAGTATTTTAGTTCTGGTCCTGTTTTAATTCAGTTTCTTCTGGCTTCCATTCACCTTTAACCATCTGCTCACGTCACCACTGGGGGGAATTAGAGGAGCATGGGCTTTTAAATCAGGATGCAGGTAGCATTTTCACCATATTTTTGTGGTTAGGTAGGCTTTTTTGTTTTTCAACTCTCTCTTTCCAAAGATAGGGATAGCAAAGAACAATTTCGAAATTTTATCACATGCAATTTCCAATACTGTTCGGGATTCTTGATGGAAAATTTGTCACATGGGATCTATGTCCAATGAACTTGGCAGGAAGATTGACACGAATTAGCAACTGTCCCCTTGAGACTCGCTAAACTTACTTCAGATGGTTTCCATTATGGGGGGTGTGCCACTAAGAGCCCTCGTAAAATGAGGATAGCGGTGTCTGTCTTATTGGAGGCTTAAAGGACATAATGTATGTAGAACACTTAGCACAATGCCTCAAACGAAAAACATTTGTTACTAATATATTTGGAACCTAATAATCTATCTTCACTGTTGGTAAGGATAGGCAGGACTTGTGAATAATTATTAGATAAATAGCTGATAAAACTAGCTTGAAAGCTAGACAGAAGACGTGCAGCTGGACAGCCATGCTGTTGTTTTGCTGGCAGTCTCTTTGGTCCAATGATGACCTAAGTGGGCTTAGTCTTGCTTGTAGGTCTCCCAGATGTGCAGCAGCAGCTGGGTTTCTGTCCCTTTTTATTCCTCCCTTTCAGTGCTGCTGTTATGTGGCCTTGTAATCAGGCAGGAGTATTTGACAATCCCAGTGGTTGCTGAATCTCCAATGTGTGTGTGTAGTGTTCATATGTGCATGTTGGTACATGAACTTAGTCTTCGTTATGTCTGTATCCCCTCATCTGGAGCAATGTGCTGACTCCTAAAAAAAGGCCAGTGATATCTGAAATGGGCTCCAGCAGAGTCTATTTATGTGTGCAGTAAGCCCAGGGTCCTGAGTGACGTGCTCATGAATGTTAGACCATGTTTATAGCTTGAAATGCAAAGGTTTTACAGATGGACCTTTTTTCATGTGCCTTAGACTCCCAGGGAATCGTAAACTTTTTCTGTAAAGGACTGGATAATAAATACTTTGGACTTTGTGGACTACGTACACATATTCTCACATATTCTTTCTTCCCTCCCTCTCTCTCTTCCTTCCTTCCTCCCTCCCTTCGACCTGCTCCTCCTTGCTTCCTTCTTTCTTTTGTAAAAACCAATGATTAAAATATGTAAAAGTCATTCACAGGGGTGGGGGGGTGGGGAATAGGGAGGTGTCAGGTGAGAAGTCCTGTATAAGACTGAGGCCAGAGACCCCCAGGCTGTTACGTGCCTACCTTTTCCCTGTATGACATCAAAGTAGGATATACTGAAAGCATGTGATCTCGTGGGCTTTGGGGAATCAGGCTGACTGATGTCCTCTTGAGTCATTCTTTTGCTGATGGGGAGTTGAATTGGTTAAGTCACCACCACCACTTCTTTGTAGCCACATCATTATAGAGTAAACTTGAGGTGATGGTAAATTTCTCTACTGGACTGCACATCATTAGTGAGTGTCATGAGTGCTGGGGGAAAAATTTGTGAAGTCCTTTGAGGTAAAAGGCAAAATCATAAATATTAATTATAGCCATTGTTTTGATGAAATGAGGATTACTGGAGGCACAGAAGTCTCTAAATCTACCTATTAAACTACACTCCAGCTCTTCAGTTCTTGAACGAAGAGGTTAAATTATACTAGAGAAGAAGTTCATGGGATTCTGCAATGGTCTGAAATCTAATAAAAAGTTGATTTTTCATATACGATACTATTTTACAAATGCCTTCCAAAACCTTTCAGAGTCATTTTGATGAGAAAAAAAAATCAATAAAGAAGCATTTTAAGCCATTAGTGCTTTTTATCAGGAATGCAGTAACAAAGTTATTGGTGCAAAGCCCCAGACAAAACCCCATCTACAGGGTGAAATTTTTAAGGAGGTATAAAACACACTTATGGCCTTTTGAAATAGTTATGAAAGAGGAGAAGAAAGCTTGAATAAACATATTTTTCATATTTTATATGTGTTACTATGGAAAAAAATAATTAGAAAGTTATTGAGTATTTCATTTAGATCAAAATGTTTCCTTTGTGCATTGCAGTACTAGCCCCAAAGCCATAAACTATGAAGGTGGAAGGTGCTGATTATTTACCATCCTTGTAAATGTCATCTTTTAAAATCCCAGTGTTTGAAAAAGAAACAGGACAATGTGTCACTGTGTTAAAGGAAACTTATTTAGAAATGAAGGGACATGGTAAAATTCAAAGTGAATCTGTGGGTGATTGTTTTAATTTGTACATAGACCTGTAAAAAAAGGGGACCTAAAGGCTTGCTTTTTAGTGTAATGTTTCTTATTCTAAAGTAAAAATTATAAAATAAGGAAAGCGATTTAAAAAAACCATATATCCTAATATTCAGGGGGAAAAACACTATTAAAATGTTATCTTTATTTATCTACCTATTTTGAAAATAATTAGTTGATATTGTGAATTTTTTTAATTGACAGGTTGTTGATTAGCAATGTTTCAGGTATACAGAAAAGTGATTTAGGTTTATATACATGTAAATATATTCTTTCACATTATAGGTTAGTAAAAGATTGAATATAGTTCCCTGTGCTTTACAGTAGGTCCTTCTTGTTTATCTATTTTATCAATATTGTTTTATAACCAGTTTTTTCACTTAATATATCAGATCATCTTTGCATGCCATCTATTCATTTAATTTTTATAGAGTTACACTTTGGTAATTTTAATGGCCACACAATTATGAGACTATGGTTTGCTTAACCAATCCTGTTGGACATATAGGTGCATTGGTCAGAATGCCTTGGGTGGCAGTGACAGAAACTGATATCAAACATGTTTATCCAAAAAAGGGGAATTTGTCATCTCTTGGTATACGGGAAAAAGGGGTGGGGTTGTCAGAATCCTTTGGATCCATAACTGAAAGTATAAGAACTGTCTTTCCATTTCTCTGCCTCCAAGACTTGGCTTCTTTGGTGCAGTCATGCATTCTCTGTCATTTCAGATGGCTCCTTGAATGAAGATGACCATTAGTAGCTCCAGAGTTATAGAACAGTCCCTGGGGAAGGCTTAGCAATGCCAAAGGAGAAAGAGCCCTTTCTCTCTGGTTGGAGAGAGAAAGGTTGGGGAGTCTCTGGAAAAGAAAGGCTCCCCTTTGGGCAGGTGCTCACTCCTGGACCAATTGCTAGAGCTAGCAGAAATCTCTTCAGTTGCCTGACTCTTGGTCATGGACCTCCCTGTGGTCAACGGGACAGGTGCAATTTATAGACCTATTCAAATGGGGAAGGTACAGTGTTTCCTTATATGAAGTTGGGGGCGGTTGGTCCCAGGAGAGGGGAAGATATATATATAGGGATAAATATAAGCCTGGTCTATGTGAAGGGTATATCCCTAGTCTGTGCTGAGCTATCTCTTATAAGCAATTGACTCGTCCCTCTAGAGACACGGATCAACACTTCTGAGATAAGGTCCAGATACATTCTGTCACAGATCACTCATTCAATTAAATCTATGGTGAGCAAGGGCAATAGGGGTGGCCACTGCACTGTTCTCCATCTTCCTGGGGAAAAGAATTGAGCTCGTTCTTTTTATCCTGCTGGAGAAGGGAATGACCACCCACTCTAGGATTCTTGCCTGGATAATCCCATGGAGAGAGGAGCCTGGCGGGCTACAGTCCCTGGGGTTACAAAGAGTTGGACTACTATTGAGCAACTAACACTTTCACTTTCCATTATGTTGGCTGTTACCAGTTCATGCAATTAAATGCTTGTGTTTACAGATAAATATTAAGCTAAAATTTAAAAATATAGGTCAAGTTGTTTTCTTCAGATCTCTGTTGCATTTTTCTCAACAACTTCAGAGGATTAGAACAGATTATTAGATTGATCAGTTCAGTTCAGTTCAGTTGCTCAGTCATGTGCAATGCTTTCCAACCCCATGGACTGCAGAATGCCCAGCTTCCCTGTCCATCATCAACTCCTGGAGCTTACTCAAATTCATACCCATTGAGATGGTGATGCCATCCAACGATCTCATCCTCTGTCGCTCCCTTCTCCTCCTGCCTTCAATCTTTCCCAGCATCAGGGGCTTTTCAAATGAGTCAGTTCTTGGCATCAGGTGGCCAAAGTATTGGAGTTTCAGCTTCAGCATCAGTCCTTCCAATGAATATTTAGGACTGATTTCCTTTAGGATGGACTGCTTGGATCTTCTTGCTGTCCAAGGGAATCTCAAGAGTCTTCTGCAACACCACAGTTCAAAAGCGTCAATTCTTCGGTGCTCAGCTTTCTTTATGGTCCAACTCTCACATCCATACATGACTACTGGAAAAACCATAGCTTTGACTAGATGGACCTTTGTTGGCAAAGTAATGTTTCTGCTTTTTAATATGCTGTCTAGGTTGGTCATAACTTTTCTTCCAAGTAGCAAGCGTCTTTTACTTTCATGGCTGCAATCACCATCTGCAGGGATTTTGGAGCCCCCCAAAATAAAGTCTGTCCCTGTTTCCATTGTGTCCCCATCTATTTGCCATGAAGTGATGGGACCAGATGCCATGATCTTAGTTTTCTGAATGTTGAGCTTTAAGCCAACTTTTTCACTTTCCTCTTTCACTTTCATCAAGAGGCTCTTTAGTTCTTCTTTGCTTTCTGCCATAAGGGTGGTGTCATCTGCATGTCTGAGGTTATTTGATATTTCTCCCAGCCATCTTGATTCCAGCTTGTGCTTCATCCAGTCCAGAATTTCTCATGATGTACTCTGCATATAAGTTAAATAAGCAGGGTGACAATATACAGCCTTGATGTACTCCTTTCCCAATTTGGAACCAGTCTGTTGTTCCATGTCCAGTTCTAACTGTTGCTTCCTGACCTGCATTCAGATTTCTCAGGAGTCAGGTCAGATAGTCTGGTATTCCCGTCTCTTTCAGAATTTTCCACAGTTTGTTGTGATCCATACATTCAAAGGCTTTGGCATAATCAATAAAACAGAAGTAGATATTTTTCTGGGACTCTCTTGCTTTTTTGAAAATTCAGTGGATGTTAGCAATTTGATCTCTGGTTCCTCTGCCTTTTCTAAAACCAGCTTAAACATCTGGAAGTTCACGGTTCACATATCACTGAAGCCTGGCTTGGAGAATTTTGAGCATTACTTTGCTAGCATGTAAGATGAGTGCAATTGTGTGGTAGTTTGAGCATTCTTTGGCAATGCCTTTCTTTGGGATTGGAATGAAAACTGACCTTTTCCAGTCCTGTGGCCACTGCTGAGTTTTCCAAATTTGCTGACATATTGAGTGCAGCACTTGCACAGCATCATTTTTGAGGATTTGAAATAGCTCAACTGGAATTCCATCACCTCCACTAGCTTTGTTCATAGTGCTGCTTCCTAAGGCCTCTGTGACTTCGCATTCCAGGATGTCTGGTTCTAGGTGAGTGATGACACCATCATAGTTATCTGGGTCATGAAGATCTTTTTTGTATAGTTCTTCTGTGTATTCTTGCCACCTCTTCTTAACATCTTCTGCTACTGTTAGGCCCATACCACTTCTGTCCTTTATTGAGCCCATCTTTGCATGAAATATTCCCTTGGTATCTCTAACTTTCTTGAAGAGATCTCTAGTCTTTCCCATTCTATTGTTTCCCTCTATTTCTTTGCATTGATCACTGAGGAGGGCTTTCTTATCTCTCCATGCTATTCTTTGGAACTCTGCACTCAAATGGGAATATCTTTCTTTTTATCCTTTGCCTTTAGATTCTCTTCTTTTCACAGCTATTTGTAAGGCCTCCTCAGACAGCCATTTTTCCTTTTTGCATTTCTTCTTCTTGGGGATGGTCTTGATCACTGCCTCCTGTACAATGTCATGAACTTCCACCCATAGTTCATCAGGCACTCTGTCTATCAGATCTAGTCCCTTGAATCTATTTCTCACTTCCACTGTATAATCATAAGGGATTTGATTTAAGTCATATGTGAATAGTCTAGTGGTTTTCCCTACTTTCTTCAATTTAAATCTGAATGTGGCAATAAGGAGTTCATGATCTGTGCCACAGTCAGCTCCAGGTCTTGTTTTTGCTGACTGTATAGAGCTTCTCCATCTTTGGCTGCAAAGAATATAATCAATCTGATTTCAGTATTGACCATCTGGTGATGTCCATGTGTAGAGTCTTCTCTTGTGTTGTTGGATGAGGGTGTTTGCTATGACCAGTGCATTCTCTTGGCAAAAGTCTATTAGCCTTTGCCCTGCTTCATTCTGTACTTGAAGGCCAAATTTGCCTGTTACTCCAGGTATTTCTTGACTTCCTATTTTTGCATTCCAGTCTCCTATAATGAAAAGGACATCTTTTTTGGGTGTTAGTTCTAGGAGGTCTTGTAGATCTTCATAGAACCATTTACCTTCAGCTTATTCAGCATTACTGGTTGGGGCATAGACTTGGATTACTGTGATATTGAATGGTTTGCTTTGGGAACGAATAGAGGTCATTCTGTCATTTTTGAGACTGGATCCAAGTACTGCATTTCAGATTCTTTTGTTGACTATGATGGCTAATCAATTTCTTCTAAGGGATTCTTGCCCACAGTAGTAGATTTAATGGTCATTTGAGCTAAATTCATCCATTTCAGTCCATTTTAGTTCACTGATTCCTAAAATGTCGATGTTCACTCTTGCCATCTCCTGTTTGACCACTTCCAATTTGCCTTGATTCATGGACCTAACATTCCAGGTTCCTAAGCAATATTATTCTTTTTTTTTTAATTTTTAAACTTTACAATATTGTATTAGTTTTGCCAAATATCGAAATGAATCCACCACAGGTATACATGTGTTCCCCATCCTGAACCCTCCTCCCTCCCCATACCATCCCTCTGGGTCGTCCCAGTGCACCAGCCCCAAGCATCCAGTATCGTGCATCGAACCTGGACTGGCGACTCACTTCATACATGATATTATACATGTTTCAATGCCATTCTCCCAAATCACCCCACCCTCTCCCTCTCCCACAGAGTCCATAAGACTGATCTATACATCAGTGTCTCTTTTGCTGTCTCGTACACAGGGTTATTGTTACCATTTTTCTAAATTCCATATATATGTGTTAGTATACTGTATTGGTATTTTTCTTTCTGGCTTACTTCACTCTGTATAATAGGCTCCAGTTTCATCCACCTCATTAGAACTGATTCAAATGTATTCTTTTTAATGGCTGAGTAATACTCCATTGTGTATATGTACCACCACTTTCTTATCCATTCATCTGCTGATGGACATCTAGGTTGCTTCCATGTCCTGGCTATTATAAACAGTGCTGTGATGAACATTGGGGTACACGTGTCTCTTTCCCTTCTGGTTTCCTCAGTGTGTATGCCCAGCAGTGGGATTGCTGGATCATAAGGCAGTTCTATTTCCAGTTTTTTAAGGAATCTCCACACTGTTCTCCATAGTGGCTGTACTAGTTTGCATTCCCACCAACAGTGTAAGAGGGTTCCCTTTTGTCCAAACCCTCTCCAGCATTTATTGCTTGTAGACTTTTGGATTGCAGGCATTCTGACTGGCATGAAATGGTACCTCATAGTGGTTTTGATTTGCATTTCTCTGATAATGAGTGATGTTGAGCATCTTTTCATGTGTTTGTTAGCCATGTGTATGTCTTCTTTGGAGAAACGTCTATTTAGTTCTTTGGCCCATTTTTTGATTGGGTCATTTATTTTTCTGGAGTTGAGCTGTAGGAGTTGCTTGTATATTTTTGAGATTAGTTGTTTGTCAGTTGCTTCATTTGCTATTATTTTCTCCCTTTCTGAAGGCTGCCTTTTCACCTTGCTAATAGTTTCCTTTGATGTGCAGAAGCTTTTAAGTTTAATTAGGTCCCATTTGTTTATTTTTGCTTTTATTTCCAATATTCTGGGAGGTGGGTCATAGAGGATCCTGCTGTGATGTATGTCGGAGAGTGTTTTGCCTGTGTTCTCCTCTAGGAGTTCTATAGTTTCTGGTCTTATGTTTAGATCTTTAATTCATTTTGAGTTTATTTTTGTGTATGGTGTTAGAAAGTGTTCTAGTTTCATTCTTTTACAAGTGGTTTTCCAGTTTTCCCAGCACCACTTGTTAAAGAGATTGTCTTTAATCCATTGTATATTCTTGCCTCCTTTGTCAAAGATAAGGTGTCCATATGTATGTGGATTTATCTCTGGGCTTTCTATTTTGTTCCATTATCTATATTTCTGTCTTTGTGCCAGTACCATACTGTCTTGATAACTGTGGCTTTGTAGTAAAGCCTGAAGTCAGGTAGGTTGATTCCTCCAGTTCCATTTTTCTTTCTCAAGATAGCTTTGGCTATTCGAGGTTTTTTGTATTTCCATACAAATTGTGAAATTATTTGTTCTAGCTCTGTGAAGAATACCGTTGGTAGCTTGATAGGGATTGCGTTGAATCTATAAATTGCTTTGGGTAGTATACTCATTTTCACTATATTGATTCTTCTAATCCATGAACATGGTATATTTCTCCATCTATTAGTGTCCTCTTTGATTTCTTTCACCAGTGTTTTATAGTTTTCTATATATAGGTCTTTAGTTTCTTTAGGTAGATATGCTCCTAAGTATTTTATTCTTTCCATTGCAATGGTGAATGGAATTGTTTCCTTAATTTCTCTTTCTGTTTTCTCATTATTAGTGTATAGGAATGCAAGGGATTTCTGTGTGTTGATTTTATATCCTGCAACTTTACTATAATCATTGATTAGTTCTAGTAATTTTCTGGTGGAGTCTTTAGGGTTTTCTATGTAGAGGATCATGTCATCTGCAAATAGTGAGAGTTTTACTTCTTCTTTTCCAATTTGGATTCCTTTTATTTCTTTTTCTGCTCTGATTGCTGTGGCCAAAACTTCCAAAACTATGTTGAATAGTAATGGTGAAAGTGGGCACCCTTGTCTTGTTCCTGACTTTAGAGGAAATGCTTTCAATTTTTCACCATTGAGGATAATGTTTGCTGTGGGTTTGTCATATATAGCTCTTATTATGTTGAGGTATGTTCCTTCTATTCCTGCTTTCTGGAGAGTTTTTATCATAAATGGATGTTGAATTTTGTCAAAGGCTTTCTCTGCATCTATTGAGATAATCATATGGTTTTTATTTTTCAATTTGTTAATGTGGTGTATTACATTGATTGATTTGCAGATATTGAAGAATCCTTGCATCCCTGGGATAAAGCCCACTTGGTCATGGTGTATGATCCTTTTAATGTGTTGTTGGATTCTGATTGCTAGAATTTTGTTAAGGATTTTTGCATCTATGTTCATCAGTGATATTGGCCTGTAGTTTTCTTTTTTTGTGGGATCTTTGTCAGGTTTTGGTATTAGGGTGATGGTGGCCTCTTAGAATGAGTTTGGAAGTTTACCTTCCTCTGCAATTTTCTGGAAGAGTTTGAGCAGGATAGGTGTTAGCTCTTCTCTAAATTTTTGGTAGAATTCAGCTGTGAAGCCGTCTGGACCTGGGCTTTTGTTTGCTGGAAGATTTTTGATTACAGTTTCAATTTCCGTGCTTGTGATGGGTCTGTTAAGATTTTCTATTTCTTCCTGGTCCAGTTTTGGAAAGTTGTACTTTTCTAAGAATTTGTCCATTTCTTCCACATTGTCCATTTTATTGGCATATAATTGTTGATAGTAGTCTCTTATGATCCTTTGTATTTCTGTGTTGTCTGTTGTGAGCTCTCCATTTTCATTTCTAATTTTATTGATTTGATTTTTCTCCCTTTGTTTCTTGATGAGTCTGGCTAATGGTTTATCAATTTTATTTATCCTTTCGAAGAACCAGCTTTTGGCTTTGTTGATTTTTGCTATGATCTCTTTTGTTTCTTTTGCATTTATTTCTGCCCTGATTTTTAAGATTTCTTTCCTTCTACTAACCCTGGGGTTCTTCATTTCTTCCTTTTCTAGTTGCTTTAGGTGTAGAGTTAGGTTATTTATTTGACTTTTTTCTTGTTTCTTGAGGTATGCCTGTATTGCTATGAACTTTCCCCTTAGGACTGCTTTTACAGTGTCCCACAGGTTTTGGGTTGTTGTGTTTTCATTTTCATTCGTTTCTATGCAAATTTTAATTTCTTTTTTGATTTCTTCTGTGATAGCATCGGACTTTACTTCCATCACCAGTCACATCCACAACTGGGTGTTGTTTTTGCTTTGGCTCCATTTCTTCATTCTTTCTGGGGTTATTTCTCCACTGATCTCCAGTAGCATATTGGGCACCTACCAACACGGGGAGTTCATCTTTCAGTGTCCTATTTTTTTTTTTTTTGCCTTTTCTTATTGTTCATGGGGTTCTCAAGGCAAGAATACTGAAGTGGTTTGCCACCATTAGGTTGATAGTACAGTATGAAAACTGAAGAACTGTAGTGCCCAGGCTATTCTGTTTCAAACCTTAGTACTGAGTGTTCTAGCTTCCAAGTACTTGGCTGTATGTGCTTTTCCTTTTATTTAATACATTGGTTTCAATTTCACCAAGTCCTGTTTCCTGAATTAAGAACTTGCTGCATTAAGAAGTTCATTATCTTAACTACAACTTGCTATAATTGTTGCACATACAAGCCAGTAACACTTTAAGTTGTCCTGGAGTCGGAGCCAGACTCCTTTCGTTTGTTCTCTCAAGAGAACCAAGTTTAAATGTATTGTGCATTACTTGCTCTCATCTTAACCACATTATTAAGCGAAATCTCTTTGAAGATGGTGCAAAAGTCTATGAGAAAATTGGGTAAGACCCAGAAAACAAAAAAAGCTGTTGTTGTTCAGTCCCTACGTTGTGTCCAAGTCTTTGTGACCCCATGAACTGCAGCACACGAGACTCCTCTGTCCTCCACTACCTCCCTGAGTTTGCTCAAATTCATGTCCATTAAGTTAGTGATGCTATCTAAAAAAAGCTATATCTTAGAGAAGAGGCTGCATGTGATGAAGAATGCCTTACAGACTCCTCACCTTCTCGTAAGCCCAAAAGGCACTGGCAACCACAGACTGATTCCTGCCACTTGCCACAAACCTTCAAGCAGTAGCCATTTCAAAATAGCTATCTTGTTTATTTTGCTGAGTCTTATTTGAACTTTTATGTATCTTTAACATGTTACCTCATTGTTCATTTAGCTTACAGTGCATGTTTGTGGCAGCGCAGAAGGAAAAACATAACTCATATCTGATTCTGTACAGTATCATTAAGTACTGCATACAAATATACCCACTAATGAGTTCATTAAGTGTTAAATAATTAGATAATTGGTGTTTTTAAATGCTCTGCAGCATGCAGGAATCCTTGATGCATTGTTATGTAGATGTCTAAGAGTGTTTCAGTGATGTTTGGGAAAATTAGTTGGGATTTTCAGAGACACTGGGAACGTATTATTTTTCACATTAAAAATAATGGATTTATAGTCTTGGTCATCCAAAAATTAGCTAGTCCATTTTGGGGAAAGGATTAACCTTACTATGCAACATATTTTTCAGAGTCGGCTAATGAGGCATTCCTGTCTAAACTAATTAAAATTGGATATTATTTGGATAAACCCACAGCAAATGCCTCGTAACAGAAGTATAGTGCATATGGCATGTGCCCTCACACTCCATCATTCTTTCTCATACAGTATCTAATCCAAAGGAATTTAATGATTTCATTTTAAAATAAATTATTTGAGAGTAATGCCAACATGCTATTCATCTTTGCATGTGAAGGGGGTCAGAAAATGCCACTCTAAAAGAAGCCATTTATGCATAAGGACTATTTTGAGCTTAAGGCAATTAAGAAACAGCAAAGGTAGGAATAGCTCTCTGCCTTCCCTCTTTCTGACTAAAAGCAGGGCATAATTTCACTTTTGTGAAGATAATTTCCATTTGTAAAGAAAATCTCCATTTGTATTTTCCTCCTTCATAAATCTCTGGAAATAGCCCTTATCACCTCAGATAACTTGAGTCTGCTTAACAAACCTTTTTAAACAACCCGTATTTATCACATATTTCCTCATCTTCTTTCTAAAATATAGAAGGGCCAGAAGCCCAAACCAACCAGCTTCTCCTTTTTTCTGTCTGGCCACTTTACCCCACTTTATCACTCTTTGTTAAAATGGTATATATAAGACCCTGGGTGTAACTAACTCTTTAGGGTTTTCACTTCTTTTCTGTGAGGCCCCTGTGTGTACATTAAATAAACCTCTTCTCCCATGAATATGTTTATAGTCAGTTTACTTCTCAGACTCCAGTTATTGAACCTGAGTGAATATAGGAAAAGATTTTGTTTTCTTCTACATACACAGTTTGCACGTGAAGGGGGTCAGAAAATGCCCATGTAGCATATGCCCATGTAGCATATGTCCAATATATTATTTTTAAAGAGATAAAATGTGTTTCCGTCAATATAATACCAGCTATGTCTCCACAACTCTAAGTGGAAATCTGCAACCTCTTATGTTGATTTTAGCAAACAGATGGTCAAGTTAGATGATTCAGACACTGCAAGTGAATTAGGTTTTGAAATTTTGTTGCCATATCTCGGACACTACCCGAAACTGCCAGTGCCCATAGGCAATTCATGAAAGCAGGATCTTTGATTTACTTAAGAAATGAAACTGGGTCATCTGTAGAGATGTAGATGGACCTAGAGTCTGTCATACAGAGAGAACTAAGTCAGAAAGAGAAAAACAAATATTGTGTATTGATGCAAGTATGTGGAATCTAGAAAAATGGTACAGATGAGCCTATTTCCAGGGCTAGAATATAAATGCAGATGTAGAGAATGGACATGTAGACACACTGTGGGGAAGGGGAGGGTGGGACACAGGATTGACATGTACCCAGCCATGTATAAATAGAGAGCTAGTGGGAACCTGCTCTAAAGAACAGGACATCCATCTTGGTGCTCTGTGATGACCTAGAGGGGTGGGATGGAGGAGGGTAGACGGAGGTGCAGGAAGGAGAGGATGGATACATGTATGCTGCTGCTGCTGCTAAGTCGCTTCAGTCGTGTCGGACTCTGTGCAACCCCCTAGACGGCAGCCCACCAGGCTTCTCCATCCCTGGAATTCTCGAGACAAGAACGCTGGAGTGGGTTGCCATTTCCTTCTCCAATGCATGAAAGTGAAAAGTGAAAGTGAAGTTGCTCAGTCGTGTCCAACTCTAGCGACCCCATGGACTGCAGCCTAGCAGGCTCCTCCGTCTGTGGGATTTTCCAGGCAAGAGACTGGAGTGGGACGCCATTGCCTTCTCCAGGATACATGTATACATGCAGTCAATTCAGTTCAGTGTACAACAGAAACTAGCACAACATTGTAAAGCAATTATACTTAAATAAAAAAAAAATCATGAGATAGAGAATCACCCATCCTTGATTAGTAGTGAAATGTGATTAGTTTTAGTTATGTTTATGCAAACACTGGGCTTCCCTGGTGGCTCAAATGGCAAGGAATCTGCCTGCAATGCAGGAGACCAAGGTGCAGTCCTTGGATCGGGAAAATACCTTGGAAAAGGGCATGGCAACCCACTCCAGTATTCTTGCCTGGAGAATTCCATGGACAGAAGAGCCTGGCAGATTACAGTCCATGGTGTCGCAAAGAGCTGGACTCGACTGAACGACTTTCACTTTCATGCTAACATTGTGAAGGGGTTTTAGAAATGTTTATATTTATATTGGTAATCAAAAGAGGTGCTTCCCAAAAGTTAAGAAAATGAGTGAGATCAAAACATTAGATAAGGGGTTGGGGCGGGGGGAGGGCAAGGAGAAAGCTAAATGTACCTTGTTGAGCAAGGGAGATGGAACATTGGAACACAGTTTAGTTGAAGATTGCTTGAGCAGGAGTTACATATACGTTTCTGAGTGAGTACAGAGGGTTTTGATTAGTCCTAAGAGAAGAGAGAAACCTTTTTATTAACTCTAACAGAATCAGGGAGTAATGTCAATTGGCTGTTGGACCAAAGCTCAGCTGCTGTAACCTACTCAATTTAAAGCTGTTTCATTTTGGCCATATAATCGCTGATAGGATTTCAAAAAGCCAGGATTCTCAAGGGCCATGATTTTTGAAGAATAAGGTTTCTTAGTACTAAGTCCCTGATGCTCACCAGCAGATGCAGTTTTACAGCTTTGAGCATATTCAGTCACACCAGAAAAGAGTTTAAATTATGTGGTCTAACTATGTTTACTGATCAAATTGACTGGAAAATATCTGAATCTCTTATTTTGTGTTATGAAGACGAATCTTACAGCAAAAGCTAACGTTCTTTTGTGCATTAAGAATGGGGAGTATATAGTGGGTTGTGTATCCTAGAAATAAAAGCCATCAGTTATGGTGTCTGGGCCAGAGGGATTCCAAAGTATGTTAGAACATTCCATTCCATTTCAGGAACGTTTATGAAGCACACGATAATCATATCATGCCTATAATTGTTATGGGCGTGTGTGCCTGGTGTTCTATACATGTGATCTTTTACTCTCAACAGCTCTGCAAGAAGTTCAGGGTGTCACCATTTCACGAATGAAAAAATCTGGGGCTTAGATAACCTGTCTAAGGTCATCCAAGTGGCAGATGACTGAGCAAGTTTAACAAAAGTCTGTCTGTCTTCAGATTCCGTGATCAAACCTCTGGACCATGCCACATACCTCTCTCTCTCTTGCCGTGTGACCCTATTACTAGTGAGTGCTGAGACTCCCACAGCATGATTATGAGGAGAGCATTTTTTAAAAAATAATTTTATTTATGTATCTGTTCTGGGCTGCAGCGAGATGGAGCCACTCTCTAGGTGCAGTGCATGGGTTTCTCATTGCGGTGGCTTCTCTTGTTGTGGAGTGCAGGCCCCAGGTGCTCTGGCTTCCGTAGTTGAGGCTCCAGAGCTCTAGAGTGCAGGCTCAATAGCTGTGGTGCATGGTTTAGCTGCTCCAAGGCACGTGGAATAATCCTGGATTGAACTTGCATGCCCCGCATTGGCAGGCGGATTCTTTACCACTGAGCCACCAGGGAAGGCCCTGAGGAGTGTGCATTTCTGCAAGGACAAGTAATTCACCAAGAAACTATCACTGTCCGTCTCAAGCCTCTGTTAGCACGCTTACTGTATCTTCAATATCCCAATGGTAGCTCACAGGACAAGTTCATTTCAGCTAATCAACAGGCCACTCTCTTACCATCCATGCTTTGAGCTGGGAAGGCACTGGAATGGGAACACTCTTCAGAATCTACCTGTGGACAGCCTGAAATGTTAGAAAAATGTTTCCTCTCAGAGTTGTGATTCTTTACTCTGACTTTTGTTTCCTTCTTCTCTATGTTCAAATCCATCAGCACTTCCAGTACGGAGAAGAATCACCTATTGTCAAAATTCATACCAAGATTTTAGTGCTAACAGCATCACTAAACACTTTTTCTTTTCAAAAGAAAAAATAAGAGAAGACACTGGCTAACACAGAAAGAGCAGCCATTAGCATCATAGATATTCCTTTCTTTCTTTTTAAATACTCATTAATTTATCTGGCTGCACCAGGTCTTAGCGGCATGAGAACTCTTAGTTGCAGCATGTGGGATCTAGTTCCACGACCAGGGGAACAAACCCAGTCAAGCTGCATTGGGAGCTCCGAGTCCCAGCCACTGGACCACCAGAGAAGTCCCAACAACACGGGTCTTTATGCATTCGTTAGTCATCAGTATCTAATTCTTTAATGTACTTGGTACTATGGATGAATGGTAGAATGTGCTTCTGCTTGTCATTTGGGCATGTGGATTATTTTGAGGGAAAAGCTCTAAGAAACAGTAGGTGCAGCCAGGACTCTGGTCTTCCTTTTTCTTCCCTAGTGAAAGTGCATTTGCTCAGTCATGTCCAACTCTTTGTGACCCCATGGACTGTAGCCTACCAGGCTCCTCTGTCTATGGGATTTTCCAGGCAAGAATACTGGAGTGGGTTGCCAGAGCAGGAGATAAACTGCCCATGTTGAAGGTACCAGGAGGAGAGGAACATTCTTATCACCAGAGACAGGGAGTGGAGGTGAGAGAACTCTGTACAAACAGACCCTGTTAAAATAACTCTGATCTTCCTTTGCTCTCTTGTTAGCTGTTTTTCCACAATTGCCTCTTTGTTCAGCCTAGTGTATATGCTCTTCGGTTTTGCCACTTCTTTGGGTCTTCATTTCCTTATGAAGCCTCCTGTGTCCTGCAAAACTTGTATTAAATAAATCTGTATGCTTTTCTCTGGTTAATGTATCTTATGTCAATTTAATTCTCAGACCCTGAATTTAGTTCAGGGACTCGAAGAGGGAAGAAGTAAAATTCCTACTCCTCCCCCTTCAAACCACCCCCCCCCTCACCCCCCCCTCCCCCCGCCACACACAGTGCCTATGCTTAAGCATACCTAGTGAGACTGAGTAAAATCCACTTCCTGGCCTCAGCGAGCCTGTTTTCCATCACTGGACACAGATGGGTCAACATGAGCTTGGCAGAGGCATCACTGGAGTCACGTCCAGTGTCCAGAGTGCAGATGGAGGTGGCAGGGATGGTGGTGGGGGGTGGGGGGCGGCAGCAGTGTTACAGGGAAGGCATAATTTCCTTTTGTCTAGCCATCACGTTTCTAGAGGACTGGCATTATTTAAACTACGAGCGCATGTGCTAAGTTGCTTCAGTTGTGTCCGACTCTTTGCAACCCTATGGACTGTAGCCCACCAGGCTCCTCTGTCTATGGGATTCTCTAGGCAAGAGTAATGGAGTGGGTTGCCATGCCCTCCTCCAGGGAATCTTCCCAACCCAGGGATCCAACCTATGTCTCTTATGCCTCCTGCATTGGCCGGCAGGTTCTTTATCACTAGTGCCACCTGGGAAGCCCTTAAACCATAAGATATGAGGGTAAATAGCTCTCAGAGCTTTCAGCTGCACTGTTTAGTTGCTAAGTTGTGTCTGACTCTTGTGATCTCATGAACTGTATCCCGCCAGGCTTCTCTGTCCATGAGATTTCCCAGGCAAGAACACTGGAGTGGGGTGCCATTTCCTCCTCCAGGGGATCTTCCTGACACAGGGATTGAACCGTGTCTCCTGTTTTGGCAAGCAGGTTCTTTACTGCTGAGCCACCAGGGAAGCCCTTCAGCTACATTAGGCAACCTCAATTCAGGCAGGCTGGTGAATCAGCGTGTCCATGTGATCTCTGAGGCACGTGTCCTTCCATGCAGGATGGGGAGGTGTTGTCCTTGTAAGCATCAAGAGAATCATGAGCATCGCAGTGGAGGTTTCCAGAGGTCCCTACGCATCCCAGAGTATGGATGTGATGGTCATAAAGGTTTCTTTACAAGGAACTCTCCAATAAATTAGGATTTGAGGTTAAGGTGAAACTGCTTCTGGCTTCAGAACAGTCATGTTAATGACCCCTGTGGAGTTTGTGGGATATGAAAATGACTTTTGCCAAGTTGTCAATTCCACCTTTTGTGAGGGAACATTTACTGCAGTCCACAGTGTCCACACCTTCTGAAGGGGTTTATTTAGTTTTAATTATTTTGATGGTGTTTCTCTTCATTATTGAGTAGATGGCTTTTAATTTCTTTGAACACAGTTAGAAAGTCTTATTAGTATGTAATTTTGTGCATTGTGCAGAGATTCTAAGGATTCAGGGCTCAATCCAAGTGTCAGATATTGTCATTTTCAGGGCCAGAAGCCAGATCTGCATCAAACATCTTGTAACTATCCAAGGATCTTTCCTTTGAATTAAGTCCTCTCTTCTCCCCAGATTTTGGTAAATACTGTTGTTGTTCAGTTCATGTCAGTCATGTCTGATTCTTTGCAACCCCGTGGACTGCAGCATGCCAGGCTTCCCTGTCCTTCACTATCTCCTGGAGTTTGCACAAACTCTTGTCCATTGAGTCGGTGATGCCATCTAACTTTGTCATCCTCTGCCGTCCCCTTTTCCTCCTGCCCTCAATCTTTCCCAGCATCAGGGTCTTAGCCAATGAGTTGGCTCTTCCCATCAGGTGACCAAAATATTGGAGTTTCAGCTTCAGCATCAGTCCTTCCAGTGAATAATCAGGGTTGACTTCCTTTAGGATTGACTGGTTTGATCTCCTTGCAGTCCAAGGGGCTCTCAAGAGTTTCTCCAGCACCACAATTCAAAAGCATCAATTCTTTGGTGCTCAGCCTTTTTTATGGTCCAGCTCTCACATCCGTACATGACTACTGGAAAAACCACTTTGTTAATAAATGTTTGTGTAATTTGGCCATTATAACATTAGCTCATTAAGATCCATAGCTAAACAACATAGGATTATAATTTCTTTTTTTTTAAATCATAGAACCAGAGAGAAGTCAGAGGGAACATGTGGTGAAGGAAAAACCAGGAAAAGGAAATCTACTGAGCGCTTCTAGGAAGGATTGGCCAACTCTTGATAAGGAACCAAGACTAAGGGGCAATCTTTGCCTGTTTTATGATTTTGCCTCAGGTGAGCCTTTTAAGTCTCCTAGGGTAGATGATTTTATTTGGCTACTGAGCAAGGTCCTAAAGTTACAGTAAAGAGCCACAAATTAAATGCTGGGATAGTCAGAAAGTAAATTTTTTGAGGTGTATTGCCATCCATTCTGGCTCAGATGGTAAAGAATCCACCTGCAAGGCAGTATACCTGGGTTCAATCCCTGGGTTGAGAAGAAGATCCCCTGGAGAAGGGAATGGCTGGTTACCCACTCCAATATTCTTGCTTGGAGAATTCCATGGACAGAGGAGCCTGGTAGGCTACAGTCCATGGGGTCGCAAAGAGTTGGACACGACTGAGCTACTAACACACACACACACACACACAATCTGTTCTAAAATGTTTTTAATACTAAAAAATGAAATGATGAAACAATGCATTTATTGAATAGAAAACCTTTAGTTTTCTTTAAAAAAAAAAAACACTGTGTAGATCAATTTCTCTTAGGGAAATAACTGAATTGTATTAAATTCCTAGTGCAAAAAGTGTTCGGTCTCACTTTTTATCTTTTGTCCAGCCAGAAACTACTCCTAACATAAAACAGTGGTTCTCACACTTGGCAGTTGCTCTGAGTACCATGGAGAATTTAGTATAAATTCTCCGGTACTATCTTAGACCTACTCTAGCAACATCCAGACATGGGACCCCAGAACGCTGTTATTTTTAAAAGTTGTCCAGGAAGTCATAAAACAAACAGAGGTTTAAACCTTCCAGTCTTATCTCAGCCAAACTGCATAGCTCATGCTGCATACACCGCATGTAATGGTTTAAGGTAATAATGACCTTGTTGGAGGCCATTTCCTGTTGATTAATGACCAGCTGGAAGAAGTTGTCTCTAGGATCTTTCAATTCAGACTGCCAATAATTACCCAAGGAAAGGTACGCCAGCAGTTCAAATGTGTAAAGTTTTCCTCCAGGAGGAACACTGCACTCTTAGGTTGCCTTAATTGCATTCCTTTCCTAATTCATCTCTCAAATGCCAGAGTTGCTCCAAAACAGGGAAAAAAACAAACCAAAACAAACAAGAGGATCAAAGTGTATGTCTCTGCTGGAACAAACAAGCAGAGAGGCAGGGGAGAAGATTTAGCTCTTGGGTGGATTTTGCTGAAATGTTCTATTTGTGAGCAGTGATTTGTACCAGGTAATGTGAACTAGGTTGCCCTCAAGTCTCTTTACAGATTACACCCCATATCCTTTACCGCGCTGCTAAGTAATTCTTAGGGAATTATTCCTCATCAAACTTCTCTCCACGAACAGTGACCGGCCACACATGCTTCCACTTTATGGACCGCTGGACAGCCGGTGGCTTCATAAAGCTGCCTGCCTTTCCAATTGTTCAGGCTGAAGCTGCAGTCTTTCCACCCACCGCTTTCCCGTGAGGTAAAGAGAATGTTCATACCTCAGGTCTTGTTACCTAGCAACAGAGTCCCATTTGCCAATTGCCACCATTTCCTTCTCACAGTATTACAGGCCTTATTATTAACATTTAGTTCAGAGAAATTGCTGTCATTATGTGAAGTAACTTCCTTTAGAGGTTATTCATTAACCTTAGGTATTTTACTGTGTAATTGTAATTGTCAAGTGCCGCAGGCTTGGAAAAACCTTTGAACTCCTCAAGGTATGAGGGGATGGCAGAGAGGATAGTATCTGATTTTTTTCCCTTCCTTTTCTAGTTGTTTTAATCTTGAAGGTGTCTCATTTTCCCTGTGGAGGTGGCTGCCTTCCTAGAGGGTAAACTTCCAGATTGCTGACCGTAAGCTCAGAAGATAACTATGGAGGCACTGCCCAGGGAGAGTCTGATTTCCTCAAATACTCTAGACTAGAGGGAAATGGTATCCTCTTAAGGAAAAAATCGCGGGGGTATTCATAAGACCCGCATGGTTGGCGCATACTCTGGTGTGAAGGTGGGACTCCGTGAAGACCTGGCACAATACCTGGAATTGTGTATTGTGCACAACCTTGTGCTGAGACAACGGAAAACCGCCATCCTATTGCTCATTCAATGCCTCCATAACCCCCATTTTTCACTCCCGGGCTTTGCAGCAGCCAGGTGTACTTTCCATAATATGCCTATTACACAGGCATCCTCACTAGCCGTCGCTTACACAATTACCCGTGTGATTTTCTCCATCCCGGCGTGATTGCCATCGTCTTCGGTCCCCACACAGTACAACTTCGGGTAAGCATCTCACTTGTATTTGCAGGAGCACGTGGGGCGGGGGAGCACCCCCTTTCTCTCTTTGTTTCAAGACAAACAAAGGTAACTGGCAGGTTTCTTCTCCCTTCTCCGAACCACAGGCGCCTGCATCACGGGTGCCCTAAAAAAAATAGGAGACGCGTTCCCCTCCTCCCAGGTTTCTGGTTTCTCCACCCAGTCTCCCCACCGTCCTCCACTCCCCGCACCCCAGCCCTTCCGGCCTCCACCCAGACCGGGAGAAGCGGGCCTGACATTCCAGGTAACCCGATTCCCCAGACAGGAGGGGGAGGGGCGGACTCCCCCCACTGCTGGGAAGGCGGCCACGTGACCACGCCTGCCGCCCGGGGAAGGCGCCCTGGTGCCCAAAACTAGGGGACAGGTGAGCCCCGAGTGCTGATTTGAACCTGAATCTCAAGGACGTAGGCATCCTAAAAAGGGTACTTGCTTCTTGCCTCCGACAGCGTGCACTTTGATCGTGACCCCTGAACAGGCACGGCCAGCCGTGGGGTTTTCTGGCGTTAACCGAGCTGCAGACAAAAGCAGCGCGATCTCCGGGAGGAGAGCCCGAACAGGCTGTACGGGAGCCGCAGCACAAGTCTGGACGCAGAGGCTGCGCGCGGGAGCAGGGCTGGCCGCCCTGGCAGGAGCCCGAGCTGCAGGCCTCGGCTGGGAAGTGGGTCCCTCCGTCATTTCTCCTGCCTCCACGGTCCCCAGCTTGCCCTTGACAGCTCTCTTCTTTGATCTGTAAAACAGGAGGGAATTGGGGATACTTTGATATTCTTTAAAAGGCCCTGGGATTTGCTGCTTTCTCCCCAAATGAAGGGCTGCTGGAGAGTTTCTGGAAGGAACGTGCTGTCACATGTAATCTAATGAGCTTGGCCTCTTCTTCCAGTGCCCATTAATCAATCAACCAACACTGAATGCGTCTAAGTGTGGACTCTGTGTGCAGCCCGGAAGTAAAGGCATGGTCTCTGCTTTTAAGGTATTTATGGTTTAGCTGGGGAGCTGGGGATATACCTGAGTGTAAAACGTGACAATAGCTAACACTTAGTACTAGGAGAAGGCAATGGCACCCCACTCCAGTGCTCTTGCCTGGAAAATCCCATGGACGGAGGAGCCTGGTAGGCTGCAGTCCATGGCGTCGCGACGAGTGGGACATGACTGAAGCGACTTAGCAGCAACAGCAGCAGCACTAAGTACTAACTAGGTACCGGTTTCTGTGTGGCGCTTTCTTTTATTTCTCAAAACACGCCATCAAATAGGTACTGTAATATCATCCCCGTTTTACAGAGGTTTCGGCCAGAGCCCAGGTCACAGGGCATGCGCAGTCAGGCTGTGTGCATCGGGTCTGGCCTGCTTCAGGGGAGGGAGCTGCTTGTGCAGGCCAAGTCTGTTGAACATCCAGTGATGATGATCGGTCAGTGCCTTTGACCTCATCCTCTCCGCTCTGGTTCGGAGGCTGTCCTTGCCCTCTCTCTCTGGAGAGCAGGAAACGTGTCCCAAGGAACCTTTTTAGACACCAGTGCCCTTTGGGACCCTTCACACTGTTCTGTTTCTTCTTCTTCTTCCTCTGTCTTTTCTTGCTCAACAATCACAGTCCAGTTCATTTTTCCCTAGGTAACATTAACCTTATACATATGTTTTGTTAGTCCCCTGTGATTATATTATCCAAGTAGAGAGAAGAGACCTAATTCAAAACAAATAAATGTACAAAGCATGTGAAGCAGAACTTCATCTCAATGCAGTGGGACTCAGTGATGTCTTGGGTTCCTTCCTCTGACTTTGAATCATTCCTTCCCTCTCTGTTTTTTGTGGAGCAGTGACCTTCCTTAAACATAGGTAGACTCCGTATAGCATATTCAACTCAATTTGCCACTCCTGGTGAGTAAAGGACTAAACAGAATGTGGTTTTCTCAGGAAAGCCAACATCCTGATAATCTTTAATAGTATAAAACACTGGCCAATAGGATTGTATGAGTATCATGGGGAGCCACATCCTTTAGCCTGGTATATAATCCCACATCTCTGGGCACTGGGTTCATTACAGCAGCTCCCTTGGGCATGGGTCTGAGTGGAAACATGATGTTCAGAAAATTCCAGATTGATTGGAATTAACCTTGTCAGCCCAGTCAGTGGGGATTGAGAAGGCCTGGAAATCCTTGGTTAGTGTAATTCTTTCTTCCTTTAACCAGAAATAATAGGTATCTGAAAACTTGGTACACTTAGTTTTGCTTTTATTGAGCATCTTGCGCCTACCCGGTGGCTCGGCGATAAAGAACTTGCCTGCTAATGCAGGAGACTCAGGTTCGATCCCTGGGTGGGGAAGATACCCTGGAGAAGGGAATGGCTACCCACTCTAGTATTCTTGCCTGGGAAATGCCATGGACAGAGGAGCCTGGTGGGCTGCAATCCATGGGGTTGCAAAGAGTCAGACATGACATAGTGACTAAACAACAACAACAATGAAAAGAGCAGAGTACATGTCTGGAAATCTGGGTTCTAGTTTTGGACCTGTGACTAGCCAGCCTGGGACCCATTATACCCACTCCCATCCATATGGGCCTCAGTCTCCTCACCTTTAAAAAAAATAAAAGCTTGGACCAGGTCAGTGGTTTTCAAATCAGAGCAGCTCTGCTTTTTTCTTATATATTACTGGAGTTGTGTGAAAGGAAAATGCAAATGGAGACTCATGGATAATAGCTGTTATGAACCCACTGCTCTGGAGATTTGCTGAGGTCTTCAGCTCTAATGTTCTATGATTCTCTTGAAGGCCCTTGGTAAAGGCCATGCTCCTTGGGATTCACAGCCGTTTAGTTTTGCTGGATTATAAACTGCATGAAGAAAAGAAGTTGGAAGATAAGATTGGAAATGAAGTTTCACTTCAGATTTGGGTGCTTGGCCAAGGAGGCTGGACGTTGCTTCATTGGGATTTGGGGGCCACCAATGATTTTTGATTTTTGTCAAGTTTTGTTTTGCATGGAGCTTGAGTAACAGAAACTTGAAAAATAGCAGCTGGGCTTCCCTGGTGGCTCACACGGTAAAGAATCTGCCTGCAGTGTAGGAGATTGGGGTTTGATCCCTGGTAGGGACAATCCTCTGGAGAAGGGAATGACTACCCTACTCCAGTATTCTTGCCTGGAGAATCCCATGGATAGAGGAGCCTGGTGGGCAACAGTCCATGGGGTTGCAAAGAGTCAGACACAACTGAATGACTTAACACACAAGCACAGAAAAGTTACTTCCTTATGTAATAGGCTTTGGAGATGGACAATTTGGGGCAGGCATGCAAGCTCCATGTAGCATCAGGGTCCTAGACCCCTCCTAATGTTTTGATTTTCTGTTCTAGTGAAGCAGGTTTTCATTCTTACAGTTACCTCATGACCCAGGATGGCTTCTGGACTCCACCCACCATGCTTACGTTGCAGGATAGAAAGGGCAGTAAAAGGGGAAAAGGGGATGCATCCCAGCTCTCAGCTCACTTTTAATCAGCCCTCTCAGAAGTCCCTCATGACCTGTTTTTTTACATCTCATTGGCCAGAACTGAGTTTCATTGCCACACCTAGTCTCATGGAGGCTAAGAAATGTACACTGTATTCTGGACAGGGAGGTGATTAGCTGAAAGCTTGGGTTCTGTTATGAAGAGAGAAGGGAAAATGGATATCAGAAGGCAGCTGATGCATAGTCTTGCTACAGAATGATCAGAGCTGTGCCCTGGATGCAGAGTAGCTGGGCAGTAGCTGGGAAGCTATGAGCTAGCTGGAGGGAATGAGGCTGTGAATTGGAGTAACCCTGGGAAGGTGGGATGGGGAGCAAGGAGAAGCTCACTCAGGGGAGGGCCAACAGGACTCTCCAGGTTTGATGGGATTTCATCAGCTGGATGTGAGGACCTGGAAGGATGCAAAGAACACACCCAGTGTTAGAACCATGTGAAACAGATGCTGGTGATGCCAGTGACTAGAAAAAGGAAGTCAGAAAGGGAGTTTTAAGGAAGGAGGCCATGGATTAGATTTTGGACAGATTGAGTGTGATGCTGGTGGTACACCAGGTCTGGAGCTTGAGTGAATTTTGTTGTACATTGCCAAGTAAATATGAAGATCACCTGCTTTTTAAAATCCTAATAGATAAGGCATCCTAATATCTCAGATGCTTTCTTAAGCTTCACATGTTATTTAGGGATGTTCTGTTAATCATGATGGAGTAAGGCAATAGGGTTACTTCTCTGCTGAACCTGAGCTCCATAGAGGTGCTTTTCCATTAGGTATAAGAATCCCAAGGGCTTCCCTGGTGGCTCAGACGGTAAAGAATCCACCTGCTAATGCAGGAGACATAGGTTCGATGCCTGGGTTGGGAAGATCCCCTGGAGAAGGAAATGGCAACCCACTGCAGTATTCTTGCCTAGGAGATCCCATGGACAGAGGTGCCTGGCATGCTGTAGTCCTTGGGGTTGCAGAGTCGAATACAACTGAGAGACTAAATAACAACTAAGGATCCTGAGAGTTAAGACAAGAATGATGTTTGGGGCAAATGCAAAGCAAAGAGCTTCTCCCAGAATCTCCGTGTGTTCTTCCACCCTAGGGAGCACATATATGGACAAAGCACCAAACTTTCATTGTCATCAAGAAGCATGTCTTAGTAGTTGACGCCTTTATTCCCTTTTTGTTCTGAATCTCCACCTGACCCCACCTGACCTTTCCTGTTTTAGGCCCACTGTTGGGGCTGCACAGGCTCAGTGGGGGCTGCCCTTGAATTTTAGGAAGAATGTATGGAAAGAGCCATATACAGCGTCTCTGGGTCTTGGAGAAAAGCTTACATTGAACATGTAGAGGTGAGGGCCAAAATGAGATGGGGAGTGGGGACAGACAGCAAGGTTAGGTGGTGGGACTTCCCTGGTGGTCCAGTGACTAGGACTCTGCGCTCCCAATGCAGGGGGCCCAGGTTGGATCCATGGTCAGGGAACTAGATCCTACAACTTAGAGTTCGTACACCACAACTAAAGATTCTGCTTGCTGCCACTAAGATCTGGCACAGCCAAATAAATAAATATTAAAAAAAAATAGTAAAGGTGGTTGAGAAACTAACAACGAAGACAAGGGGTGGTGAGCTCAGGCAGCAGAATTTAAATCCGCCGAGCATGGGGTTTTATAGCTCTTAGTGGGTATTGCCTAGGTAAAAGCAGCTCCTTAAGAGAGACAGATTGGAGAAGGCGATGGCACCCGACTCCAGTACTCTTGCCTGGAAAATCCCATGGATGGAGGAGCCTGGTAGGCTGCAGTCCATGGGGTCTCGAAGAGTTGGACACGACTGAGCAACTTCACTTTCACTTTTCACTTTCATGCATTGGAGAAGGAAATGGCAACCCACTCCAGTGTTCTTGCCTGGAGAATCCCAGGGACAGGGGAGCCTGGTGGGCTGCCGTCTATGGGGTCACACAGAGTTGGACACTACTGAAGCGACTTAGCAGCAGCAGCAAGAGAAACAGATGATCCTTAGTTGTCCTTACATAGCTTGGTTGCGTCGGACTCTTTGCGACCCCATGAACTGCAGCTCACCAAGCTTCCCTGTCCTTCATTATCTTCTGGAGTTTGCTCAAAGTCCCTAGTGGCCTTAAGAAAGGCATGCTTGATGAGAGAAGAGAGAATAATCCACCCAGCCTGCCTGTCATATAGAGTGTTAGTTACTAGTATGCTTGGTTATATAAGCCTAGACTTTGGATATCCCTCCCTTCACAATTTTGGAGGCATTGTTCTGTTGTCTTCTGGGTTAGGGTTACAAGGAGTGTGATAGCAATTTTGACCACCAGTCCTTTATTTGTGACCTTTCTTTCTTTACAGAAAGCTTTTAGGATCTTCTCAATTTGACACTGAAATGTTTTGCTGTAAATCTTTTATTCAGTGTACTTACTTTTTATTTTTGTGTGCTCAGCTGTGTCTGACTCTTTTCGACCCTGTGAACTGTAGCCCGCCAGGCTCCTCTGTTCATGGGATTTCCCAGGAAAGAATACTGGAGTGGGTTGCTATTTTCTCCTCCAGGGATCTTTCTGACCCAGAGATCCAGCCCACGTCTCCTGTGTCTCCTGCATTGGCAGGCAGGTTCTTTAACACGGAGCCATCTGGGAAGTCCGTATTATTCAGTGTGCTGCTCCCCTAATGGGCCCTCATGTGCATCCTTCGGGTATGGGGCATTTGCTCATGGTGTTTATTTGATATTTTCTTTGTGATACATTCTCTGTTCTCTCTTTCTGGAAATCCCATTAGTCACAAGATGGATCTCCTGTTTTTCTCTTTTCTTTCCTGTTTTCATCCCTTTGTTTTATATTTTGTGGACCTTTGCATTGCCTTCTTTCTAGGGCAGTTGTTTTTTCTATTGTCATCAAAAGGTGGTCATGGTCCAGTGAAGGGAGTTGGGGTGGGAAGGGTTTTTGGCACCAGGACTTGATCTAGTGAGGAAGTGCTCTGAATTTTCCCCTCCCTAGCTGTTAGTCATGACCCACATGGCTCTAGTCTTCCATGTTATTTGGCACAACTGAAATTCGTTGGTTCCTTGGATTTCTGAATGGAGATGAAGGCCTTCTTTGCAGACTCAGTTCTTATAGCTTTTTGTGTCTCTGTGGCTTAGAACCAGTGTTCATGCTTTTGGTCCTTAATGTAACACATGAAGAAGTGGATGGTCACAAGCAGGTCACCTCTTGTTATTAGTATACATGGAATGCAGGTTCTGATGATTGAGTAGTATCACTCCAGGCAGCCAACTATCCATGTTGCTTGAATGAAACTGCTTTTCTGAAAGAAGTTTGGATTAACTTGAGTTTTAGAATATTTCCATCCAAACATCATATTGGCATAATACAGTTTTAAGGATGATGCTTATTTGTTTATTGTATTTTTGAGCAGAATTTGAGCATTTAACAGAGTAAGCTCAAATGACCTAGTTTTTATCTTTGTCTTATAGAGACTTTGTCTAACAGATACTCAGGTCTTGCTGGAGATTGAAATGAAATGTCTTTTCTCCACCCTCAGCCCCTTAGCAAACTTTCTTCTCTTTAGATTCTGAACTACTGCTCCACCATCTCGGTTCTCCCTTTTTCCAGACTGTCTCTTGCTACCTTCGATGCCTCTCTGTTTTCACCTTTCCCAACTCTTCTTCTTCCTCTCATTCTCTAAGTTGGTGTTTTTCAAAGTGTGGCTTATGAATCTGCAGCATCAGAATCACCTGGGACCTGACCAGACCAAATGGATAAGAACTGCTGAGGGTAAGCTGGGGGGTGGCTGAGGGGTCTGCTGGTTGGTCAAGTGTTCCTGGGGCTTTTTGTGTACACCTGAGTTCACATGCGAAGAGTTGACTCATTGGAAAAGACTCTGATGCTGGGAGGGATTGGGGGCAGGAGGAGAAGGGGACGACAGAAGATGAGATGGCTGGATGGCATCACCGACTCGATGGACGTGAGTCTGAGTGAACTCCGGGAGTTGGTGATGGACAGGGAGGCCTGGCGTGCTGCGATTCATGGGGTCGCAAAGATTCGGACATGACTGAGCGACTGAACTGAACTGAACTGAGTTCAAGACATGCTGCTTTAATTCCCGATGCACACCAGACTCAGCTCCTGACACTACTTTCCCCCTGTGGCCTGTTCTCATGAAGGGTTCATCCACTGGTAGGCTTCACCCTCCTGGGAGGCACCAGGGGCTCCTCTCCAGATGTGACCTCTTCAGTTCAGTTCAGTCGCTCAGCCGTGTCCGACTGTTTGCGACCCCATCAATCGCAGCACGCCAGGCCTCCCTGTCCATCACCAACTCCCGGAGTTCACTCAAACTCGCATCCATCGAGTCGGTGATGCCATCCAGCCATCTCATCCTCTGTCATCCGCTTCTCCTCCTGCCCCCAATCCCTCCCAGCATCAGAGTCTTTTCCAATGAACTCTTGGCATGAGGTGGCCAAAGTACTGGAGTTTCAGCTTTAGCATCATTCCTTCCAAAGAACACCCAGGGCTGATCTCCTTTTGACCTCTTATCTCACTTCCAATCTGCTGTTTCCAGTTATTCATGGGGATTCTCCCCTGTGCTGGGTGTGACCGCTCAGGCCATCTGTTGGCCCAACTTCCCCAAGTGTAAGGTATTTTTCTCCCAGGTCATTTTGTAGAGGAGGACACAGTGCCCAAGGGCCATCTACTTGGTGAGAAGCGCTTTGTTAGAGTGAATCTTCATAAATGTGTGTTGAATGCATGGATGAGAGAACAGGTCACCAGTACACACCATCTTTATAGGCTTTATGTGAGGTCTGGGTGTCTTGTTCTTCTCAAATTACTTCTAGAACCTCTGGAAGGTAGAAGGAGTGGGAACTAATGGTAGTGTTCAGCTTTAACAATCCCAGTACAGAAACTGTGGGAACCTCCCTGGGCTATGCCAGGGCCAGCCAGGAGTGCCCTATAAAGGAGACTTTACCAGCAGCATTGTGTGTCAGGGGTGGGTGGGTTGAGGGGTTGTGCAGTGTTCATTGACTGTTGGTTATTGCAGGACTGGGTCAGTCAGAGGTCAGGGAGCCAGGGAAGGGGAAGCTGTGGGCTTAGAGAGATGGAACAAGCAGTTCTACCCATCCCTGCGAGATCTTTTGAGAGAACACAGGACTTCAGAAAACACATTGGAGGGAATTTTCTTTACAACATTATCAGAAGAGTAGATGACCGCACTCTTCAGACTCCGCATATGAAACAATACAAGTGTCAAAGGAAAAAGCCCCATTGTGAGAAAGTGCACATGAGGAGAGTTAGGTCACTGCTGGCCTAACTGGCAGTGATTTGCATCCATTTTGGTGCTTGGGAGAGGAATGTTTGATCTGACAGAAAGTGGCCTTAGAGGCAGCCCCTCCTCCGCCTCGCAGGTTGCTGACGATCCCCGGGGGATTTGCCACTTCCTCCAAGGAGCTCCCACTGCTGCACGAATAGAGGCTTGTTTCTCCAGCTGTTTAACCTTCAGCTTTATCTGTCTTGACCTCTTGGTTTTGTAATGAGTCAGTTTATTTGCCGGTGCAAAATTTGGTTTTCTTAGAAATAGAACAGAGCTAGAAAGAGGCCAGTGTTTTGGTTGTTTTCTCTTAAGAAGCAGCAGCTGGGGAACGGGCACCCCAGAAGCTTCTTGTGCTCTGACAGCCCCTGCTGTGAAGTCTAGTGGGCAGTGAAAGATGTCTCCCTTGTCGGAGGTGGAAATACCTGCAGGGTTTACCAGCTCATTACTTCTTGATGCCCTGGGAGCACAGAGAATTTGCTTAGCAACTGGCCTGGCCAGTCAGTAACCCCCACCCACCACCACCCCCACCCCACCCGACCACTCTTGCTACCCGCCCCCCCACACATTACCGGATTTACTGGTGGGGCTGATGGAGCTGTTTTGGAACTAAACAAGGATTAAGCATTTTGTGAAAAATGGTGCCAGTCTTTTCCTCGATGGGACCTGAGCCTGTAATGCAGTCCAACAAAACGAGAGCGAACAAGCCAAAAAAAACTTTTTTGAGAAACAACACAGGCAGTAGGAAATCATACTGGTCAGGGCTTGTTTTCCTGGCTCGGGGCCTCATTCCAACCTGTTGCAATCAGCTCTCCCGAGTGTCTGTAGGGACACCCTGATGCAGGGGCCCCTCGGAGGAAAGGAACTTTTACATTTCTGTTTGACTGGGCTCCTTGCCAGGGGCGAAGTTCAAAGTGCAGTTTCCAGTAATTTGCTGGGACTTCTCCGTGGGTTTGATAGGCCAGGACAGAAGCCTGCAAGCCGAAGTAATATTTCCTGATTTCTGTCATTTCTTAAGAAGAGAAGGAAGGTTTGCGGAGGGACTGGGGCTTGGCGTGCTTTTATTGAGAGTAGATGGGGCCTTGGTTGCCTCCTGTCTTCTCCGGCCTTTCTCCCCCTCTTGTCTGGGGCCCTGGGCAGCTTGGCATTGGGCTGGCATCCCTCGGGCTCCCTCCTCAAGCAAACACGAGGTGCCTATTTGGTGCAGCCCGTTGCAACCCTCCCTTGATTTACTGCCTGCTGGCGTTGTTCGGAGCCATAAAGTTGTCGCGTAATGGCAACATGTTCTTGTTTTCTCATATCTGTAGGATGAAAGTGAACATTTTTATAATCCTCCCCTCCTCACTACATTGAGTTCCCCTGCGTTAAACATGTGGGCTTGATTAAAGGGGAGAAAGAGCTACAAAGAGAAGTTAGACTTTACACTCCTTCCCTCCACCACCCCCTTCTTGCACGTTGAAGGCGGGGACCCATCTTTCTGTCATCTCATCTTTGTGTCTCCCGCCTGTGTCTGGCAGAGGACTTGGCACGTCATAATTCTGAATGAATCTTTATTCAATGAAGGGCTGTGTGGAGCAGGGGTGTGGGGAGCAGTGGAATCTCATTTCAAAGAAGTGTTCGGTAGGACAATATAATTTCTGCGTCAGGTAGAGGCTCATAGGATTGATGTTTTATTGATTTGATTACAACTCATTTTCTACAACAAGCAACTGTCTTCCAGAAATGTTTGCTCTGGTCCCTGTTTCAGTCACTCTTTATTCGGAAAGGACCCAGCTGAGCATGGAGTTTGTTAGGAGCAGAGGAGAGAGACTGAGTGGGCAGTAGTGGGAGTCTGAGTTGAACCCTTCAAGATTCTTTAGGGATTAACCTGGCAGTCCAGTGGTTAATACTTCGCTTTCCAGTGTGGCTGGAAGCGGGTTTGATACCTGGTCAGGGAGCTGAGATCCCACATGCCGCCAGCCAAAACACCAAAACGTAAAGCAGAAGCAATATGGTAACAAATTCAATAAAGACTTAAAAAAAAAAGATTCTTTAGGCCTAGCACCAACTGACTGTCACCTTTCAGCCATCCTCCCAGTACTTCAAACACCCTTAAATCTGCAACAACAAAACCCCAGGAATACTCAAAGGGGTGAGGGGGGCAAAAGGGCTTAGAAATCGCCTGTGGGGATTACTTCCTTCTTTCCCCACAAAGTTCCTCCTCACCCCCTTAGTTCTCCTACATCATACTTCTTTTTATTTGCTAATTCTCCTCAGAAAACCTAACTCTATGGGCTGCTTTTCCTCTGGTCTGGAAATTTGAATTATAGCAATTCAACGTTATAATATAATTCCGCTGCAGTAAAGCAATTTGGGGCTGGCAGTGATGATGGAGTGAATGTTGGTGGACGTGGGGAGCCGAGAATTGATTATCATGGGATTTTTTCTGTATTCGTTTAAGAAATATTAATATAAAGCTATGTTAGTGTGAAATCTTATTTAAGTATTTTAATTAGAGCACTGGTGCTAGGCAAAACCGTCTAAATATGCATCTATATGATGTGAAAAGAACTAGTTAAAAGTTTAAAGGAAAGTGAGATGGGGAGAGGGAGGGAGGTTCAGGAGAGAGAGGGGAGATTTTATATCTATATATATATGGCTCATTTGCATTGTTGTATGGCAGAAACCAACACCACATTGTAAAGCAGTTTTCCTCCAATTAAAGATATATATTTAAAAAAAGACGGGGGATAGTTTAGTGGTGTGGACTTGTATTTTGCAAATAATGAGTTTATGTAGTAGTCCCCCTATTTACTGATTTTTTTAACTTACATCAATGATTATTTGTTTTTTGTATGTGGAATAAAAAGAGTCTCAAATATTTCAGTTGTCTTTGACTATAATTAAAAACAAACAAACAAACAAACCAAAACAAACTTGTGGCAAATTGTCTAGAAAACCAGGCTGTGTAGGCAGGTCTGTGGGAAATGGAGAATAAATAACAAAATAAGCTTAAAAATTCCCCTTGCCAAATGGATTCTCACACCATGTAAGGAGATTGGGTAATTTAGAATGAGGTCAAGACAACTTTCTTATCATCAGACAGCCCTCTTTAGGGCAGGGCATGGATTATCCAACAGCTATCTGTTACCCATCTCTTCAAAACCAGAGAGATCCCTGCAGAAGATACTAGCTTTAGAGTTGAATTGAAGTATATCTTACTTCCTCTCAGTTGCTGTATGTGCTGGAGTTTGAAGGATGTGATTTTAAGTGCATCATGCCTCCTCTGTCTGTAGCATTTATGGAGATAATATTGGCAGTTTCACCTACTCACGAGGTATCCTGAAAGCCCATGACGGTCCCATGATAATCCTTGCCAGGCCCAAAGCTCTGAAATTCCATCTTGTGTGTGGGGACAGTTGGCCTCTGCCACAAATAAAGTGCCCAGCACCTCAGGGTGATTCTGTGGTTCTTCACATATCCTGATGGACACAGCCTGTAATTCTTGTTAAGTGATCAACATTTGGTTCCCTGTGAAAAAAATAGACCTGCACACAAGTCACCTGAAAGACTGATGGTAATGACAAGATAGCATCTACAAAAATAAAATTTCTTAGCCAGATAATAGTTTAATACAATTTTTAGTCCTGTATTTTTAACATCATTAATCTCTTAAGAAGCCTAAAGAGTCACAGACTTCTCAAATGGCCTTTCCTATACGTTACGGAGAATGCTGTATGCCATCGTGATATTTAATAATTTAGAATTGGTATGTTAACCGCTTGCGATTATAGATTTGGTTTTTCATTTTTGCTGTGCTTATGATGTCTTGGAATATATTTTTTTAGGTTATCATGCTGTTGGAGTTAATAAATGTTTTATTACTTCTTTTGGGACAAGCACTGTCCTAGGCCCATAACATTTAAATGAACAGTATTGAAATGAGTGGCATAAATTATATATAAATGACTAAGTATGCCTTGATTAGAAAGACTTAGAAATTCATGTAGAAGAAGCATTCTGTGCTGCAAGAGAGGGGTGGCTACCGTGATGCGTCGGATAAGGGTGATGTTTCTTTGGCTCTTTCATTGAGACTGTTCTGCCAGGTTAAGTCTAGGCCACTCCTAGGCAGCTCTTTCTTTTCACTCCTATGTCTGCCTCTCTCTTTTTTTTTTTTTTTCTTCCCTTCGACATTCATTTCTTCCAATTCAGTTCTTGCAGCCAATATAAAAACTGGGTAGGAAGGAGGAAGGAACTAAAATGTCATTAATGTCTTTTTTGTTTTACGTATGTCAGTACATTACCTCATTTAATTCTCACAACATCCTTTGAAGTGAAGTATTACTAACACCCCATTTTGTAGATGAGGTTCAGAAGTGTTAAACAACTTGCTTGAAGTCACACAGTAAGAAGGTCAAAGGATTTCCAAATAAGCTTGTGCAGCTCCAAGGATAGAGCTCCTTGACTCCCCCCAGTAGTAGCCTCCAACCAGGAGGAACTTAGCTTGCTTGTTTTGGGTAAAGGGGCTTCCCTGATGGCTCGAATGGTAAAGATTCTGCCTGCAATGCGGGAGACCTAGGTTTGATCCCTGGGTTGAGAAGATCCCCTGGAGAAGGGCATGGCAAGATTCTTGCCTGGAGAATCCCATAGACAGAGGAGCCCAGGGGGCTATAGTCCATGGGGTCACAAAGAGTTGGACATGACTGAGCCAGACCATTTTATGGCCTTGTCCCTCTTCCCCTAAAGGTCTCATCACATCATTTCATTTCTAGTGACTTTCCCTGATATACTGAAAGATGGGGTTGAATTAAGGAATATATCTTTTGCATAAAGCAATCGATTTCTTTTTTTCTTATGTCTATGAATGTTAGAACTTGTGTCACACTTGTAGTAAATGCACTTCCAGAAAAGCTACTCTTTTAATGCATGTCACCTTATTCTTTATTTTCAAAATAATCCTGGACATTTTAGCCCCAAAGCTATACATTGAGGCTATAATTTTAAATTTATCACTATGCTATCCTTATGAAAACTTTCAACTCAATTTTTTTCCACCTTGAATATATCTAATACCACCATTACCTACTAACTGCAGATTGAAATAGCAAGTCATTATGATGTCTGAATTAACATCCAAAACATACTGGTTTTGTTCCAGAGTTCCCATATCTATTATTGTTGAAACATATAACTTTTAAAACTGAAATGGTTTTCCCAAGCCAATTCTCTAATCACAGACATAAATTTCACTCCATTAAGGAAAGGAAACCAGGCACTATGACTAAAGTTAGGAATATGATCAAATTTCAAGGAAGAAAAAAAATGATTAGGCTTGGAATTCTTTCCATTTCTTTTGCTTGTGGAACATGGTTAAAATAAAACCCTGCTTTTCTGCGCACATAGACCTCGTAGCCCTTTAAAACGAGGGGCTGGATTTAGGTATGGAGGCTGCCGTGCCCTCTCTCTGATTTGTCAGGGCATTTTGCAGAAAGGATATGTCTGAGTGCTGCCAGCTCCTCCGTGGGATGGTGGAGAGGTTGGGGACTGGTGAGAGCCACTATGCCATGCTCTCCTTTCTGCATCTCTGATTGGAAGTCATCTTCCTTCTGGTTGGAAGTTGTTCAGTTGCATTTTCTTCCATTAAATACCTGTTGCATATTTATGAGTCCTTTAAATAATGGCAGTGCCCTAGAACTTATGATAACCAGATAGGCCTACAAACAAGGAAAGGAGATATGGTGAGAAAGTCTAGCTTCCCAGGCTATGGATAGTGCATTCAGTGGTATTTTTTTGATGGCTACTTCTGAAGTACCTCAGCCCCTAAGGTTGCTTTTTTCCCCCAATTTATTTATTTTTAATTGAAGGACAATTGCTTTACAATAATGGTTTGATTTCTGCCATACATCAACATGAATTTACCATCATGCTTTTTAATGTTTATCAAAATTTTTCTTTATAGGAGTCTGTTTTCAACCTACTAGACTTATTTCCTTGCTATTTTTTAGAGCACAGTTGTGTTTAACTAGCTTAAAAATGTTTACTCTTGCTATCTTCCACCCTCGCCTCACCAGCAAACCAACGTGTTTCCTTTGAGAGTGTTCCCTGAGAGACGTGCGTTCTTTCTTTCATAGGAATAGCCATATATATGTACTCAAAGTATACACAAAGTGATATAAAAGTACACAAGTTTTAAAAAAGTGATGTAAAATCATTTTTGATGTTTCCCTTGCAGTTGATGTACATTTATTTCTGTTGAATTTGAAATAGGTCCACATACTTGGGCAGAAAAAGAAAAATCTTTAAGAACTTCCTTAGTGAGTCAAAAAGGAAGACAAGAAAAGTTTCTTTTTTTCAACTCTGTATTTCTGTTGTTAGAAATGAGACTTATTGGCAATAAGCCTTTTAGAAAGCAGAGTAGCAATAATGATTAAAGTTAAAAAAAGCACAGATCTTTCAACCCACCAATCTTACATTTGGCAATCTGTTTCATATAAGCAATACCTGTAATCATCACCAAGGGGCTCTCTATTGTATTCCCCTCTTTTAATTCTATGCATATGACTCACAGATATTATCTCCTGTTTTTTCTTGTTCCTTTGTTCATGCATTCATTCATTGTCTTCTCCCAAAGAATGTGAGCTCTATGAAAGCTAGAACTGTGTCTGTCTCCCTCACCACTGGAACTGTAACATCTGGAATAGCCTCTGGCACAGGGTAGATCCTCATTAAATATTTGTTGGATAAAGAAATAAAATACTCATGGATCAGGATATATGTCCAAGGATATTTATTGAAGTATTATTACAGTGGCAAAAAAACTGGAATCATGAGAATGCCCATTAGTGATGGGCTGGTTGGGGGGCCTCACCATGCCTGGCTCAGTCATATGGTGTGGGGTTAATGTTAATAGCATGGCTGTAGCGTCAGGCTGCCTGGGCTTTAATCCCTATTTTCATCTTAAATGTATGATGAACAGCCTCAGGAATGGTGCTAAGCTTCTCTGTCTCCCTTTCCTCATCCATAAAATGAGGACAACAGTGATACCAATCTCAGAAGATTTTTGTGAGAATTAAAATAAAATTGGCAACATAATATGGAAATAGTCCCTGGCACATAGTAAGTATTCAATAACTATTATTCTTATCTCATGATATATTAAAAAGAATGAGTTAAATATCACTTAATAGAGAAATTTTCATAATGCACTGTTTAGTGGGAAAAATATGATGCAGAGAAATATTTTTGATGGCTGCTACTTTTATGAATTTATCAGTGATACCTATATAATTTATGTAATATGTGTATAAGAGAATAAAATTATGGAAGATATATACTAGGTATATAAAGCTAGGTGTCAGAAGGACAGGACTGAGAGAGAGGAGAGAGAAGAAGGAAAATTGGAAGATAACAAAATGACTAAATAATAAGGTATGTAAACAACATACTATAGATAATCATGATTAAATTACAAAATATGTGTGTTTATGTATTTGTACATGTTGAGGTGCTTAAAAAATGAGTCTCTAAATATTAATGATGGTTGTCTCAGAAGAATTGGGACTCTGGGTGATTTTTTTCTTATTCTTTGATTTGTTTCAATTTTTGACAATAAGTGTGTGTTTTTTATATCACCAGGAAAAACAAGAAAATATCTTTACTATAAAAGAAAAAGAAAAAAAGCAATGCTTCTCTATTTTCATAACTCTCTATTAAAGGGAGAGAGATGGCATTTGAGTGGATGAGTCTCTCTTCTTCTAGATATTTGAAAGCCTGAGAAATTGTCAGTATCCAATTTAGAAGGAGCGGGTGGCCATGCCATCTGAGTACAAGATGGGTTTAGTTTTTAGCAAATCACATGCCTGCTACCTCAGTCCTCTCCTGTTTTGGAAAGGTGAAAGCAAATCTCAGGGATTATATGAACCGAAGGTGTTGTAAACACAGGCAAATGCACCACAAAATTCTTGAAAATGAGAGAGAGGGGAATCACAAATGCCCGTATCTGCAACTAATTCAGCCATAGGAGGCCCTTTGGACCCCAAATCTAGAAATTTTCTTAAACTACTGCTTTAATCATGTCAAAGTTTTGTTCAAAACCCTTATTACCTTTGTCTCACTTATAAAGGAGAAATTCTGCAGGCTGGTCTCAAAGAGTCTGGCAATCTGTCTGCCACCATTTCTTTACTCCCGCTCCCTGATTGAGTCCATGTGGTCATCCCAGTGTCCACTCAGAATCTGTCCTTCCCCTTTGTTCATGCCCTTCTTGCTCCTTTTCCGTTTTCTGAATCTCACTCATCCCTTAAACCTTGGCTCAGGTCCATCTTCTCTAAGCCAAAGATATTGAATTATCTTGGTTGATAGGGATGTCTCTGCTTTTCCCCACCCCTGTTCTTCCACAGCAGGTGCTATTACCTTCTGCCCCAGTCACTTACTACTCACAGGTGACCCGTAACCATAACTCATTATCCAGCCTCATGTGCAAATGTTTCTCCTTCTTCAACTGGGAAACTCCCCAAGGATGAGGCTTGTGCCTTTTTCTTCCATGTATTTCCATAGTTCCTACCATGTTAGCTTGGGTATAGTTGTATACAGTGAATATTTGCTGATTTATATATATATATATATATATATATATATATAGGTATTTTCTGAAAACCAAAGGTATGTAGTCATCCTATAATTAGTGTTTGTGGTGGACCCTTATGTAGAAACCCACGTATTTGCATATAAGCAAATCTTATTTATCTATCTGGATAAGAATACTGGCATAAATATAGGACAAAATTTTAAGAGCCTTTCAAATCCTCAGAAATGTGTGTGCATCAGTGATTTGAGTCTACATTTGCCATAAACAGGATAACTGAAAAGTGAAACTGAATAAGGGATGTTTCATTTTTGAGAACTGAAAACAGTGAAATATTCATAAGGATAATGGCTAACACTTACGTGTCTTTTATTATGAGCTAGTTTGTCTAAATAGTTTTCATATATTTACTCATTTAATCCTTAAAACAACTCTGTGAGTTAGGCACATTACTTTGAGCCCCATTTTACAGAGGATGAAACACAATTAATCAAGCTCCTACTTGTACTGAGTTTCTTTAAGCTGTTTAATTGAAATATAAATAGTTTTATGATTTTTGACTTGTAAATTTACTTATGTGACTACATCTGTACAAAGGAGAAAGCCCACACACTCAAATACTTTGTAGATGACATGACTGATTCTTCTTAAGGAGAGATTTAAAAGTTGGTTTAAAGAAAAATTAGTAACTGTACCCCAGGGAGAGTTTTGTGAAACAGACATCTTCTGAAGTAGCTATTTACATTTTATCTGAGAATTCAGTCACTGCTTTTCTTTAGGACTGTTTTTAAAAGTCAGTGTATGCTTTCTAATGGAGATTCAATCTCTCTCTAATAGTTGCAAATGGTTCTCAACCAAAAACAGCCTTATTATCTACCTCATTGAAATCTTCTTGGCTGTGTCTTATTATGATTTTACTCTCAGAGGCTGAAGATTTTCTGTGTCAGTGAAGGAACTCAGTCCTAAAGGAAATCAACCCTGAATATTCATTGGAAGGACTGATGCTGAAGCTGAAGCTCCAGTACTTTGGCCACCTGATGTGAAGAGCCGACTCATTGGAAAAGACCCTGATGCTGGTAAAGACTGAAGGCAGGAGGAGAAGGGGGTGACAGAGAATGAGATGGTTGGATGGAATCACCGATTTGAGCAAACTCTGGGAGATCGTGAAGGACAGGGAAGATTGGCGTGCTGCAGTCCATGGGGTCGCAGAGTTGGACACAACTGAGCAACTGAACAACAACAAAAGGGACTCATAAGAATTTTCTAATAGTCTCCAAAGGGAGCTTCAAGGCAAGAGTTCCAGAAATGCTGGCGACATCTTGTTACCCAATTCTGGGACCATCAAACTGCTATCCACGGTTACACAGCTATTCAGGGACAGAGACTAGATGAAAATCCAGGGCTTTTGACTAGACTACTGGTTTTCTAAACCACCCACCACTAGGGCTCAGCACGGGACTGTGGGCTGGCCCTGGGCGTGGTGCTAGGACATAAAGACCAGTCAGGTGGGAGTTAAGAGTAGCACTGGAGGCATTGGCCTGAGACCTCTTCTTCTTTGGGAGCAGCAGAAAGAGTGTCAGAATGGTGAAAACGGAAAGACTGGTCAGTCTTTGTAGTCTGTCTAGTTGCTAGGTGGAGGAAAGGAGATTGTTGGATGTATGTTATGCTCCTCAGTAAGAAGAAATAACAGTTTCTCATGAGCCAGTCTTAACCGTTTCGTGGCCCAGAAACTCTAATAAGCCAAGGTTTCATTTAGTTTTGAGGATCCTAAAAATGGTAATAGCTAACAGGTGTTTACTGTATATCAGGAATTATTCTAGATGCTTTATATGCCTCACATCACTTGGTCCTCATAACAGGCCATTTGTATTGGATTGACCAAAAAGTTTGGCTGGGTTTGTCCACAAGATCGTATGGAAAAATCCGAATGAACTTATTGGCCAACCCAATATCCTCCATAATTTACAGATGGGGAAGGTGAGTTACAGAGAGGCTCCACAACTTGCTGTAATTTGCCCAAGATTACATCTCTATTAAGTAGCTGAATTGGGATTCAAACCCAGGCAGTGTGGCTTCAAAGCTTCATCAATTTAAAAAAAAATTGATTATGGAAAATTTCAGTCATACCCAAAAGTAGAACGGTGCAATGAACTTCTGTTTACCATCTCCCAGCTGCGGCAACCATTAACTCATGGCCAGTTTTGTTCTATCTATGTCTCAACATCCTTAGTGGTCTCCCAGCCCCTTTTCTGGATTATTTTCAAGAAAACACAGATATCCTATAATCCATAAATACCTTAGTAAGTACCTGTTAAAAAACAGTAGCTTAAAAAGCCACACTCTTTTTCATAAGATGCACATTGTCTCTATTTCTGTGATGTTAACTGTCTGGAAAATGATTGTCCATATCTGTGATATTCTTTCATTTCTTCTTCACTTATTTACTGTAATATTTCCCCTATACCAGCAATTTGATTAGCCTGGTGTATAGTTTGCATGAGAAAGGCCAGATAGATGCTAAATTCACAAACACCCTCTTTCTATATATATTTCTCTGTCTCTCTCTCTTTTTTTAACTAGTTTCAGTGAGTTGCTTTTTAACATCAGCCAGAGTTGATCACTTAATTTGTTTAAATTATCTTAGTGAACTTATGGATGTTTGAACATATTTGGCACTTATGCAAAATACTGATGCATTTTTCTTATCAGTGCTGAGAATTGTCTGATTTGGGTCAATGGAAGCCTCTTCAAGTTTGGCCTATGAGTCCTTCAGTCATCATCAGCTGCTCCATTGTTTTCTGGTATGACAATGTTCTAGGCTTATCTTGTGTGTATTTCTTGCCCTGAGTCTGGAGCTGGCATCCCTTTATGGGAAACAGTTATAGTTAGAGACCACACCTGATTATGAGGGGTGCTTATTGCTTCCCTTCATTCTTTCTGTCCTTCCTTCCTTCCTCTCTCTCCCTCCCACCTTTCCTCCTTTTCTTTCTTTTCAAAGAGAAACGAAATAATGAGTTCTTACCAATAATTAATTGTTTTCTCTTTATAAATTTACATGTAACTATAATGAATAATATTTCAGAATAACAATAAAAATATTGTTGAAATATAATTGCCAAAACCAGTTTGAATTTATTGTGTGATTCTTTTCATCTTTAGAGTATATAACACTAAGGATATACAGTCAAATTATTGTCTTTGAAAGTCACTTGAATTGTTCTCTGTACAATCTAAAAGCATGCTTAGTGGCTAAGTTTGTTTCATTCTGCTTTAGAGCTGTACTGTAGTTATGCTGAATTTCACTTAATGTTGTTTTAAGGTCACCTAAAACAAGATCTATTCAGAGAAGTCTGGCTTCCAATTTTGTTTCCTTCTCCACCATAAGTATTTGTTTTTCAATTTCATTGTCTAGCATTTTATTTTATTTTTTTTATTTTTTAATTTTTTTTAGCATTTTATTTTTTTTATGGGAGCCAGTATATGTAGATGTCGGTATCTCCTCCATCTTCACTTTCCTGCATAAATGCCAGCTTGAGATACATAGTTGCCTCCATCTTGGTCTTCACTTCTTTACACCACTTATCTCAACAGTCACTCCTCAGCATTTGTGCAGACACTTCTCATCCCTTGAGAACTGCAAAGTTTATTCAGCCATTTCCCAAGTGATGGGACAGTCTCACTTAAAGGTCTGTCCATATGTGGGTCAAAGTCTAAAGCTATTTAAATGGGGATTAATGTCCCGTTCCAGCAAGGGGGCAAATGTAGATAAAATGTGTTCTATGATTTGCTTCACTCTCCTGGCATCACGTATGTATCAGGTAAGAGAATCTTCCTTGTTCAACAATACGGCACTTAGGGAAGTGATAGTAGAATCAGGATCATGGGGTTTCTTAACTCTCCATGTGGTTCCTAGTCCCGGAGATCCAAATTGGTGCAGTTCTTTTCTGCTAACTTTACATATTTCTACATATTTACATATGTAAATCATAAATAAGTTTGGAGCAGCTACTAACTTTTAGGAGACCATATACACATAGGACATAGACATTACTAGTGTGCTGTTTTTGGCCTCCCCATTTTTTTCTTTGTCTTTTAAAGAATAAATCTACCCTTGTGTATTCAAATATCACTTCTATGCAAGTGTCCATTTCAGCTCAAGTGTGTCTCCACAGACTACCAACCTAAGGCGTCTAAATTAAATATATCCTTTTGGATATCTTGCATAGGATGTGAAAACATCTGCCCTACTGTCTCTTGCTATTTTCAGTGATGCAGTGTATTTTCCAGATTTAATGCCACTGGTTGTATATCTCTATTTAAACTTTATACTACCTAATTTTTTTTGTAAAATGAAATGCTTCCAATTCTGTTTATGTATTGGGTGCAGTAGGTCTTCACTGTGGCATGTGGGGACTTCTGTAGTCATGGCGAGGGCTTAGTTACCCCTCATCAGATGGGATCTTAGTTGCCTGACCAGGGATTGAAACCCACATCCCCCTGCATTGGAAGGTGAATTCCTAACCTCTGTACCACCAAGGAAGTCCCTCTACTGCCTAATTTGACAAATCACTTAGATTAGATGTTGATTTACCTGGAATCCTATGGAAACTTGGACATGACAGTCGAATCCAAAAGAGACTCCTTGAGGGTCTTCTCTGGCAGGCCAGTGGTTAGACACTGAGTTCCCAGTGCAGGGGATGCAGGTTCTATCCCTGGCTAGGGAACTAAGAGCCCTGCGTATTTGGCCCAAACAAACAAACAAAAACAGAAACCCTTGAGAGAAATCTGTAGCAGCAGCGATTTGTCCCTGACACTTTCCCATGGATCAGTGAGTTAGATAAACATGTGAACAGGTACCAGTCAAATGTGACTACTTAGGAAAAACACTGAATGTGTGGAATACAGCGCTTGGAAAAATGGTTCTAAAAACTGAAGTGAAGAGCTTTGATTAAACATAAGAAACTGATTAAATGCCATACATGGTCTTAGGACAGAGAGTGACCTGAGGTAAGAGGAGTTGAAACCACATCCCAGCAGAAACCCTGAGGTGTTCAGTGTGACCACCAGAAGGAAGGAGGTCCACAGTGAGAAGTCATGGCAACCGTCCAGGCCCCCACAGGCTCTCCTGAGAAGGATTAGACGGTCCCTCTGGGGAGGCTCTGGGAAGCATTTCCAGGTCCTGGAGATGATAGACGTGTGTCATATGGGGTTCCATGGGGAAGCATTGCCCTGAGTGTGCACTGAGGGATTTACTGTAGGAATTAAACCTTACACAGTTGTGGGAGGATCAGGGAAAGCGAGGTCCAGAAAGAGGAGTTGGAGGATCAGAGGAGTCACTCCCTTAAGAAATAAGAGAAGCACTGGCCCAGGGGGCAAGTCAGAGCTTGCGGTGAGACCGGGAGAGAAGCTGTGTGCTGCTCAAGTGGGTCTGTGAAGGGGGAGCCAGTGGAAAGCTTCCTTGGGAAGCTGCTGCCTTGGGTTAGCTGCAGAGGGTTGTGGGTAGTGGGACGCTGGTGGCTGGTGGGTCTCATGATTGGGAAAAAGAACTAAATGTGGCGTGGAGGGGAGTGAGGACCCCGGGGACTTGCCAGTCTCCCCGGCGCCCTTTTGTCATTGTGTCCCACTGAAGGCTGCATTTGTGTCTCTCAGATCTGCCTGAGGGATTCTTTGGGTGACTTCAACCCAGAACCCTGGCGGGAAGGGAATCCGGGCAGTGTAGCTGCCAATCTAACCATGTTGACCATGGCCTTCTCAGCACAATAGGGGTAGGTGTTTGCTCAATGAGAGAAAGAAAGAAAGGGATGATTTAAAATCTATCCAAGTGTGGGATCCGTCTAGAGATAGTGCGGGAATGCCCAGCAGAAGGGCACCGTGGAAAGATCTACGTGCTGGGAGTGTAGTTTGTCTGGTGGTTAACGAGCACCCCACATGTCACCGTCACATCACATCTACCCACTCAACTACAGCGGACGCGTGTGTCATGCACGCTCAGTTGTCTCTGACTCTGTGTGACCCTATGGACTGTAGCCCACCAGACTCCTTTGTCCATGGGATTCTCCAGGCAAGAAGACTGGAGCGGGTTGCTATTTCCTCCTCCAGGGATCTTCCTGACCCAAGATTTGAACCTGCATCTTCCACACCTCCTGCATTGGTAGGCAGGTTCTGATCTGTGTTCTGTACTTTTTGTTCCTCCTCCCTCTCCATTTTCTGTGAACTGTTAGTTAGATTTAGATGTTGGCCTCTTTCCAGTTAGATACTACCATTTTTTTTTTTTTTTTTTTTTTAGCAAGAATAATTCAGAAGCTGTGTCTGGGAAACAGAGTTGTTTCTCTGTTGTGATGTTAGCAGTCACCCATGATCAGCCCTTCCTTTGGGGAAAGCCAGATCTCCTACCCTATTTGTGTCTCCTCCTCCATATACAGTAACCAAACCATCACAATCCTGGGCAGAACAGGCATAGCCTAGAGAAAAAGGATTTTGTACACGCATTCTTAGGTCTACCTACGCCTGCATCCCCACACCCCTATCCTTGTCAAGAGGAGTTATTTCTGTGCTGTTGCTTGAGAAGGCCGAGGTGAACATCTTAGCACCGTTGGATGCTGGCCTGAGGAGGGCAGGTAAGGGGAAGTGCAGGATCTGCAAGCAAGTGCGGCATAAACATTCACCCCCGGGAGAATCAGCTTACTTTCCTGTATGCTTTATTTTCATACTGTGTTTTTGTACTGTACCTGCTGGGGGATAAAACCAAATCCTTCCATTTAAACTTCCTGGCAAAGCAGGGTTGGGAGGGGTGCAGGGCAGCCGAAAAGGGGATTGGGGAGCAGCTAGGGCCCAGAATTAAGGGATCTTAAATGAAGGCATTTGCTTTCATTGGCCCTGGTGCCAGCCCAGCCTGGGGACCTAGGTGAAGCGTCTTTGATGCTCTCACTTTATGGAAGTCCATAAATACAATTTGGTGGAGATCATACAGGACTAAACTAGTTTGGGAGCTAAATCACCTGTAATGTCTTGACAGAGATTTTCTTCAGCCGAGATGGAACAACCGCCTTTGCTGAGGTGGAAGAACCAGGTATTATAGAGTCTTAAACTGTTTACACTTTGGAAAGCGTTTTTATTGCCTTCACAAGTTAAAAGGTCCTATATTTTTTTTCGGATTATTTCCTATGGTTTTGGAGTTATCCTCCGAAAGAAGGCTGGATTTTGCTGCTTTATAGTTTCTCTAAAACAGAACTTCCCAAGGCAGTTAGAGGGACTGACTTTTGACACACAGGTATGGGGGATGGAAAAAACTTAGAGCTGTCTTTCAGGGAAACATTGAAATCCTCCAGAGAAAGAAAAAATTCTGCTTAAAGCCACCAGGGAAGCCCAAAGACAGTTTTGCACACCAGAAACTCTTGGGATTTTTCATTCTATTGGTTTGTATGTATGATACTGCTTTTTTTTTTCTTGTATATAAATATGGTTATTGGCTGTTTCAAATGGTTCAACCTCTAATTTAAAGCTAGTTCAGCAACCATCATTGGCATTAATGGATACATAATGGATACAGGCTCTTATGAGTGTGAAATTAAGAGGGAGTGCAGTTAAGTAAAACTTGTTCCTCAAATGTGTGAGGAAATACACTCTACTGGGAAAGAAAATTAGAATATCCTAATTTAAATCACAACCCTATGTATGGTCTTCTAATACTCCCTCACTGAGAGTGTTGTGTTGTACACAGCTTCTGTAAGGTTCTTAGGATATTAATTGGGAGGTAACTTGTCCCTTTGTGCTTGAATATTTCCCTGCAACCAGGAGAAGCTTTGATTCCACAGAGTACCTTGACAGTGCTGAAGGAAGCAGTAAAATTGAGGCTGGTTCTCTGCCTGGTGGTGCTTAGAATCTTGAGCCTGGGTGGAGGTCACTATTGAGCAGACTTGGGTATGTGGTTTTATTATTTTTTTCAGAGTTATGAGGGCAGGGACACATGAATCTTACATAATTTTGAGAGACTAGGTATTACTTTTTAAAAGACCAATTTATGATGCAAAATCTAACTTCTTAATGAATTGGGTGTTTGAATCAGCTGACCAGTGCTTTCCTGTTTGAGGAGCTGGCTTAGAAATATGATAAATACAAGTGAAGTTTCATTGGATGGTTTTAGAAGTGTTATTTTCTTCCAGCTACACTATTCTCTGGGATCAGTTTTCGCCACTAAAAACAAATACTCATCAAATAGACAATCTAATTTAATTACCCCTGAGTGAATTTGAGAAGGCCACTTTCACACACAGTGTCAACAAAACACTGCTACATTTCTTTATTTTCTCCCACCATTATATTTAAGGTACTCCTCTTCTTATATTGTTTGACCACCAAACTGTTTCATTCCAACATACGATACACGTTGTGATTCTCAAAGGTTTCAAATATCAGATCAGATCAGATCAGTCGCTCAGTCGTGCTGACTCTTTGCGACCCCATGAATCGCAGCACGCCAGGCCTCCCTGTCCATCACCAACTCCCGGAGTTCACCCAGACTCATGTCCATCGAGTCAATGATGCCATCCAGCCACCTCATCCTCTGTCGTCCCCTTCTCCTCTTGCCCCCATTCCCTCTCAGCATCAGAGTCTTTTCCAATGAGTCAACTCTTCACATGAGGTGGCCAAAGTACTGGAGTTTCAGCTTTAGCATCATTCCTTCCAAAGAAATCCCAGGGCTGATCTCCTTCAGAATGGACTGGTTGGATCTCCTTGCAGTCCAAGGGACTCTCAAGAGTCTTCTCCAACACCACAGTTCAAAAGCATATACCAGATGGTAAATTCCTTGAGGGTATGGGTTTTGCTTCAGGAAAGCAGGCGTGCCCTGGAAGAGGCTTGCATTTTGAGGAAGAGAGGGTTGGATTCAAACTGTGGCTACTTTCAACCATAATTTGTGCATATGTGACTTGGGAGAGTTGTTTAATCACTCTGACCCTCAATTTCTTAAATCTGTAAACATATGAGTAATAATATTAATACATAACTCCAGGGTTTCATGGGGATTGAGTGATGTAGCTACAAAAGAACTTTGGGCTGAATACCTTGTGTTGCGAGAAAACAATTTCCGTATATTAACGCATATATATATATATAATCTAGAAAAATGATACAGATGAACCTATTGGCAGGGCAAGAAGAGACGCAGATGTAGAGAATGGACTTGTGGACCCAGGGGGAGAAGGAGAGGGTGGGACGAATTGGGACGGTAGAATTGACATACACTCACTACTGTGTGTGAAATAGCTAGTGGGAGGCTGCTGTAAAGCAGAAGAAGCTCAGCTCCATGCTCTGTGATGACCTAGAGGGGTGGGATGGGAGTTACGTGGGAGGGGGACTCAAGAGGGAAGGGGTAGATGTTTATATAGAGCTGTAATGTTACTCTACAGCAGAAGCTAATGCAACAATGTGAAAGATTGTAAAGCAATTATACTTCAATTAAATGAAAACATAAACAAATGAAAAAACAAAATGTTGACCTCTTTGCCTTGTCTTGTCTTCATCTTCTTTGTAAGGCATCACACATAACAAGCCCTCAGGACACGGTGGGTATTTGATTGCATTTTAGAGGGGCTGTTTCCTTGATGATGTAGCACGTGATCTCTTAGTTGGTGCAGATTGTCCCGACATAATATTGTAAGATGGGTTGCCTTGGGGAAGTCATCTTGTGCATCAGTGCCTGTCAATATTTTGTATGTAGTAGCTACCATGGGGGAAAAAAAGCTCATTTATTTTTCTGAGAAGGGCTGTAATTGTTATGTTGCCGTTGTTGTCGAGCTTTATGAGCTTAAAAGCTATAGTGGTCTTTGCTAGGACTCCCTCTGCCCACTCAGCAGTTGAGTGGCTCAGCAGTGGATCACTAATGCCAACCATCTCGTGTGGATTTTGGTTAGGTTACATCAGAGGACGGCCCTTTGTCATGTAGCTTTCATGTGAGGGTTATTTTCTGGGCTTGTAGTACTTTATGCATTGAGTTCACCACTCAGTGCCAGCACACTTTTATTATTTGTTTGCTTGTTTCTTATATTTTTGAGTTTTAAGACGTTTTTAAAAATATATGTTCTATATACTATCCCTTTATCAGATGTGTGATTTGCAAGCATTTTTTCCAGTTGCTAGCATACTTTTAAATGGTTAGACCAATGAAATCTTTTTGAAATAAATCTGTCTTGCACAGTACATGGCAACTTCTCTTTGAGTAATAGGTGGTTGAAAATTTGATTAAGTTTACTTTTACTTACCTTTGGATTCTTTGCTCAAACTTTATAAAGCTAAGAAGTCAAAAAAAAATTTTAAAGCCTCTTTGAAGATAAAAAATGCAAGATAATATGTGCTTGCAGTTGTTTTACCAAGGTTTCAGAAGAAATAAAAACAAAACAGAACAACCAAGAAGTTTCTTTGTCAAAGATCTGGAAAATACAACTTTTGGATAGATTTTTCGGAGACCTGTTTTGCATTAAAATACCAAATAAAACAAAATGATGGATTGTTTTGGCACCATTTAGGTTGGGCTTATGTGATGAGAACTGTACATAAAAGACAGCCAGTTATTGTCATAGTTGACAGATTTTTGGGTACCGTCTACTAGTTCAGTATAGTAAACTCCCAGGGGTGAGGAGCTTTTCCAAAATTCTTATGCCAGGGACCATGCAAACTTCGGCTGTAACAGCCTGACATTATCTTCCCAGTTCTATAGCTATCTATAAGTTGTAGTCTTGCCTGGCACACCAGATTAGTTCCTGTGACTTTATGTATGGGTATTATCATTATTGACATGGTTTCATTTTATTTTTTCCAAGTTGTAACTTGCCTTAAGTAGTGGTCAGATTTTAACAGGAGATGGGTGCAGAGGTTTTCACATGAAGCAAATAGCACAGGCAAGAGAATGAGGCAGAGCATGTCCTAGGAAAGGTTAGGTGATCTGTTTAATTGGAGTATAGGTGATCTCTAGGGGGTTTCTGAGAAAGAATACTGAAAGGTATTTTGGGGGACATATGTGGAAGGCTTTGAGTGCCAGAATATGGAATTGGTGCTTCATTTACATAATTTTTGGCAATGTGGATCAATTTTACTCTGATGAAACACATGTTGGAAAACTCCTAAGGAGGCCAGTGATCTAGAGGAGAGGTGATGAGGTTTGAGCTGGTTGGAAGTGATGACAGCAAACACAGGGAGACAGATTGCCTTAATTCTGCCACATCACACTTAGCGCACGTGTAACGTGGGGGGACATACGTCACTAAATGGAACTAACTTTGTGCCTGTGAATAGAAATGATGGAGGCCTGACATTAAGTCTAAGCTTAAATTAGGAATAAATAAGTTCAGTAAATATCCATGTGTGTTAGGTTGCTGGGAGGAGAGGTTGCCATCACGAATTTACATACCTGGGTGGAGATTAAACTGAAAGGTGATTATTGAAGTCAGTCAAAACCTAATGACACTGTATTTCAGCACTTCACAGTTTTAAACATTATTTCTTTCTTTAGTTTCATTGCATCTTTAGATAGTTTGGTAGGGCCTTCATTTTTTCCTAGGGACTTTAAGAAACTGAGATACAAGGAGGGTAAATGCTTTGCTCAGAGAATACAGGAGGCAGAAACCAGACCATGGATCCATGTTTCCAGGACTGTCCATTTCCCACCATTTTTTTCTCCTGCCTCAGCAGCAGTCGTTGATGACCCGTTAATTTGCAACTTAATGAATTTGTTTGTGAATGCGGGCCATTTATTATTTTTATCAAAACAGTGTCAAAAAGCCCCCAGACTTCTTTGTTGTCTACTTCAGCTTCTAAGGGCAGTATGAGAATTTCATCATGAATCACTTGCTCATGGCCCTTGGCACTGAGTGAAGGAGAGAATGTAGTCATGTTTGGATTAAACATTTTTGAATGAACCCCCATAGCCCTTCCAGCGACAGGTCAGAACCTTTAAGCACTGAATAAATGTTGTTGATGAGCAACGTTCCTGGGAATAAGAAAGATGCTTAGGAATGTGCCTTAAACGGAACGTTAAATGATCCCCTAGTGGCTCCAGATTCACTGTGCTTTTCTAAGTGCCTCATTTATAGCCAGGCCCCGGGGGAGACCTTAGCTTCTTGAATTTTGTTGTTGGTAATATTTGATATATTATTTGAAGTAAATTGAAAGCATTCCTTGAAATACTTCTTTCTAGTCTCTTCCATCCCTTTACACAAAATATAATTCTCAGTTGATTTTTCAGATTAATTCCCGACTTTCAACTGACCTTATAGAAACAAGGCATAAGGTTTATCGATGTGCTGCCTGTAGGAAACATCTGATAAGTACTTGATTTTGATGATGAGATTCTGGACTTCTATTCTGAGCCTAGGCCAATGTCTGATGCCATCATGGAGGGTTTGGGGAAGGAGTGGGTGTGCTTTTAACGTGAGAGTTATGTGAGGATTTGTGGCCAGAGGGAAGACTGTGACACCTTTAAAACATGTCTGCAAATTCACTGAGAGGAGGGGGCTTGTCCCTTCTCTTCATATCTGGATGGATTTAACTGCTTTGAGAAACAGAATGTGAAAGAAGTGATGCTGTGAGACTGCTGTCTCTAGGTGATTTAAGAGCGGACAGCTTTAGCTTTGTTCACTGTAACACTTGCTCTGGAACCCTGGATGGCCAAGCAACAGGTGACCACTCCGCCACCATCATCCTGGAGTTGCTTCTCATAAGTGTTCTGGTCGAGAGTTACTGCTGAGTTCAGCCTTTCAGCCATCCCTGTTAAGATGCAAGTCATAGAAGTGAATCTGTTGTGAATCTTCAGACAAGCCTCGCTGCTAGTCGGCACCAAATAATTACCTACATTGATATGCATGTAACAGAAGAATCACCTAGCTGAGCCCTACCCAAGTTATAGACCCACAAAATCGTGAGAAATAATAAAATGTTCTATTTTATTTCACAGGCTTTATTCATTCAGGAAATACATACTGAGTAACTTCTATATGCCCAACTCTGTGTTGGGTACAGAGGTAGGATATGAAGATACAGACAGGCTTTGTCTTCCAGGAAACAAGCTTGCTTATGAGGCAATTGGTGACGAGTTAAACAGCAAATAAGAAGTTAAACACCATTAGAAAAAATGTGATATGATGATGAGTGCTAAGTTCTGAGGTAGTTTGTTATGCAGAAGCGGATAAATGGAGCAGAATTTGGTGTCAGAAGTGAGAGAATCGAGAGAATGTCTACCTGCTTAATGAAGTCTAAGGATTAAATGGTTAAATAGTTATATCTTTGCTGCCCAGGCACAATGGGAAGTTTACCTGCTGACCTGAAATCACCTGAAAGAATGTGTATGTATGTGTGTGTGTAGTTATATAGTATTTAAAACCAATCCCAGAGTGAATCATTATATAAATGAGTCATCTTCCTTATTCCTTGCCCTATAGAAGATGATTTTCTAAATTCTTGCTACTCATAGTATGGTCTGAGCCTTTGGTATTACTTGGAAGTTTATTAGAAATTCAGAATCTCAGGCTCTGCCCTAGATTCTGAATCAGAATCTGCGTTTAACAAGATCCCAGGCAATTCCTGTGAACATTATAGTTGGAGGAACATGAGTCTAAGCTATACTGCTTACTGTCGCTACTGCTTCTGTTAATGTCACTGCCGCTAAAACCCAAAGGAGAACAGCCACTTTTTGCGCCATGGACGAGCAATTTATGTACACTGTTGCACATAATTTTATTCTCAGAATAACAATGCAACATAGATACTAACCTCCCTATTACATACAAGTGGAAGCCAAGGATTAGAGACTTCAAGGGACGTGCTTACTTAAAGCTGCACAGCTAGTGAGTAAAAGTGACAGGAGTGGAACCCAGGCCTCTCTGTTTCCAAAGCATGGACACAGTGAAGCCCAAGGGTTCAGATATGGCTTAATTGGAAGGTGATCCCAGAAGCCACCTGCCTGGAAGTGGGAAAGTGAGACAGAAGAGGGAAGAAGTGAGAGGGGTTCATTACTGAGCCAGTTATGACTCTGGATGACTGGATCTTAATCCCTGAAGAGCTCTGGGAAATGATTTAGAACATATAATATCTCAGGGTTATTCCACCTGAACCACGAGGGAGTTGGGGTGTCTATAGTTATCCATAGAGGCCTCCTTCTGGGGATGCAATTCCCTGGTGTTTCTGAGGAGCCAAACTAAGTGGGCTTAGGTGATGACTGAAAGTTCTTAGGGGAAGAAATGCAGGTGCTGGTGATCAGCAGACAGTCAGGATGAGGGTGGGAGCAGGTGGCTGGGGCTCCAACAGTAACTGCTGCCCTATGATTGCCTGTATCTTGGAAAGATTCCTCAGAAATACATTTTCCTCTTAATTTTTATTTGTTGGACCAACTATTGTTACAGAATTAAAGGAAATACACCCCAAGTCCTTATTCTTAGGGTACTGGTATGTTTTTCAGGCCTTAAAAGAAAACATCACATCATCGTTTTACCTTAACAATAAGAAGTTTTCATCTCACTGTGTTGTCTGGCAGTGTTCATCTATATACACGTACATTGTGAAATTCTGGTTCTTAAACGTAGTGTGTCCTTACCACTTTCTACGTGGCCCTTTAAAAGGGTAATTACACATGAGTACAAAACATGCCATTGTGTGGCTACCTCAATACATAGAACAAGTCCTCTATTGCTGTGTATTTAGGCCAAGAAATATATCTTAAGTGGCACAAATATAGGACTAGATACTTTTTCCCAGCGTGTGAATACAGCTCCGTTTAATTCGTGGTGACTGAGGTACTTCCACTGGCTGTATTTCATTCAGGAAATATGTATTGAGTAACTTCTACATGCCCAGCTCTGTGTTGGGTATAGCGGTAAAATCCAAAGACACAGACAGTCTTTGTCCTCCAGGAGACAAGCTTACTTGTGAGGCAATCGGTGAGAAGTTAAATAGCAAACAGGAAGTTAAATACCATTAGAAGAAATGTGATGTGCTAATGTGGGCTAAACCTGGGCCATGTTTTAATGAGCTTACGAGGGTGGGTTATACCAAGGGTCACTGAGTTTGATCTTATTATCTTTTAAGTCTGTTAGGCATGGGCAGAAAATCCATATTGGTTCTAATGAGACTTGTGAATGAAAAGGATCTTGGACCCTTGAGTGCTTATTCAGCACACATGTTTATTGGGAATGAGTGAGGAAGGTGTGAAAGTACATGATGTGTCTTACAGGTTGCTAAGGGCCCCAGAACTCCCTGTAGATTTGTTTTAACACGTTGCTGTGGTTTGAGCCAAGGGCCATTGGAGTCCAGAGCCGTGCCCTTGACTCCTATGCTAGGCTGCCTGCTAAAAAAAAAATGAGAGTAGACTACTAATGAATGCTTTATACAGGGACATGAGAATTGATAAAGAGGTTTTTAGAATATAATGCCCATTATGACTCTAAGTACCAAAAAGTGATTTCAACTGACTTAAGTAGGAAAGAAATTTCTTAAAAAGATACTGAATGGCTCACAGGTTTTCCAAAAGGACCCTAGGCTTGGAGGGCATATATCCAGGCACAATGCCTCAAATTATAGTGTGAAATGGACCCAATGAAGACACCTCTTTGATGCTGGCCACGCCACTGACCCCACTGAGGTGGGTCCTGTTATTTGAGCCCCTGCTCTGGCTGCCTCTGGGTGGGGCAGCCATGCACGGTCAGTGTGGATGTTGCATGCTACCTGCTTCTTCCCGACATAGCACTCAATGGTGATTCCAAGTCGGATAGGCGATTCAACCTGCAGAGCCTATGTTATGATGTGGGCTTCTCAGGTAGCACAGTGGTAAAGAATCTGCCTGCCAATGCAGGAGATGCAGGTTCAATCTCTGGGTTGGAAATATCCCCCGGAGAAGGAAATTGCAACCCACTCTAGTATTCTTGACTGAAGAATCCAATGGACAGAGGAGCCTGGTGGACTACAGTCTATGGGATTACAAAGAGCTGGACATAAGTTCATGACTAAACAAGAACAAACAATGCCATGATGTGCTTTCTGGGGAGACTCAGAAAGCAAATACGTTGCGCTTTTACCTTCTATGATGAGCAAGGGACATCAGATGTTGGGAGACCCAAGAACGACACGTTCCACAGCTGCCCTTTTGTTTCCTTCATATTATTCTCTTGTCTCTCTTTGGTTAAGCAGAATCTATCCATGCTTTAAGGTTCAGCTTTTATCCCACTTCCTCTATGAAATTTTCTCTGACTCCTCTAGTTTTGGTTTTATTTGTCTTCTGAACCTCTGCATTAGTTACAGCCAGAATGAGCTGAGAAAACCTAATATGAAAAGTTGACTTCATATCACTAGACCTGAACCTCATTGTCCCAATGAATTATTATAAGTAGAATAGTATTTGATGGCCCCTTTGAATTGTTAGTAGAGAAATAGCTAATCTGTGTAGATAGCTTCCTCTCCTTCTACCCAACTTACTCCCCTTATTCTGTTTTTGGTCTTTAATAATCAACACTGTTTGATATTTTTGTGAATATTTTGTGTTATTTTCTTGTCTCCTTAACTAGGAGGCATTCCCACTGAAGGTAGCAACTGTATCTAGTAATTCCTCTGTGATGTCCAAAAGATAGTGCAAACAGTATACACTCGATTGGTTGGCAAGAAATATGCTTGAAAAATGCAACATTTTGTATCATATGTGGGTCTTTTGATCCAGTAGGTATTCACTCTATGTCAGAATACCTCATTTCTAGAAATAGTAGTAAAATTTCCTCCCCTTCCTATAAAACTTTCCCTTCAACTAGGGATTGACAGTGGAATATTTTATTACAGGGTTGAAGATCCTTTTAGAACTGCAAGTCCATGGCCCTTATGTAAAGACTCCCCTATATGTGTCTGCATAGAAAAGTTGAGTGCATAGTCCTTTAGTATTGCTTTTCAACAGTCTGGTTTCAATGGAATGAGGAACAAGCTTTCAGTACTGACTGGCTTACCCTTCAGGCTTGTCTTGGTAGAGATATATATATTCTAAGAATTGATTTCTATAAGAGAAGTTATTTGAAAAACTAATACCTAATTGCTTAGTAAAAATGTGCACAATGTATATTTTCTATTATATTCTTCAGTCCTTTAATGGTAAATAATTTTTTTAAGTGATTTGGGGTGTGGATATCCCTTAGATCAAATCTCCCTGTATGCTATACTTAAGTAATTTCCAAGTAGAAATTTAGATTTGCCACTACCAGGTTTTCTATTACATTATTCTAAGCATCTTGTTGACCTGTCTGGAGAGGGAAAGGTACAACCTGCATTATTTGTAGATTTAAATCTCATAAGTTCTTTTCAAGAGAACTTTTTTTTCTACATGAGATTTCAATGTATTTAGAAATATTAAAGAGTTATGGGGAAAATATTTGCAATTCACGTATGAAAGGCTAATATCCAGATTATAAAAAGGGCTCTCAAAATTCAATAATAAGAAAACAAACAACCCTCCAAAAATGAACAGTATTTTAATAGACATTTCACCAAAGATGTATGGATAGCACATAAACACATTAAAAGATATCAGTGTTATTAGTTTCTGGTTGTTGTTTAGTTGCTAAGTCCTGTCTAACTCTTTGTGACCCCATGGACTGTAGTCTGCCGGGCTCCTTTCTCCATGGGGTTTCCCAGGCAAGAATACTGGAATGGGTTGCCATTTCCTTCTTCAGGGGATCTTGCTGACCCAGGGACCCAGGGATCAAACCCAGGTCTCCTGCATTGCAGGCGGATTCTTTACCATCTGAGCCACCAGGGGAGCCCATTAGTCTCTAGGGGAATGCAGGTTAAGACCGCAACGAGATGCTTCTGCACATCTATATGATGGTGAAAATCAAAAGAAATGGCATCAAGTGTTGTTGGGAATGTGGAGAAACTGGAATTCCTATATAGCTGGTGGGAGTGTGAAATGAAATTGCCGCTTTGACAAATAGCCAGGCAGTTTCTTATAAAGTAAAATAGACACCTCCTATACAACCCAACAATCCTATTTCTAATTATTCATCCAAATGAAATAAAACTATGTTCATGCAAAAACCTTAACGTGAATGCTTATAGCTGCTATATTTACAGTTGCCTCAAACGAGAAACAACCCAATGTCCCTCAGCTTATGAATGGGTAAAAAATCTGTATTTCCATCCGTGGAATACTCTTCAGCAATAAAAGGAATGAACTACCACAGTAATAACATGGCAGAGTCTCAAATGCATTATGCTAAGTGAGAGAAGCCATACTCAGAAGGCTGTGTTCTGTATGGGTGCATTTGTTGATGTGCAGGACCTCTGTAAGGACACAGGAAACAGTGGTTTCCAGGAGCTGGGAGTGAGGGGAGGGGTTGAGTGTATGAGGAACAGGAGAGTTTTGGGGGCAATGGAGCTACTCTGTCTTTGGTTGTGGTGGTTACATGACTGTATTTGTGAAAACTCACAGAACCATTCACCAAAAAGCGTGCGGTTTGCATGTGTTGTTGTTGTTCAGTTGCTAAGTTGTATCTGACTCTTTGTGACCCCATTAAGCCTGCAGCACACCAGGCTTCCTTGTCCTTTACTATCTCCCAGAGTCAGCTCAAACTCATGTCCATCGAGTTGATGATGCCATCCAACCACCTCATCCTCTGCTGCCCCCTTCTCCTCTTGCCCTCAATCTTTCCCAGCATCAGGGTCTTTTCCAGAGAGCTGGCTCTTTGCATCAGGTGGCCAAAGTATTGGAGCTTCAGCATCAGTCCTTCCAATGGATATTCAGGGTTGATTTCCTTTAAGATTTACATATGTAAATTATACCTAAATTCAGAACTAAAAATTATTTAAGTTCATCCCAGGACTGAGATGAAGAGATTGGCAAGATCAATCTGGCTGAAGGAGATTGGATGGACACAGCTAAAAGACCATGATTTTTAAAACAGAAGTGTAACAGAGTGCTAAGGTAGCATGCAGAAGATTGCCATAAACTCTAATAGTGTCTGTGTATGTGCTCATCTTTGAGGATGAGAGTTTGTAAGCAGGGAAGGTCTCCCAGAGGAAGCCATATGTAATAGATGCGAAAAAGTTTTCCCACTAAGATGGGTTGAATGAGGAAAAGGGAGCGAGGTCAGGTAGATCCGAATCACAGTGACTAATGTAAACAGGGTATGTGAGGAGTGATCCAAAAACTATAGGGAAAGGCAAGTGTGAGTTTTTAATACAGAAGCCAGTTATATGTTGTTTATGCAAAAGAGAAGAAAAACATTATTGGAAACATGCAAGCTGTGTTTTCTCTTGGCTGCAGCTGCTACCCATACAGGCTTTCCCGGCAGAGAGCAGGTTATGCATCCTGTAACTATGAGGACGCACCCTACGTTAGCCCCCAGGCAGAGAGATAATAATAGTATGCACGCTGGCAGCCTACACTCTGGAAGGGTTTACGAGGAGGAAGTCCGCAATTACATATTTCTGGGCAAACATTAACCAAGATTGAAACCCAGATTTGAAGAAAAATAACAGGCTGGGAATCTTCAGACATCTTCTGTAGCTGTTCTGTGGATTGAAAACAGTAGTCAAACACTGTTGGCACTTAAAGATAAGGTAAAATATGGAGAAGACAGCACATAGGACCTGATAAGAAGCCCTTATCACACCTGCCACAGCGCGTGTTCCAGAACACACAGAGCATTGTCCACATCTGAATGGCGAGAAGCTGTTCCCATTCATTGCGACAAAGCCAAAGCCACAACATAGGATCTATTGTTCACCTCATAGTGGTGACCGAATCTATTTATCCGTGTGGTTTAAGAGCCCACCGCTGTGCATTGAAAAACCTCTTCTTGGCAACATATCGTGAAAAGCATCTCAATCACTGTTCCTACCATCTGAACAATTTTGGTTCTGCGCTGTGGTTTTGTAATTTCCATTTTAAAAACTTCTTAGCATGAGCCATGATGTGCCCAGTCTAGGTTGGGCATACTTTAAATGAAACTGTTAAGCTAAAATTAGCTTGACATCAAGATGGTGTGTGTTCATTTTCCTTGTATTTATAGCTGACCACAGTCATTATACAGAAGGCATCTAGTCTTTACTATGCACTCTAGGGAACAGGAGGGGCTGTGGCCATAACCAAAAAAAGAACTAGAAGTTTTTCCAAAGACAGATGGTCGTAACTACTGCCTGAATAGTGCCTGCGTTTTTAGTGAGGCCAGCCGTGTGTGTGTGTGTGTGTGTGTGTGTGTGTGTATGTGTGTGTGTGTGTGTGTGTTGGGGGGGGTGGGGAGGGGGAAGGACTTCTCATGACACAGATGTACTCTTCAGTTCTTCTGCAATTAATCAAGAGTGATGGGACCTTTTCTAAAAGTTTCGCTTGGGGGCCCAGAAGTTACCTTGTATCACCACAGAGGAAGTGTATGTAGCAAAACTTCTTCTTTGAGTTTCTTCACCAAGAAACTTATTAATATCTACTGACCCATCCAAGAGGCGAAGATAAATTAACCCGATGTGATGCAGAGAAAAGAGTTCTTGACTAGAGACAGAAGATATGAATTTTAGTTCAGTTTCTGGCTCTAGCTAGTTACGTGGTTTGGGCTTTAATACGACAGATTAAGAGGGTTGGATGAAGATTCTTTTAGTTCAAAATTCTGATATTCCCAACTCTTTTGAGAAAAGGAAGAGAATTTTCACCATTCTCATTGAAAGTCAAATGGTACAACTGCAGAGGAAAAGAAGAAAACCTTCTATTAAGCCCATATCCTTGACCTTGTCTCACTTGACTTTGATATTCTAAGCAATATATTTTTGTTTGTTTATGTTATTCTGATTATTTCACCATCAGTTATCATTCATCTGACTGGGACAGTTTAGTTAAGGTGAGTGAATACGTGTACTGTGTTCCAACAAAATTATATTTAGAAAAACAGGTGGTGGGCTCAATTTGGAGCCATCATTTTCTGAATGCTGGTCTAAATTATTGGGGTCATCTGCACCATTATCAACATCAATAACCAAGATTTTCGTGCCTCTATTACGCAATTTATTGTAGAGTTAGGGTCAGCATAGAAGTTGAGAAGGAACCTGAGCACCTGTGGACCAGTATCAATCTGGTCCAACAATCTGATCAACAGCTCAGTATCAATCTGCACATTAGGAAAAAAACAGTTTTTAAAAGAGAAAACTAATAATATGTAGTAATGAAGATCAAAACAGATTCTCTTTCGATTCTGCAGGTGTACCTTCAGTTGTACCTAAAATTTTTTAAGTATCCATAGGGATTGATACTTTTAAAGTTATTATGCATCTCTTCCTTTCATTTATTACTCTATGCCTATCCAAAATTGTGGCATTAAAATCAAACTCCTAAATACTTCCGAATATTCAAGCTCTTTTGGAGTTACCCAGTTGGTCCTATAGAATGTTTAGAAATTGAAGATGTCAAGTGACAAACATGCTAAGCTAAGCCACAACTCTTATGGTTGATATGTGTTGAAATGAGCAAATGTTTGTAAAAAATGAAGATATGTATATTAACTTTTTTCTCTAGCATCATGAGATTGACCCAACCCAAGATAAGGTAAGATTAATTTTATCAGATCCATTTTCCATGTTTCTGCTTTCAAGCCTGAACATCCAGTTTTCCTGGTGATCATAGATGAAATAAACCTCTCATTGTTTTAGACAATTCAGGAGATGGGTGGACCCGTCGTCCTAGTAACTGCTTATTTTTATCTTTGCTTTTGACTCCCATTGTCCTTCATAATAGAAGTCTAAAAAAAACTGTGGTTCATGGATTTGATTATTTTCAACATTTTGGCTGCTAGTGAGGCTCTAATTTTAGGAGTGGTAGACTAACACATAGGGTAAGATTCTAGGGATCGTGAAAGAACCTATTGTACAATATTATCTCTTTTTTTTTGGTGTTTGAAAACTCAGTTTCTTGGACTTTGGACTTATTAAAATACATGTATTTTATGTGCTACAGCAATATTATTGGCTATTAATGTCTCATCACAAATGTGCTTATATTACAGTGTATGGAGTAAGTCCTAAGGGAATGAAGCCCCAGAGAGGTGCTTTTCAAAAGGAGAGGGGTGATTTATTCCCTCTTTTACTATATGATCTTATATCTTAATTTACTTAATCTATAATCTTATATCTTAATTTACTATATAATCACTCCAGTTCAGTAACACTGAAAATACAGTCCTTTTTTGGAATCTGCAGTAAATTCAATGTATAATTTCTAGAATATGCTGAGCAATTGGAAAAAAAAAAAACTGCCTCATTTTCTGTGTAATCTTGATGCCAAAGAAACTTCAGTAATGAGAATCACTGACTTACTTGCATCCATTGGATAAAAGTTCTATCTTATGGCCTATCAGCACATACTACACAGTAGAAATGGTTGGAAAGGTTATATGAATTTTCTTGGACTTTTTGATGTATCTCATTTAAAGATTAAACAATTTTACAGGAAGAGATCATGTCGGTGGTTTTGAGGTCTGACTCACCTGTGTATCTCTCAGCTCGTAAGCTCTTCTGTGCTGAGGAAATTGATATGGCAACTAAGAGGAAGAAATTGAAATTGTTATACTGGCCAACCTTGGGACACGTATAAATTGGTGTTCTCAAGGGAGGATTCCTCTATGAAGACTCTTAACCAGACCACATTAACTTTCCCCGAAAGTCAAGAGAATGGCCCCTGGGTAACCCCGAATATAGTCAACCAAGCAAAAGGTTGATTCTTTGAAGAGAAAGCCCCCAAATTTGCCTATGCCAAATTCTGTGGGAAAGGGTCTGTTACAGATTTTGGGTGAAAGATTTTAGGAGGTATCATCAAGTTTGTAGGTTTGTAGAAAGCATTTTAAAAAACTTTTTTCTTTTTAATTTCAGAAAATTCTTTAAAACAAAGTGATACAGATAAAGATTCTCAAGGAAGGAGACTCAGAGATACTTTTCTGTTGTCAAGGAGGGTTCTCCCTGGAGCAAGGCAGAGAACTACCAGTATACTGTGAACATTATGTGGAAGTTGTATTGCAGGCAGAGCAAAGTGGTTTCATGGAAACTGTGCCAAGGATTCTGGGAATGTTTGGCCTCATCAGTAAAGACCAGTTTGGTGAATTAGTGATGTCTGCTGTGGGTGTGCGAGGAGGAAATAATTTTGCACACAGTAAATTTGCTTGAGGTACAATCTTGTGGCAAGCATTTTGATCTTGTAGATGAGGAAAAAAATTCTTTCCTTTACCCTTTTAAATTTAGGGAATGGGGCATGTGAATTAAACTGACAGAAGACCTGTTAACAGGAGGAAAGTTCTATTTTGCATGCACATGGGCGCTTCATAGAAAAGAAGTGAAAACCCAAAGAAATGATTAAGCTTGAGAGCTTATATATCATTTAAGAAAGGGCAATAAATTGTGGAGAAGTAGTAAGACTACATTTACTTCTGCTTTATTGACTATGCCAAAGGCTTTGACTGTGTGGATCACAACAAACTATGGAAAATTCTTAAAGAGATAGGAATACCAGACCACCTGACCTGCGTCTTGAGAAATCTGTATGCAGGTCAAGAACTGTTAGAACTGTACATGGGACAGCAGACTGGTTCCAAATCGGGAAAGGAGTCCATCAAGGCTGTATATTGTCACCCTGCTTATTTAACTTATATCAGAGTACATCATGAGAAATGCTGGGCTGGATGAAGCACAAGCTGGAATCAAGATTGCTGAGAAAAGTATCAATAACCTCAGATATGCGAATGACACCACCCTTATGGCAGAAAGCAAAGAACTGAAGAGCCTCTTGATGAAAATGAAAAAGGAGAGTGAAAAAGTTGGCTTAAAACTCAACATTCAGAAAATTAAGATCATGGCATCTGGTCCCATCACTTCATGGCAAATAGATGGGGAAACAATGGAAACAGGGACAGACTTTATTTTGTTAGGCTCCAAAATCACTGCAGATGGTGATTGCAACCATGAAATTAAAAGATGCTTGCTCCTTGGAAGAAAAGTTATGACCAACCTAGATACTATATTAAAAAGCAGAGACATTACTTTGCCAAAAAAGGTCCAGCTAGTCAAAGCTTTGGTTTTTCCAGTGGTCATGTATGGATGTGAGAGTTGGACTATAAAGAAAGCTGAGCACCGAAGAATTGATGCTTTTGAACTGTGGTGTTGGAGAAGACTCTTGAGAGGCCCTTGAACAGCAAGGAGATCCAACCAGTCCATCTTAAAGGAAATCAGCCCTGAATATTCATTGGAAGGACTGATGCTGAAGCTGAAACTCCAATACTTTGGCCACCTGATGTGAAGAGCTGACTCATATGAAAAGACCCTGATGCTGGGAAAGATTGAGAAGGGGGCGACAGAAGATGAGATGGTTGGATGGCATCACCTACTCAATGGACATGAGTTTGAGTGAACTCCAGGAGTTGGTAATGGACAGGGAGGCCTGGCATGATGCAGTCCATGGGGTCGCGAAGAGTTGGACACGACTGAGTGACTGAACTGAACTGAACTGAATAAGACATAGGAAATGGGATTTGGGCTTCTAGGGGTGGTAAATTGTAAGATGGTAAGTATCTGGGGGAAACTAATGGAAGATAAGGGTTATTTTAACAAGGTTTGTCATGCAGACTCAAAGGGTGCTATCTGCAGTGATTGAGTCATTCTCTACTTCCTGGTACAGGGGAGGCGAAAGAGAACACCTTTACGAAGGCAAACTGATGCTCTTCCTTTAGGAAGTAAGGGGGAAGGTGGAGAGTTCCTTCTTGTCTGTTGTTTCTTGTGTTCAGCTCAAAATAATCCTTATGGAAAGGGAGCTATGATGGGGTGGAATTTTCAGATCCTCTTTAATCTCTAATTTCTTTATCTGAAATAAAGATGATATCACCTTAAGAACTATTGTGAGAATTGAATGAGATGGTCTCTCTGAACGCATTTTGAGAACTGTAAAACATTCTACAAATGTAAGGGTTTATTCCTGTATTTTAAGATGCATTTTTTTTTTCTCCTCAAATTGAAATGTCAGTTTCATATAAATTCACAGTGAAATTGACCCAACTGAAGGAAATGGAATGAAGATGAGAAAAAAAATCTTTATATATCTTTCCAAAAATGTACCAGTTCTTGTCCTGTCAATAAACAGCCACAGAAAGATAGGGGTGGAACTAATTATATGCAAACATCCCTTGACTCCTTTACTTCCCATCTGAATTTAATTCTAAAAAAAGAGCCCCTGATGGATTCCTGCCTTCAGGTATAATTACTTCAAAATTGACTGACATTTAAAGCATACATGACACTTTTTAGCTTTAATTAGAGTAAATTGGTGGAATTTTTTTGACCGGTAGTTTTGGGGATGGTTGGAGGCTGAGAATATACTTAGCATATTATTTCCTGCTGATGCTGATTTAGCCTCTATCAAAGAATTCTATATTTAGGATAAACTCATTTAAGAAATGTAGCCCAATGATTGTCATGTCCGTGAAGTAATCAGTTGAGTCAGTGAGAAATGGTCTGTGGGGAAAAAAAAAATGCTACTGACAACAGAGGAAAACAAAAATCCACAGAAGTTGAAGATTTTCTTGATTTAATAACATAACAATTCTTTTGCTTTGCTGTGACATTTTTTGACATTGATAATAGGAACACCAAAAAGAAATACAATATGTGAGAAATGTTTTAGACCAACTCCAGAAAGTATGAATAAATACATATTCCTTCATCTGAATGTGGTTTTAAACTTCTCCATATTTGTGGCTATTTCTTCTTTCTAATATTGTTAACTTTCTTTTTTTGGGGTTAGGCCAGCTAATGGTTTGTGACTTCATAAATTATTTCAAAGAATCAGTTATTGGATTTATTTATCCAATATCTAATAGTCTTTTTTCTTTTAGTATTGTAATATTAAGCAATTTAGTTTTCATAATCCATTTTTTCTTCCTTTTTATACTTCCTTAATTTTATTTTGTTGTTCTTTTTCTAAGGTGTTGACTTGAATGCTTATTTTCCTTCTTTCTTAATTAACAGTGTATTTATGATTGTGGTTTAGGCCCTAACTCTTTTAGGTTGTTACATGTTTTTTTAATATGTAATGTATTTCATTATTATTTTGTAGATATTTCAAAATTTTAGTTTTGCTTTTTTCTTTGACCCAAGTATAGATTCAAGTAAATTTCTTAATTTTCATTCTTCTCTCTATCCCTCTCTTCTTTTTCTTCTCTTCTTCCTCTTTATTTATAGTATCACTGGAGGTCCCAGTCAGATAATGTGTTCTGTGCCATTTCTAGTTTTCTTTTTGGTTTGCTTTAAGGTCAGAATTTTATAAATATCCCATTAAATTCTTGTAAAATAGGTGTATTTAAAAAAAAAATCAGGATAGTAATTTCTATGTCTATTATGTTCATGTTCATCAGTTATCTAATTGACATACAACATGCTTAATTATTTTTTGTCTTATTGATTTTGTCTTATTGACTACAATTATGATTTAAAGCCCCCCAATCCAAAATCACTGCAGATGGTGACTGCAGCCATGAAATTAAAGGACGCTTACTCCTTGGAAGGAGAGTTATGACCAACCTAGATAGCATATTCAAAAGCAGAGACATTACTTTGCCAACAAAGGTCCGTCTAGCCAAGGCTATGGTTTTTCCTGTGGTCATGTATGGATGTGAGAGTTGGACTGTGAAGAAAGCTGAGCACCGAAGAATTGATGCTTTTGAACTGTGGTGTTGGAGAAGACTCTTGAGAGTCCCTTGGACTGCAAGGAGATCCAACCAGTCCATTCTGAAGGAGCTCAGCCCTGGGTATTCTTTGGAGGGAATGATGCTAAAGCTGAAGCTCCAGTACTTTGGCCACCTCATGCGAAGAGGTGGAAAAGAGGTTGACTCATTGGAAAAGACTCTGATGCTGGGAGGGATTGGGGGCAGAAGGAGAATACAACGACAGAGGATGAGATGGCTGGATGGCATCACCGACTCGATGGACATGAGTTTGAGTGAACTCCGGGAGTTGGTGATGGACAGGGAAGCCTGGCATGCTGCGATTCATGGGGTCACAAAGAGTCGAACACGACTGAGTGACTGAACTGAACTGTCCTGAACTGAATCTTATGTTAGCTGGCATCTGTTTTTCTTTTCATTTCTTATGGCCTGCATATTTTGAATTTAAAATAATTATTTTATGCATCTGAACTGTTACACTCTCATTGTAGTCTGTATTCTTTATCATAAAGTTCCCTCTTCATTTTGCTTAACATATTTGCTTGAATTTAATCATACCTAACATTGAACTGTACAAAAAAGACCTTCACGTCCCAGATAATCACGATGGTGTGATCACTGACCTAGAGCCAGACATCCTGGAATGTGGAGTCAAGTGGGCCTTCGAAAGCATCACTACGAACAAAGCTAGTGGAGGTGATGGAATTCCAGTTGAGCTATTTCAAATCCTGAAAGATAATGCTGTGAAAGTGCTGCACTCAATATGCCAGCAAATTTGGAAAACGCAGCAGTGGCCACAGGACTGGAAAAGGTCAGTTTTCATCCCAATCCCAAAGAAAGGCAATGCCAAAGAATGCTCAAACTACTGCACAATTGCACTCATCTCACATGCTAGTAAAGTAATGCTCAAAATTCTCCAAGCCAGGCTTCAGCAATATGTGAACCGTGAACTTCCTGATGTTCAAGCTGGTTTTAGAAAAGGCAGAGGAACCAGAGATCACGTTGCCAACATCTGCTGGATCATGGAAAAAGCAAGAGAGTTCCAGAAACACATCTACTTCTGCTTTATTGACTATGCCAAAGCCTTTGACTGTGTGGATCACAATAAACTGTGGAAAATTCTGAAAGAAATGGGAATACCAGACCACCTGACCTGCCTCTTGAGAAATCTGCATGCAGGTCAGGAAGCAACAGTTAGAACTGGACATGGAACAACAGACTGGTTCCAAATAGGAAAAGAAGTACATCAAGGCTGTATATTGTCACCCTGCTTATTTAACTTATATGCAGAGTACATCATGAGAAACGCTGGACTGGAAGAAACACAAGCTGGAATCAAGATTGCCAGGAGAAATATCAATAACCTCAGATATGCAGATGACACCACCCTTATGGCAGAAAGTGAAGAGGAACTCAAAAGCCTCTTGATGAAAGTGAAAGTGGAGAGTGAAAAAGTTGGCTTAAAGCTCAACATTCAGAAAACGAAGATCATGGCATCTGGTCCCATCACTTCATGGGAAATAGATGGGGAAACAGTGGAAACAGTGTCAGACTTTATTTTTTTGGGCTCCAAAATCACTGCAGATGGTGACTGCAGCCATGAAATTAAAAGATGCTTACTCCTTGGAAGGAAAGTTATGACCAACCTAGATAGCATATTCAAAAGCAGAGACATTACTTTGCCAACAAAGGTCCGTCTAGTCAAGGCTATTGTTTTTCCTGTGGTCATGTGTGGATGTGAGAGTTGGACTGTGAAGAAGGCTGAGCGCTGAAGAATTGATGCTTTTGAACTTTGGTGTTGGAGAAGACTCTTGAGAGTCCCTTGGACTGCAAGGAGATCCAACCAGTCCATTCTGAAGGAGATCAGCCCTGGGATTTCTTTGGAAGGACTGATGCTAAAGCTGAAACTTCAGTACTTTGGCCACCTCCTGAGAGAGTTGACTCACTGGAAAAGACTCTGATGCTGGGAGGGATTGGGGGCAGGAGGAGAAGGGGACAACAGAGGATAAGATGGCTGGATGGCATCACTGACTTGATGGACGTGAGTCTGAGTGAACTCTGGGAGTTGGTGATGGACAGAGAGGCCTGGCGTGCTGCGATTCATGGGGTCGCTAAGAGTCAGACACGACTGAGCAACTGAACTGAACTGAACATTGATATAGTGACCAACATTTATGATTGTATTACAAATGCAATAAATTAGATTTACAAAGAAAGCTATGGCTCTTTTATTGTTCAAATCTGAGCGATTTTACTTCATAAGCCATTTACCCTGCTAGATAGGAAGAAAATTGAAACTTTGCTAATTAATGGTATCCTAACTCTTTGTTTACTCATACTCTTTTGGGTAAACGCTCAGGTTCCTCAGGTGCCCCTCTCCTCTCCCTGCATCTTCTCGAGCTGGCATCTAGGTATAAAAGGCTGTTTTATGTAATGTGGCAGCATCTATCAGCAGTCTCTGGATCCATAATGGTCTCTGTTGCAGGGGTCTGTTGAGTCTAGGACTGGTCCTCTCTCAGCTTTTGGGTGTGCTGGCATTGGGTTGAGAAATTTTCACATTCCGTGGCTTCTGCTTTTTCTGATACTCCATCCCTATTATTCCATCCTTGTTGCTCCACCAGCCTGTCTGTTCTTCTGTGTGCCCTACTGGGGTCCTTGCAAGCTATGCATTATGGGTAGTAGCTCAGTCGTGTCCGACTCATTGTGACCCCATGGACTGTAGCCCGCCAGGCTCCTCTATCCGTGGGATTCTCCAGGCAAGAATCCTGGAGTGGGTTCCCATGTCGTGTTGGCATGGCACTAAGCAGTGAGGAGGGTTCTCCTAGAAGCCTGCAGCCTTCTGTAGGTCATGGCAGGGGAAGGTGACTGCTGGCCCTGATGTTTACTTCTTTCCTCGTACTTGTTAGCATGCTTTTATAGCCTTATCTCTTTTTCTGTCCATTTCAGAAATTTTGACTGTTCAGAGTTGCTTTGTGCTTTAAGTCAGAAATAAATCTCAAGCACAGTTTAAAAACAGTCCAGTGTTATTTGAACATCTTTTCCCCTTAATAAGTATATTTACCTCAATGACCTGTATTGTTGAAACATCAGCACATCCTGTTGATTTTATCTTCAAAACCTATCCCAGCTCCGTTTATGTTGTCTCCACCACTACCATCCTAATATAAGTTCTCTTCCTTTCTGTTTGTTTTGTTTGGGTCTGAAGCAAGAGCCTCCAAATTTCTCTTCCTGATTCTAATCTACATCGCAGCCAGAGTGATTATTTAAAAATATGAATGAGATCATGTGAGTTTGCAAGACTCAACACAGGCAACTCTTCCCACTTGAAATCAAATTCCACTTCTCTCCCTGATTCTACGTGGGCTCTGTTCTCCAGCCAGCACCTGCCTCTGCAGCGTCCTCTCCTACCCCTTTCCTCCTTGCTGATCACACTCCAGCCAAACCACACTGACATTCTTCTGCTCTGAAATTAGACAAGCTCCTTCTTGCCTCGGGCTCTAGGGCTAGTTTTCCCTGTCTGTGGAATGTTCTTCCTCCATGACTTCTTAAGGCTAGCTCCTTCCTGGTCTTGCTTTCAATTGTCACATCCTTAGAGTGTCCTTTGACCATCTAATACAAGTAATTTTCCAATGGCATTTTATCCTACTTCCCGTTTTGTGATTTTCACTGTGTATTTACTGTCTGATGACTTTTATTGATATATTTCTATATCAGTCTCAAGCAGTGAGATGTAAGCTGCATAAGAGTAGGAATATATCTGTCAGTTATCACTAGTAATAATAATAATGTCAGCAAAATAATATAGTGTTTATTATGATTCTTCAGTTTGGTCCTGCTCTGAGCCCTTTCCATGTTATTAGGGCTTTAATTGTCATTATAATCTCTTAGGTTGGTACTGTTGTTATCCTCAGAGAATTTCAGTGACTGATCCAAGGTCACATGGCTATTAAATGATTAAGTTGGGATTTGAACACTGCTATGTACTACTCACAGGAGTTGAAGATTCAAATAAGGCAGAAACACTCCTGTTGAATATTCAATAGCTGGAAATATAGGCAAGTGAAAGAAAAACCACAACAAAGTCTAATAAAGTTTATATTCCAGGCATCAAAGGTGAAGCTGCTGCTGCTGCTAAGTCGCTTCAGTCATGTCCGACTCTGTGCGACCCCAGAGATGGCAGCCCACCAGGCTCCCCCATCCCTGGGATTCTCCAGGCAAGAGTACTGGAGTGGGGTGCCATTGCTTTCTCCAAAAGGTGAGGCTAGGAAAGCATAAAAGTGGGGCATCTTATTTATATAAAACTTGTTTTACAAAAATACATTAGAAAAATCTGAAACACCTTCATTAGTATGTTTGTTGGGCCATTTACATTTGCTTCCATAGGTGTGTGGCACTGTTATGGGCTTCCCAGGTGGCACCAGTGGTAAGGAATCCACCTACCAACGCAGGAGATGAGGTTTGAGCCTTGAGTCAGGAAGATCCGCTGGAGTAGGAGATGGCAACCCACTCCAGTATTCTTGCATGGAAAATCCCATGGACACAAGAGCCTGGGGGGGCTACAGTCCATAGGGTCACAAAGAGGAGGACACAACTGAGCACACAGCACAGTTAGAATCCTTACTGTAGAAAGCAGAAACGGGTAGGTAGCAAAATGAAACCATTTCCAATACAAAACTTACTGTGAAACAGAAGTCTGTTAGACTGGATTCTTTTTCTGAAGTGATTAGTGGTTTTGATATAGTGGTTTCCTATTCCCTTACCCTGGCTAAGAGAGAGGTGTTTTCAAAGATGAAAGGTGATTTTAGGGAACTGGAAGAAGGTGAGCCCAACCATCAGGAGAAACCATTATCTGCTTGCTTTGAAGAAATCCTTTTGAAATAATGACGCATAATTAATGTTAGTGTTTAGGAGTATGTGAAAGTTTTGCCAAGATAACCCGGTGCAATGCTAATGGCCAGAAATGACAATTTGATCACAGGTATGCCAAGTAGCCATCCCATACCTCACTGGGTTTAGTGGTAAAATAAGATTAACTATACAGATCAAGCAATAAATTAGACTACGATTACCACTAATAATGGCCAGCCTTCATTTCATGCCAGGAGCTAGGTTGAGGGCCTTGCAGTTTATTTTAGCCTCACCACAAACCTGGTGAGGTAGGTATTATTACCCAACCTACGGATTGAACTCAGGTCTCTTATGTCTCCTCTTTGGTGGAGGGGTTCTCTACCCCTTTAATTGTGATTATAATCTCTTAGGTTGGTATTGTTGTTACAGAGAATTTCAGTGACTGATCCAAGGTCACATGGCTATTAAATGATTAAGTTGGGATTTGCACTCTGCTATGTACTGCAAGGAGATCCAACCAGTCCATTCTGAAGGAGATCAGCCCTGGGATTTCTTTGGAAGGAATGATGCTGAAGCTGAAACTCCAGTACTTTGGCCACCTCATGCGAAGAGTTGACTCATAGGAAAAGACTCTGATGGTGGGAGGGATTGGGGGCAAGAGGAGAAGGGGACGACAGAGGATGAGATGGCTGGATGGCATCACCGACTCGATGGACGTGAGTCTGAGTGAACTCCAAGAGTTGGTGATGGACAGGGAGGCCTGGCGTGCTGCGATTCATGGGGTCGCAAAGAGTCGGACACGACTGAGCGACTGATCTGATCTGATCTGATGTACTAGTAACAGGAGCTGAAGATTCAAATAAGGCAGAGACACTCCTCTTAAATATTCAATAGCTGGAAATACAGGCAAGTGAAAGAAAAACCACAGCAAAGTCTAATAAAGTTTATATTATTAGAGGGGTCTACCTGGGAAGCCCCACTTGGCACGCAGACCTGGTGGGGTAGGTATTATTATTATCCCTGGTTTGTGAAGAGGAAATTGAGGCCCAGAGAGGTTAAGCCATTTGCCTAAAACCACAGAGCCACAAAGTGTGAATCTGAACCCAACCATAGAGTTGTGTGACTAAAATAAGCACATGATTACTGCCATGGGGTGGTTACTGTTGGCCTAGTGGTGTGCTAGGCACGTTCATGCAATTAACCCTTTGAATGAATGGAGTGTTGTGCTCATACTACAGGTAAAGAGACTGAGACTTATATGATTAGGGAGTTTTCCCAAGGTGATGTAAAACCGGGCCCGTGTGACTCCAAAGTATGCCCCAGCTATAAACCAGAAGGTGAAGTACTGTTTCTTTCTTCATCGTTGTCTTCACTACCCCAGGTACTTTTCTTTCATTCTTTGTGCTATTATGATACACAGTTCAACAACATGCACAATATAAAGCCTGCCAACATTTTCTGAGTCCAAATTAGGTGCTGAGCATTGTGTTAAAAATTGTTTTCCTTTAATTACCTCCTTCAGTCCTCCCAGCAACCAGATATCACATGTACGCTTATTAGCCTCATTGTATACCATTTTATATATGAAGCCACTGAAGGTGAGAGAGATGCTCTTGGCCGCTATTTTCCGAGGAGTCTGGTGATGCAATTGTCTTGCCAGAAAATGGAGTGTTTTAAAGCCTCATTGCCTTCCCCTGCATTGGGAATAAATGAACTGGCTTCAGAATTCTTTTAGTTTCTCGAGCATTAAAAAAACCAAACCATCCTGTTGTAAAATTTGTTTTTGTGTTTTTGGAAGCAGGGCGGTTTGGAGTTACATTCTTTGTGGTGTGTTTCTTGAAAAGTTCTGTGGGGCTAATCTGGTTAATTCTGGCTGCTTCCTCTTCCCCCGTCTTTCTATGACTCTGTGCTCTGTTCTCAGGACAGCCACCGTGGGCTTGGGCCTACGGAGGGAGCAAGTGGAGGGGGGCAGGGTGCTAAGGCTCTGGGAAGCTCATTTGCATACTTCTTGTCACAAAGGCCGACCACATCCTGGTTAAGACAATGTGCTGTCTGATAAACAGACTGCATCCCCCAGAGTCTGCCTGGAGCTCCGCCAGCCTGTGGTCCGCCTTTGTCACAAGGTGCTGTTTATTCTGCCTGGAAGTCCAAGGACAGGACAAACCAGCTAAATGAACCTTTTATTCCTCCCATTCTCTGGCAGGAATTCCTTGGGTCAAAAACATTTATTAATATTAGATTAAGGGAGAGGCATCAGAACTCTCCAAAAGAAGCTTTCCTCACACTGTGGCAAACCTGTAATGTAAAAGGTTTTTATCTTCCTTTCCGGCTGTAAATTCTTTGGGGATTGGGGAAACTGGGGAACTTGGGAAATGCAGTGCAAGGGCGCTAGAAAGATCAAGGTTTGCCAAGATTTTGTGTTGATAAATACTTATTTACACATCTGTTTTCTGTGTGTTCCCTTTCTCTTTCCCTTCTCCCTCCCAAACCAACAGGAAGTGGACTTTTAAACAGTTAGCTGGTGACTGCAGCACAGGCTAAGAATCTAGACAAATGAGCCCTAGTTTCTTCATTCTCCCTACACGTTTGTAAATTAAAAAAAAAAAAAAGAGTTTGGAGATGCAGTCTTGTTTATAGTAGCGAAGGTACGAAATCTATGCTACCCTCTATTGATTTTTCTTTCTAACGCCCCTCAATACAATTCAACATTTCCTGCTTTGATGAAAGTATTTTCAAATCTAAACGTGATACATATTTTAAGGTGGATTTTAACCAGCAATTTTTTTTTTGGTTGTTGACTGTTATCACTGAAAGGAAGGTACTCTGTGATGCACAAATTGTTTTAATATTTTTAATCTATAATTCCTATAAACAGACTTTGTCTTCAGGAACTGGAATATGCAGCAGTTTCCATTCTGCATTTATGGTGACCTCTTAAATATTTTACAGCCACTCATCTGTAGCTAGTCCCATATGTGTAGTGAAGGTTTTCAGTCAAGTATTGAAGGAGATATTCGTGGGGGATGTTACTGGAGATGATGTTACAAAATGGTTTGAAAAAGATGCCAGGTGGTGTTTTGAAGGATTACCAAAATTTCTGATAAGGCCTCCGAAGAGATTTCTGGCAGCTGAAGAACAATAATGTTATAGAGATTGATTATTTTGTAGTTTAGAAGCTAAATACTTGCATGTGGTGAGTTTCGAGGTTGACTGTGAAGATGAAAATTAGACCTATATAGAAAACCTTGTAAAGAATAGCCTATGGGGGAGACGGTTTTCTGAACAATGTCAGCTTTTCTAGATTAAGAAAGATCACTAAACTTTAGTGAATGGGTTTTCATTTTTTTTTCCATCACACCAGTTCTCAAGATTCAAGGTCAGCCACAGTGGGGAATTTATTTACCAAGGATGGTAAGCTGTTTCCTACTCCAAAGAGGCAGCTGTAAAACGAGCAGCTTGATCAAGGTGGCCTATGATAGTGCCATGAGTTATTGAACAAACATGTTTTCACACTGATTGGCTCGGTGATTTGGGGCAAGTTTCTTAACCTCTTTGAGCCTCAATGTCCTCATCTGTAAAATAGAGATACTAATACCTACTTTGTGGTATGTGGTTGTGAGCAGTAGATGTTTATAGTCTAAGAAGATCTGAGAGCTCAGAGCTCAGCAAATACCATTTGTTTCCCTTCCTGTCTCCCTTCCCTGCTATCCTTATTTTGCACTTGCTTCATTTATACTTGAAGGCTTACCTGATGGCACAGCAGGTAAAGAATCTGCCTGCAATGCAGGAGATACACGAGACACAGATTCGATCCCTGGGGTGGGAAGATCCTCTGGAGAAGGGAAATGGGCACCCCCACTCCAGTATTCTTACCTGGAGAATTTCATGGACAGAGGAGCCTAATGAGCTACAGTCCATGGGGTCACAGAGAGTCAGACATGAGTGAAGGGACTCAGCACACACGCATGCAACACATACTTGCAGTTGTATGTTCACTTCTCCGAGCCTCATTTCTAAAATAAGGATTTAATATTTTTAGGTTTCTCCTGGTTCTGAAGTAGTATAGTATCATGAAATATGAAAATAAATATTTATCATCCACTCTCAGGAGTGTTAGTTAATTGACAAAGACATGGTTTTGCATGCTGAGACATGCACCTGTCAGATGGTGCTGTGATGGTCTCTCCTTTTTTCTGTTCAGTAGCATCTTTTTATTGAATTTCACAGAATCTTGGAGCTTGGCCAAGACTCTCTTTGGAGTCATTGAGGCTTCATGCTGGGGGATGGTGAACTCTTGGTTGGTAGAATGGTTGCATATTCTACACCCCTCTCTAGTTTCTGGTTTTGTTCTGGAAGACCTTTATCATCACAGAGCTGAGGAGGCCGCTGAAGGCAAGAAATAGGTTGTTTATTCTCTAACCCAGGTGTAATCCTGGTAATCTACAGATGGCCTAGTAAGTAGTAGGTGTCCAGTCAGAGTTGTGAAGTGAATGAATCAAGTTCACCTTCCCAAGTCAGAGGCTATGTCAGAGCTTTATATGCATGATTGTATTTATTATGATATGAATTGAGTACATGTCAAGTAGCCATTTTCTTCCTAGACTTTGAAAAAGTAGATGCAAGAAGGCTGTCCATTACCTGGTTTCTTTACTGTTTCTCCCAGCCTCTGCTTCCCTGTATCCTCAACCCTAGGGTACTCTGATGACATGCCACACACAGCACGACCTGATATTTGAAAGGACTGTAGGCATTTAGAATGTGTGCATTCTATTCTTTCAGTATCCAGTACCAGAGTGTGTTCTCCTACACACAGGGTCTCACATCCTGCCTTAGCTGTAGCTCAGTGGTTCTTGTAGGATCCTGTGGGCTGATGTTCTTGGTGGCTCCCAGAAAGAAAGTGTAAGTTGCTCCGTCCTGTCCAACTCTTTGCGACTCCAGGGACTGTAGCCTGGCAGGCTCCTCTGTCCATGGGATTCTCCAGGCAAGAATGCTGGAATGGGTTGCCATTTCTTTCTCCAGGGGAATCTTCCTGACCCAGGGATCGAAGCTGCATCTCCTGTGTTGCAGGCAGATTTTTTACTGTCTGAGCTACCTGGGTGGCTTCCAGGTTGCCCCTAGAAGCCCCAGTTATTTCTTGATTATCTAAGCAACAAGGTTATTGTCTGGAGAGTTTACTGTTCTTTAGCATCTCTACCAGAGGGTGGGAGAGGCGAAGCAAAAAATGCTGAAACTCAAGCCAGTGCATTTTGTTACTTGGTTATAGTTCTGGTAAATGACTGGACCAAAGGAGAAGAAAATTGAAGTTGTACAGTTTCCATAGCCATTTGGCCCATTTCCCAAAGGTTTTGCTGGCCAGCGGGTTTGAGGCTAGGAAGTGGCTGGGGTGTGGTTTCAGAGCTGAACGTTGCCTCTCTCATCAGAAAAGATGAGATAAAACCTATAGGTCATTCCTATGCTTGAAAAGTGGTTGACCAGATGTATACATATGGTTACTGCTGAAACACCACGTGTGGGGTCTGTGTGCCAATGGTGTGGCTGTGTAAGGTAGAAGGTGGCATGAGGTTTCCTGGTGGTTGTTTTCATCTCAGGTTCTTTGACATTTGGGGCCTGGGACAAAAGTATATAGTTTTGGTTTGGCATTCTATGACTATCCAGCTGGGTTATTTTTTTCTTTCCTTCTCTTTTATGGGGTTGTTTAAGGTTTAGCTTTTCTTTTTTTAACCACAGAATCTGATTTGATTGTGGTATTGTAAAAATTATTTTTTTGTACATGTGCCCGGAGCATTTGGGTTATTGGTAAACTTTAAAAAATACCGCAGTGCATGTAAACATATATAATTTAAGAACCAGTCATGACTGAGGCCTATGACATCCTTTGGAAAATTCTTCCTGGGGAGCAATTCTAATTAACAGGATATTTTATGGTTTCCTTGTTGCATGCTTTATTAATAATAATGCTATTAGATAGAATCTTTTTCTTCCTAGAATTTAAGATTTTCCTATTCTCTTTCTCAGTAACCAATTCTAATGCAATTATCTTTAATAAAAAATGTGATAAGCTAACAATAACAAACAACATGATAGAGATAAGAACAATGGGATTCTTAAAAAGTAGGAATATTGGAGATGTTCTTTTATAATAAACTCAGTGAAAATGAATTACAGGGAAACCTCATTAAACCGCAACTGATGTATTCCAAAGAATTTTACAATTTAAAGAATATGCTTTTACCCCAATTAAGTAGATCCCCTGGCTGCTGCTGTTGTTATTTTAAAATAAGGATATTGGGTAACTTGCTTGGCAATCCAGAACTATTTTATTTTTCCTAGCATTTGAATTCCAGGTTAAGTTTAATTTTTTTTAAGTAGTAAGGAGACAAATGTCTGAGTGAAATGATGATAAAATTTACCGCCTGTTTCTAACTGTGCTGTGGACCACAGTGAACGAGAATGGTCAGGCTGTGAAATTTTGGTATTCAAAGGAAATGGTGACCTGATTCTTCATTCTTGAACATGTCAGAGTCTAGGGAAGAAAAGGTTGTTGTGTTTAGGAGAGATGAAGTTGCCTGCTCAGTTCCAAGATCCAAGATGCACACAGTCAGTCTCTGAGAGCAGACACTGTAGCTGCTGGTTGCCTTTTTAAACTTTGGGCATGGGAATGTATTTGAGGTATTTTTTTTGTTTTATTTTCTTTGGCAGGGGAATTTGTGTTATAAAATAATATTTATTAGCAAAATTATTCACCTTGGTGTCAACTGATGGCTGAAAAATACTACGTTAATACACTGAACCACCACTTCCGTTAAGTCATCCAGCATCTCCCAGTTGACTGCAGATAAGTCAGAACTCCTAAGGATGGCAGGGAAGGACTTGTATAATCTGTCCCCAGACTGCTTTTTCAGAATCCCCTCTCCAGCTTTCCTTTAACTGGACCTGGATCCAGTGTTGTCAAGTGGTCTTCCTACATCTCTACCTGGGCCTCAAGCTGTTTCTCCTGCCTTTTCACTGCTTAATAAACTTGATCATTCTGAGTCCAGTTCAGATTCTGGTTATTTTTTAAAGGTACCCCTGTTAGCTCTGAGATCAAGAGATCATTCCTGCTTAGGCCATCTCTTGTTAAACCCATTGTTTGGCCATAATCACTTACTATAAGGCATGGTGAAGAGAACAGGTTTGCCTGTGACCTGTTTTTACTTATTGTCTATGTGACCTTTGGCAGGTCACTGAATATATGAGACTCAGTTTCCTTAAATATAAAATGCATCAGGGTATGGAACTATCCCCATCTGACCTGCCATGGGCAAGCTTCTTTTCTTCTTTATGGCTCAGTTCCTAAAGTGTAAAATGGAGATAATGAATAACTAACAGAATTGGTGTGACGATTAACTGTGTATTAATCAGGATGAGTTAGGTTATGTTGGCAAAAAAACCAAACCCAAGTCTTACTGTTTTAAAAACCACCACAGCTTATTTCTTGCTCACCCTCCATGTCCATCTCAGGTTGGCAGGAACTCTGCTCTCCAGTGTTCATATTCTGGGACCTTGGCTGTGAGAGCCTCCAGTAACTGCAATAACGCAGTCACTGTGGCGGGAGGAAGGGGGCAGAGTCAGTTATGCATTGGTTCTTAAAGCTGCTACTTCCAAGTGATGTGCATATAATTAGCCAGCCACTCTCATGTCGCGGCTAACTTCAAAGTGAGGAACAATCCCACCGAGTGCGTAGAACAAGGCCCAGAATCACCAGGGAATGGTACTGATGACTGCCTGACTTTGTGTCATGGGGCTGTTTTCTTATGGTCCATTTCATGTTTTACCTGCCCTTCTATGACATAGGTTCCTTGGCTTCAGAATGAGGTCTGAGTTTGCTGCCCGCCTTTCCCTACCATGGGCTTCCCTGGTGGCTCAGTTGGTAAAGTGTCTGCCTGCAATGCGGGAGACCTGGGTTTGATCCCTGGGTCAGGAAGATCCCCTGGAGAAGGAAATGGCAACCCACTCCAGTACTCTTGCCTGGAAAATTCCATGGATGGAGGCACTTGGTAGGCTACAGCCCATGGGGTCTCAAAGAGTAGGACACAACTGAGCAACTTCACTTCCCTACAATGGTCAGCATAGATTCTCAGGACATGTGTCACTGAAGAGGTGATTGGAGGATAACCCAGCTGGGTTTTCCCCAGTGCTAGGGGGAAGCTTAGGTCTCAAGTCCCAGGATTTGCTTTTGTACTAAGCAAAGTCTTAGGGAGCATTTGAAAGTAAAGGAAAAAAAAGTAAAATTGTTAGTCACTCATTTGTGTCTGACTCTTTGCGACCCCATGGACTGTAGCCTGCCAGGCTCCTCTGTCCATGGAATTTTCCAGGCAAGAATACTGGAGGGGGTTGCCATTTGCTTCTCCAGGGGCTCTTCCCAACCCAGGGATCAAACTCTGGTCTCCTGAGATCTGAGCCTAATGCAAAACCTCACGGCCTCCTGCTAGCTTTTTTCCTGAGCCCATATGGAAATCTAGGCTGTGGACTCGGTGCATCAGAGCTTCTCCTTCCTTTTCTAAAGGAGCACAGTCAAAGGCCAGGATTCATTTTGGATTAGTCTTAAGCAATAATATGTTAAATGGATTAGGAAGAGGTAAGTCTATTGCATCTGAACTTGGGCTTGTTCAGCTTCAGAAACACACCTGAATTCAGCTTCTCTAAATCTGCAGGAAGGGCTGGACAAGAGCTTTGGTGTTGAGAGATGAAATTTTCAGGCGACGATCACCTGCTGGATTGTCTGAAGTCATATTGTCAATATCTTACTTGCTTTTTTTTTTGTAATTATGTGAGGAGTTTATATTTGTTATGGAAAAGTTAGCAAATATAGACAGACCAAGGGAAAAAAAATCACCATAAAAGGGAAAATTACCCCAAAGAAAACATTTTATTTCTCATCTTGAGTTAATATCGTTTAAACAAAACACCATATACTCTTTCATTGCTGTAGTGGATGTTTCTTGCAACACTGATCAATTAACATACTGTGTTATAGTTTCTGTCACTACACTGTAAATTTACAGACAGTAAATTTACATCATAAGCTTGGCCTGATGTTTTCAAAGAAATTCCTTTTTATTAAACAAATTTTAAACAATACATAACAACTGTCTTTCTCTGACTTAGAATTACACATCCCAGATGCAAGCATGGCTTTTAAAAAGTCACAAAAACAATCTTTAAGTAAACAAAATGAAGTGGGCCACAAGGAAGTGGTTCCATGAGTCTATGACTTGACGTGCATCGGGGAAGAGTGAGGCCTCATGAAAAATCAAGATGCTCCGAAAGAAATGGGCAAAGGGGAGTCTTCTCTCTTGTTGGGGCCCTTGACAGGGTGCCAAGTTTGGAAAATGAGAGTAATTTTACTGCTGTCAGGGCCATGGAGAAGGCTGAGAAATGGGAGTCTGTCTTCTAAGCATCCACTGCCTTTGGTCTATTTGATCAGGAACCTCAAACTGTCCAAGAGCTGGCTGGCCGCAGGGAGAAGAACGTGCCGGTGGGCGTTTCCTCCGATCTGACCCCATGATGCTCTCCTCCTAAGGCCAGCCTTAGTTGAAGACAGAGGTAGGTAAATGGTGTGATGTCTTTGGTGGACTGACTGCCTGTTTCTCAGGGTCTCTTCCCGACTCCAAGCCAGTGGGGAGGATTTACTGACTCCAGCTTCTCCTTTTATCTCTTAAAGAGGCCATGGTTGGGGGCTGGATTGGGGGTACTACTCTCACTACATAGACATCACACCTTGAGACTGATTGAGTCAACACAGAGACGGTATATGAAATGAAATGTAAGCTGAGGGACCTGGCAGAGAGGACAACCAATATTTGTTTAATGCAGGGGTCCCCACCCTCTGGGATCTAATGCCTGATGATGAGGTGGGGCTGATGTCATAATAATAGAAATAAAATGTACAATAAGTGTAATGTGCTGGAGTCATCCTGAAATGATCCCCCCCGACCCCTGCCCAACCCTGGTCGTGGAAAAATTGTCTTCCATGAAACTGGTCCCTGGTGCCAAAATGGTTGGGGACCACTGGTTTAATGCATTAGAAGATGGTGTTATTATTATTATTATTATTATTAACTCCATCTTATATACAAGGAAATTGAGGCAAGCAGAGGTTAAGACTCATCCCAAATGACATGAAAATGATGTCTAAGTTTCCTTGAAGCTCAATATTACATGGTGAATGATCTACATTTTTTTCCTATAAATTCAAATAATGCTATTTCCTGCCTTTCTCTCCTCCGAGGCTTGTCTTTTCACCTCCACGCCCTCTGTCTCCCAATTGTCCTATGAATAAACCCTAAGTGTTAGTATCTGGCCCCTTTTGTTAATATCTTCTCCTTTCTAATTCTCACACCTCTTTATTTGCTTAGATTCTCTTTTTATTAATCCTCCCTGGTCCATCTCATCCATAGAGATCTCTGCTATGTGAAAAATTCCTCTGGCATTTGTTAGCTATAGTACTTCTTTAGGGCTTACTGAATGCCTAGTAGTGGAAGTTATCTTTGTATAAGTTTATGTGTTAAATCCAGTCTGCACTGTAAATTCCTACAAGGCAGAATAACCTTGCGTATAGTAAACCTTAGTAAACACTAGTGCTTTATCTCATACTTTATGATGTGCTTTTCCTTCTCTATAAATACACATAGTATACTGTAGATTCCATAACCTCTAAAAGGAATGGCCAAATGATTAATGTTATTATGCATATTGACATAGTCCATGCATGAAGCAACCAGAGGAGATGCTAAATTGAAAACCTGAAGCTTGGGAAATATGTATCCTAACTTCATGTTATTTGGTATTTCTTTAATAACTGTAAAGGATTTATGAATTTAATGGCGTATACCAAGTTTTAGAAGGGGTTCCCTAGAAGCTCAGATGGCAAATAATCTGCCTGCATTGCAGGACACCCAGGTTTGATTCCTGCGTTGGGAAGATCTCCTGGAGAAGAACATGGCAACCCACTCCAGTATTCTTACCTGGAGAATTCCATGGACAGAGGAGCCTGAAGAGCTACCATCCATGGGGTCACAAAGAGTTGGACATGACTGAGCACACACACAAGCAATAAGTTTTATAAACTCCTATATCCTTTATTTGTGCCATGTGCTGAAACATCTGTGAATTGGCATCATGGGCCAGAAAACCAAGCAACATACACTGTTCTATTTCCTCGAAATCAGTCTTCTCCCCTGGAGTTGAGCTCCTATTGAATACTAATTCTATGTCCATTTCATCAAAGCCTTCTTCAATCCCTTTTTAGAGTCAAAAATAAAGATCTGGATAAAACCCAACTATCTGTAACTTAATCCTGTTGATTTCAAAACCCTTAGCACAAAAGGAAAATAAGGCCCAATAACTTTAAGGCACATGCATTCTGCATATGTTTTCTCCAAAGATACAGGGTCTTGGGTCTTAAAAGGCTTAAGCTTGAAGTTTGCAACTTTGATAATAAAGGCTGTTTTGTGTTTCAACAGCATCTGATGTTTAAAGATTAATCTGTCTCTAAATCCATCCTGAGGAGAGCCCAGATGTGGTAAATAGAGATGATTCAACCGACTTTATGGGGAAGGGTTGGAATTTTGCCTCAAACCTACCCTTTGGAGACAAGAATCTCTAGTTTGGCAGCATACATTGATAAAAAATAAGTGAATAATTTTGAAATCTCCATTTCCCTTTGGTTTGTAAAGGCAGTCGTGTGTATGTGTGTGTGTGTGTGTGTGTGTGTGTGTGTGCATGCACGCATGCTCTCAGTTGCTCAGTTCTGTCCAACTCTTTGCAACAGTCTTAATGTTAGTTAATTACCAGCAGGTAGATGATTAAAAGGTGCTGCGAGAATTTGAATTCATGGATAAAGGGCAACAAAAGGTAGAAACAAGCCTGAAAAGCATACATAGCTGGGGTTTTCTGGCCTTCTTCCTGCAGACATACCAGTTCACAGGATAACCATCGTCACAGCTGTTTACATTAACATAATATTTTACCACCTGCTTTCACAGATTTTTATTCCTGCTTGATCAGAGGGCACCTGCTTTGTTCTGAGTGCCTTATCTTGAAATAAATCATTTACTAGATGAGGATTAAAACAGGCCTTTTGGATAAAAAAAAATGCATTACTTATTTTTGAGCACTGATTTCAAGAATCGTTTTGAAAAAACGATTGCTGTGGCTTTATATTAGAAATCTGAACTTAATCCCATTTGATTAATTCTTGATTTTATTTTCCAGAGGTTCTAAATCGTATTTGTAAATCCCTCAGGGTCCATTTCCTCTTTGTAAGAGGAAAAACATTTAGGTGTCTGTCAGCAGTTATGAACCTTCTGCCACAATTCTCAGTATATTGGGAAAATCAATTTTCTGAAATTAAAACGAGGCAGAATAATGATAGTGCTAATAAAATGTAGGAGTTCTGATTCAATACAGCAGGAGAGAGGAGATGGAAGTCCTTCGATGTCTGCTGTGAAGAGAGATCCCAGAAATGGTTCTCACTTTTAAAATGCATTATTCCTCAAATGTCCTTGATTGATTTATTTTTTTTTTATTTAGAGGTTGGGTCTAAGGGTTATTGCCACTAAACTAGTTGCTTCCTGTGTGATCAAATCCCCAAGAATCTAGGAGAAAAGAAAAGACAATTGCATGTCAGAGAAATTATTTTTTGAGCTCCTGGGAAGAGAAAGAAAAAAAAAAGATAATCATTGTTTACTGATTGCTGCAGTAATATTTGCTTTTTAAAATTAAAAATAAAATTACTAGGGGAAGGCTTTTTTCCTCTTGAAAGAAACAAGAAGAAAGAAAAAAAGAAAGAACGAAAGCAGAGGCAGCTTTGCAAGGCTGCTAGTGCCTGAGTAGAATTGCTAACTGGTTCCCTCTCTCTGTGTTGGGCTGTCTGTATTCACTCTATCACAAGCTTGAAGCCAGACCTCATTTGACTGAGCCAAAAAATGGTCCTTTTGTTGCTGTTTTTTTTCCCTAGTGTCATCTCTCATGGTTGCCGGAGCAACCAGTGTGTATCCTTTCAGCATAGGTTACTGGGCCCCAGGAAGGAAGTGCTTCGGAGCTGGCCTGCTATTTTTATAGAACCGTTACATAATACAATCCATTAAAGCTTCCTCTTGGTGTTTTATTGCACAAAGGGGAAATTAAGTTTGATGACTCCTAAATGTGGGATGGAGGATGTCAGGTGACTTGGATTGTTTGGCTCAGGCCACATAGCAACAATATTCCTATATGCAGTTTAAGGAGAACTGATATACAATCACGCCCTTGGCAATGATTGCCCGCCTGCGGATCACTGGAGGAAACTGAGCCCTCAGCTGCTCAAGGGTGCAAGTTTTGTTGAAGTGCACAATGCTCCCTCTCTGGTAGGATGGCAGTGGACAATGGAACACTATTCACAGTGAAGGGCAATGGGAATTTTAAAGGTGTAGCACATATGCTTTTAACAGGCAGGGTGATGATTGGAAAAGAGAATTGGATTGAAAGGCAGAGGACCAGGGTTCTCTTCCCAGAGCTGCCACCACAGCCTGGTGTGGATCCCACGCACACTGCTGTCCTGCCAGGGTTGGATATGCCACTGGGTCCCAGTGGGGGGTGCCTCAGGAGAGGGAAAGCACAATAGCTATCTGACTTTTTTTTGGAGACCACTGAGGGCCATAGGGCTTCTCAGGTGGCTCAGTGGTAAAGAGCCTGCCTGCTAATGGAGGAGACATGAGTTTATCCCTGGGTCAGGAGGATCCGCTGGAAAAGGAAACGGCAACCCACTCCAGTAGTCTTGCCTGGAGAATTCCATGGACAGAGGAGCCTGGCAGGTTATAGTCCATGGGGTCACAAGAGTCAGACGCAACTTAGTGACTAAACAAAAATTGAGGGCCACAGAGGCTTTTTGCATTTGCAGCATGACCTCAGGAATTCTCTAATTTCTATAGAACTAGTACAGTATGCCGGAGAAGGCAATGGCACCCCACTCCAGTACTCTTGCCTGGAAAATCCCATGGACGGAGGAGCCTGGTAGGCTGCAGTCATGAGGTCGCTGAGAGTCGGACACGACTGACCAACTTCACTTTCACTTCTCACTTTCATGCATTGGAGAAGGAAATGGCATCCCACTCCAGTGTTCTTGCCTGGAGAATCCCAGGGATGGCGGAGCCTGGTGGGCTGGCGTCTATGGGGTTGCACAGAGTCGGACACGACTGAAGCGACTTAGCAGCAGCAGTAGGGTGTGCAAGCTCTTCATTCCCCCCTCCGCCACCCCAGATCTTACGTATGGATTACAGCTGACCACCAGTCTGAATTAAAGAAGGTGCAAGTATACAGTGGAATCAGAAAATCTATCCTGGTCTTTCTATTCCTGGATGAGGAATGAACCCTTTGACTCCTGGGAGTGATTTATGGCCACAAGTGACCTGAGATTGGGGTTCCTAGGACTAGAGAGGATCTGAGCTGGCCACAGTTTCCTCTCTTCACTGTCTTCCTCTGCAGCTTAATTCACTCCCATCACTTCAACTAAACCATGAGGCCTCTGGCTCTTAAATCGTGGTCTGTAGCCTGCTTTCCTTCTGGGCTCATCTGTCTTGTATTCCCAGCTGCCTGATGGAGATCTTTTTCTGGGTGTCTCACTTTACCTCAAGCTCAACATAGCTAAAATGAGACACAAGTCTTTTGTTTCCCAGCCATGGGCCCTTGCTGTCCTCCTGGTTTTGGTGAAGAGCTGATTTCAGAGAATGGGAAAGGTTGCGATCATCTGCTCCAGTCTTAATTAGGTGAAGCAGATGAGGCTGAAGAGGTTAGCTGGTTTGTTCAAGGTCATCCAGAGAGCTGAGAACAGAGGGAAGAGCTCTCTCTGCTGGACCGCTACTCCCTTCCACCCAGGCTTGATGGCTCCAAGAATTTTGAACCCTCCTTCCTCACCAGGTTTTAGCAATCCTTCTCTCGTGATCTCTCATAATCAAGTTCCGGGAGATGGTGAAGGACGGGAAAATCTGGCGTGCTGCAGTTCATGGGGTTGCAAGAGTCAGATGTGACTGAGTGACTGAACAACAAGGCTCGCCGGGTTTTATCAGTCCTTCTCTCTTGAGCTCTCATAATCTGGTCTTTATTTCCCGTTTCCACTCCTGCCACAATAACTGAGGTTTTATATACCTCTTTTTGTTTGTTATTTGGTCGCTATGTCCTACTGTTTGCAACCCCATGGACTGTAGCCCACCAGGCTCCTCTGTCCATGGGATTTTTCAGGCACAAATACTGGAGTGGGTAGCCATTCCCTTCTCCAGGGGATCTTCCCAAGCCAAGGACTGAACCACGTCTCCTGTGTCTCCTGCATTGCAGGCGGGTTCTTGACCTGCTGAGCCATCGGGGAAGCCCCCTTATTTACTTCACACTTGAGACTATTTTAGTTTCCTAATTGGTTGCTGCATTTAACCTCTATCCCTTGAGTCAATATTTTATATGACCTTTGGGTAAATCGCACAGCTTTATCATGTCACTTTAGTATGCAGACTTTTCTGCTTATTGATATTCAGGACTGAGTTTAATTCTCCATAGACCTTCTCACCCCCAACTCGCCTTTATCGTCCATTCCAATCACTAGAAACCCTCTCTTCTGTTGAGGTTTGCTTTATTTGCCTTCATTCCCTCCCACCCCACCCCCTCCGCTGTCAGAGATTCCTGGACTGTTTACCTTTATTCATGTTATTGCTTTAGACAGGAAGATGTCTTTTATTAAAATTGATTAATTAATTTTTGGTTGCACTGAGTGTTCACTGCTGCACGTGGGCCTTCTCTAATTGTGGCCAGTGGGGGCTACGCTCTCGTTGTGATGCCTGTGCTTCTCATTGCCGTGGCTTCCCTTGTTGCGGAGCTGGGCTCCAGGCCATGTGGGCTTCAGCAATTGCAGTGTGTGTGCTCAGTAGTTGGGGCTCCTGGGTTCTACAGCACAGGCTTAGTAGCCGCAGCGCCTGGGCCCTGTTGCTCTTGGGCACTGTGGGGTCCTCCCGGACCAGGGATCGAACCTGTGTCTGCCGCATTGGCAGGCAGATTCCCTACCACTGTGCCATCAGGGAAGTCCCCACAGGATGATTTCTGATGAAGTATTTCCTATCCTATTCTCTAGGGCTTCTGGAAAATTGAAAAGGTTATGGAGCTGATAGAATTGTAATGAGTATTTTGTGCAAGACTTCAGTCACTCATTCAGAACATTTTGTTGAGTATTTCTATTATGCTCAAGCAGTAGCCAAGAAAGCTATAGTCCCTGCTGTGTGGGAGCTTATTAAGTATAGGAGGCAGGTGTTACATAAAAATTATATAGCCATTAAATACATGATTACACAAGGAACCAATTTATCACAAATGTTTTAAGGCATCTGAAACCTAAGTGAGAGAGCAGGAGAGCAAAGAATATGAGGGAATGGAGGTGAGGGCAGGACAGTTTGGGGTTGAATATACTGAGAGGCCGGAGAAGGTGATGGCACCCCACTCCAGTAACTTGTGCCTGGAAATCCCATGGACGGAGGAGCCTGGTAGGCTGCAGTCCATGGGGTCTTGAAGAGTCGGACACGACTGAGCGACTTCACTTTCACTTTTCACTTTCATGCATTGGAGAAGGAAATGGCAACCCACTCCAGTGTTCTTGCCTGGAGAATCCCAGGGATGGGGGAGCCTGGTGGGCTGGCGTCTATGGGGTCGCACAGAGTCGGACACGACTGAAGCGACTTAGCAGCAGCAGCAGCAGCATACTGAGAGGCAGAGGAGAGTTTCCTGAGGACGTGACAGGAGGGCTTGGAGAAGCCAAGGGAGTGGTAAGGGAGAAGGGAGGGTCTCTCCAGACTGAGGGAACGGAGTGGGGAAAGCCTGGAGTAGCAAGCATCTAGAAGTTTTGCAGCCCCTGCAAAAAGGCTAGAAGGCTGTGCCCTGAGACTTTTCAGGACATTAAACCATGTATACAAAATATACTATGTTGTATCTATTATACTGTATACTGTATATACAAAAAGTTTTGGGAAGCCCCCCTGGGACAGCACCCTATTTCTTTGTAGGCTTTACAGTCTATAGAAAGTCAGATTTCTTTTGTTCTGAGGCGAATCCTACTCTGTGGTAAAATTTCTCCTTAGAAAAGTGCACAAATAATTGTGCATTAATAGCAGTGTTTCTTTGTTTTAAAGATACAGTCTTTTAGGGAATTGGGGAGTGGTTTGACCTTTCCTCAAACCACTGATTTCAGCAGTAAAGTTACATCTATTATGGTTTCTTATCCTAGGAATTTGACCTTATTTATCCTGTGGGAAGAAGTTTCTTTAAAAGTGTAAACTCCATTTCATTAAATAGATGGTTCACGCTGGAACAGTGATCTCAGGGAACTTCCGATTGTTTAACTTACATTCATTAAAATAAGAAAACATGGCCCCTTAGATAAGGTGATGAAAGCAAATTTTTATTTCTATCAATTTAATTGAGTAATGGATGTATGGCATATAAGAAAGGGAAGAGTTTAAGACTTGAAGATATAATTTAAAATTCTTTTTCTTGAAAACTTTGACCTAAAAAAGCTACTCTGTGTGGAGGGGGAACATAATAGAGCTGGAATGCTGTACGTGACTCTGTTCTATTAATGTAAACAGGAAGGATGGAGAACATTTTGATTTTTTCTTTCCCTTTGGCAAGCTCTCAGGCCAGCTTCCTATGGGTGGAAATGGGCAATAAATAGCAGGGTATGCAGTGGCCTCTTTCTAGGTCTCCTGGTTACTAGTACTGGCAAGAACTTCACTCCCTTGTTCTTTCTTCTTATTTTTAGAGTGTTAATTTTTTTTTTTTTCCTTTCTCGGGGTTGAGGGTAAGGCAAGGGCCTGTCATTATCAGGGAGTGAGGTGAACCACAGAGGCTGGTTTCCCAAGAATCTGTATCCAGCTGCCAACCTGGTGGGTGAGAGTCATCAAGTTTAGTACCACAGGTGGTTTTCCTGTGAAAGTGAGACTTCCTTTAAAGTAGTGTGCGTGCACACACGCAAACACACACACACACATGCTATGCATCCCCTCACCCCTCCATCTGTCAATCTGAGGAAATATATCTCTTGTCCTTATTCTCTTCTGCAAAGATTATTGAACTGTGAGCACGATACTAAGTAATTCCTGAAGATGAGAAATCATTGCATTTTTTTCTCGTGTTTTATGGTGATCCACCAAATACTTTTCTGTGGCTTTGACTAAAAGACAGAGTTTCCCCGTCTACTAATGAGAAAAAGTCATCTTGGGTTTTAAAAAGGCTTTGGAATTCCTAAAACAGAAATGGTTGCAATATTGAACATTTCGGCCAAACTAAGGTATTTGGGGTTAGGGTAGGGGTGGATAAAGGGGAGAAACGAAAAGAATAATGTTAGTTTTTTAGTTGATGACAATCAACCTTTAACATTCTTCAGGTGGAACAAAGTCACACATATAGTGTTGCTATCAAGAGATGCCAAAAAATATGATGAGTTACAACTCTTTATTCTCTTTGGAAGAAAAGAGAACTTTATCTTGGGGTACTTCTGCATTTGGGGGAGGCACTTTGTCTTCAGGCAAACTGGACAGAACCCTCATCAATTATTTTTTTCGAATGAAAATGCAAGGGTCCTTTTTAAATGACCTTGGAACCTGTGAGTACACACCTAGACCCTGTCAACTTGAGCTTGATTATTCTAATCTACAGTCTGGAGGGCCATTACTTCTTCAATTATGTCTGCCAGCTGCAATAGAGAGCTGTGAAATCATTAAATATTTGGTGTTTTGGTGAGCCTAGGGGTGAAGAATGTGCTTTCCTGTCTTGGTAGGAAGATGATTGTTTTACATGGAGGTGACAGGATGTTGTGCCTCTGCCTTCTAGGGGCAGGAGATGTAGTTTAATAGGCATCTGGTATTATGTTTTAAAATACCACTGGCATTTGAGTCCCTCATGTTTTGAAAATGTCTGCTTTTTCATAAGAGAAATGGCGAAGTTGCATCACTGAATTTGTATGATTAGGGACAGGGCATCATACTTATATTGGAGTTTCCAGTTTTATTTTGTCTGCGATTACCTCACTCTTCAGAGTAGGGTAAGAATGACTTGTACTTTCTATCTAGCTATTTCTTCCTAGGCTGATGATTAAGACAAATGACAAAGAAAATTTTATAGAAATTTTGCTTTATTGTCTGTTGGTAATCTTATACGTTGTCTGAGGCTGACAACGCATGATTCTAAGACCAGCATCCAGTTCTCTGAAGCCTCACACTTTACAGACCCCTTTCAGTTTTACAACTATGATGATCAGTGCTTTGGAACATTTGCTGAATAAGATGATGTAAGAATTTTAAATACCATTATCTTAATTTTCGGGAAAAGGTCTAAGGTCGCAGAACTCCAGGCTTTGACATTATTTGAAAGGTCTTGTCCCATTTCCTATTGTAGAGATGGGGGACTAGGAAAGTGAAGTACCTCAGATAGAGCCACATGGTTGCTCTGAGTGCCTGGTTGCAGGCTAGCTGTCATATTGGGGCATGTTTGTACCATGGTGACTGCTTCCTGTCTCATGGCGCCTGGCCAGGTGTTTTATATACATATGGGCTTTGAGAGAGTACAAGCTGGAATCCTTGTACTAACACTGACCTCCTCAAACCACATTTTTTTTCTTTAGTTATGAAATGATGATAATATTAGTCTCTATTTCTTACAAAGATTAAATCAGATAACCTATGTAAAAATTTAGCCCACAGTAAGTACCCTTGCCTGGAAAATCCCATGGACGGAGGAGCCTGGTGGGCTGCAGTCCATGGGGTCGCTAAGAGTTGGACACAACTGAGCAACTTCACTTTCACTTTTCACTTTTATGCATTGGAGAAGGAAATGACAACCCACTCCAGTGTTCTTGCCTGGAGAATCCCAGGGACAGGGAAGCCTGGTGGGCTGCTGTCTCTGGGGTCGCACAGAGTCGGACACGACTGAAGCGACTTAGCAGCAGCAACAAGTACCCTATGAATGTTGTTGTTTAGTCACTAAGATGTATCTGACTCTTTGCGACCTCATGGACTGTAGCACACCAGGCTTTCCTGTCCTTCACTATCTCCCAGAGTCTGCTCAAACTCATGTTCATTGGGTTGGTGATGGTATCTAACTATTTCATCCTCTGTCACCCCCTTCTCCTCCTGCCCTCAATATTTCCCAGCTTCAGGGTCTTTTCTGGTGAGTCCGCTCTTCATATCAGGTGGCCGAAGGATTGGAGCTTCAGCTTCAGCCTCAGTCCTTCCAATGAATACTCAGGGTTGATTTCCTTTAAGATTGACTGGTTTGATCTCCTTGCTGTTCGAGGGATTGTCAAGAGTCTTCTCCTGCACCATAATTCAAAAGCATCAATTTTTCAGTGCTCTGCCTTCTTTATGGTCCAAATCTCACATCTGTACACAACTATTGGAAAAACCATAGTTTTGACTAGACGGACCTTTGTTGGCAAAGAGATGTCTGTGCTTTTTAATACACTGTCTAGGCTTATCATAGCTTTCTTTCCAGGGAGCAAGCATCTTTTAGTTTCATGGCTGCAGTCAGTTAGTTATTATTATTATTAGGATCAATTGCATGAATCATTTAAAATACTTTCAAACCATTGTGTTATAAATTCTACCTTTCAAAACTAGTAAACTAAGTTCACCCCATTCATCTAATATGCTTATTAAATGTCTGCTGTGTGCAAAACAGTGCTAAGTCTTTTGTACATAGAAATATAAATAAGAAATAATCCTTTCCCTCTAAGGGTCTGTGTATATATGTGTGTGTATATGTATGGCAGAATGTAAGTAACATGAAACAGGGGTTAAAAAATGGTAGAAGTCAAGTTTGGTGATATGATATATCTTGCTCTGTGTCTATTTTTCCTGTTACTGGCACATCATTTCTATTTATGAGTTTGTCTCCCAGCAACTTCACTTTATTTTTACAACTTCCAATGATTTCTTAAACTCCTGGTCTCCCTCAAAGAGAGGTTAATTCCACTACATTCAGGAAAACTGCTAAGACCATCAGCTGCCTTGCTTCCTACTCCTGCTGGAACAGTCTGCCTTTTTTTTTTTTTTTTTACATGCACGTAAGAGCAAGATTCTCTAGTGGACTTTAATGTTTATAATATTTCTGAGAACATGATTGTCTGGGGATAAGGGCAGATTTTTCTTACTGAAAACTTACATCAAATTTTTTTCTTAAAGGTTCTCTACCACAGAGTTACAGAGAGCAGAAATATCTTCTGTGGCATCTTTGTTCATCAACCAGTATTTCCACCAATTCTAGGGCTGTGATTTCTCATTAGTGTGGGGTTATGTAAATAAATACTGAGAATTTTCCCTTTTATCTTGAGTACTGTCTCAATTCTGTTACCTATATTTTCTTTTCCCTGCTGTTAAAAATACCCACGTCTCTCTTGTCTTCAAGTAAGTACCAAGTAGTCTTCTCATGTTTTAAATGTATAATGCCATCTCATTAAGAAAGAAAAAGGCATCTTTATTTCTCTCTCAAGAGTAAGCTCATGGAATGCATATATACATTTTGTACCCATACATTTCTTTACTGTTCACCCTCCACACACCCAGCCCTTACTATCTGCCATTTGGCAGGAATCCCTTGTAGCATGGCCATCTTTTGTCTGTACCCAAAGTATTTTTTTGGTTCTGATTTTGTCTTTCAAAATATTAATCACATCTGAGCCAACATTGGTGGTAGCTGAGTTTCTTATTTATCCTCACATGTTACTGATTTCTTTCTCTCTTCTCACCATGAGGACCCCTGGCAGCCCTATGAAATGCAATCTCTGATGTGTCTTCAAGTTTTCTACCATGCCTAGGTGACTTGTAAGTCCATACATGCAGCTCTTACTGTAACAGACACAAGTCCAAAGAAACACACCATTATCAGAAACCTCACTATTTGGATATCTCAAAACTTTTGGCTGCAATGATGCAACCAAAGTAGATAAAAAAATGGTCAAATAACTGTTTCATATGAGTCAACCTAATAGTTATGTCCCTAGGCTTCCCAGGTGGCTCAGCAGGTAAAGAATCCACCTGTAGTGCAGGAGATGCAGGTTCAGTCCCTGGGTCAGGAAGATCCTCTGGAGGAGGGCATGGCAACTCACTCCAGTATTCCTGCCTGAAGAATCCCATGAACAGAGGAGCGTGGCAGGCTACAGTCCATGGGGTTGCAAAGAATCAGACACGACTGAAGCCACTGAACACACACACAATAGTTATGTCCCCAGACTGAAGTTATTGCTTTCTCCAAACCTTCATTTTCTCCAGCCAGCCTCTTACTCCAAGCTCTGGACAGTTGGTTGCCAGGTTAGTTATGTTGGAGACAAGAGTAGCTACACCCTCTTTTCTCTGCCTCTCTTGTTTCTTCTCCATTTCCCTTTATAGCTATTCTCTTGTATTTTCTTCCTAACCGTGTTATCCCTGGAGTGCCATAAGGAAGCTTGCATATCCCTTTGTACAATCTGATCTATCCCTAGGAGCACTGATTCTTAGGTAATATGGGTTTCTTTGGGCTTCCCAGGTGGCTCTAGTGGTAAAGAGTTTGCCTGCCAATGCAGGAGACGTGAGAGTTCCAGGTTCGATCCCTTGGTTGGGAAGATCCCCTGGGAAGTAGAGGGCATGGCAACCTACTCCAGTATTCTTGTCTGGAGAATCCCATGGACAGAGAAACCTGGCAGGTTCCGGTTCATAGGGTTGCACAGAATTGGACATGACTGAAGTGATCTCATGCGAAGAGTTGACTCATTGGAAAAGACTCTGATGCTGGGAGGGATTGGGGGCAGGAGGAGAAGGGGCGACAGAAGATGAGATGGCTGGATGGCATCACTGACTCGATGGACATGAGTCTGAGTGAACTCCGGGAATTGGTGATGGACAGGGAGGCCTGGCGTGCTGTGATTCATGGGGTCGCAAAGAGTCAGACACGACTGAGCGACTGAACTGAACTGAAGTGACTTAGCATGCAGGCATGCATGTGTTTGTTTATCATGACTTCTTTGGAGGGTCTTTTGTATCTCTTGTTTGAACTTAAAAAAATACTTGTGATTAGATACAAGGTTCTTTCTTGCACAGTTTTTCATCATGTAGCTCCTACTCTACCCTGGGTCTGTTATTTTAGTTTAATAAACTGCTGTTAAATTTCAGTAAGCTTCGATTTTCTCACCTGTAAATTTGGACTAATAATATTAATAGTCTCATAAGGTAGTTGTTGAAAGGAACTTAATACATATAGATGACTTAGAACAGTGCCTGGGATGTAGTAAGCTCTTATTAAAGGTTAATTATGCTGAAAAAAAAAAAAAAAACTGAGAAGATTCCTTATCATGTGATGGGGTCAAAGTTCTTTTGTTGTTTTCTTTATTTTTGTTAAATCAAAACCAAACCACACTGAGAATCCACAGCTTTTTAAGGAATCATGTTTAATTCTGGGTCTGTAATAAAGCTTTTGGTTCATTCTTACTTGTCTTGATTTAATTTCACTCTCCTTAACTATAGTGCTTTTTACTGATGGTTAAAAAAAATGTTAAAAAAAGTCATGTACTCTTTAGGAAGTATTTAATATCAAGTATTCCATTAAAGGGTTGCTATGAAGAAAATCTTTCGGTAAAGGTGATTCTCAAACTTTAATTCACTGAAATGGCCCAAGAAATATAGCAAGGGGATTTGTGCTGCGGTAATAATCTTTGAAGTCTAGTCGCCTGCTTTTAATTTTGCAGTAAGCGCCTAATCTCATTAGATTTCATACACTCAGTGTTTGCACTCGCACAAAAGCTGTCCAAACAAAGCCAAAATGTTGACACCACCGTCCTCTGATGGCATTTAGAATGAATATATTAAACACACTTGCACTAGCCTTGCATTAAGCTAAGAAATAAATTTTGAACTTTGAACTCAGCAGGATAAAAAAGCTTTACTTGATAGCTGAGCAATTGTGTGGTAGCATGGTATGGGGAATTCATTGTGTTGTTCGGAGAATCCAAACTGGCAAACATTCTCTACATACAGTAGGCACCGCACAAGTAAAGAATTAAAAGTAAGGAACAGTCTTCAAATCCTGTTGTTAGGGACCTAAATGGAAAGTAAAGTGGGCTGGTGGATTTGCTTTGAAATTCACTGAATAAACTTTGATTAAATTCACTTCAGAAAAGGACTCAAAATGAAAGACTGTCTTTTTAGTTGGTGTGCGAGAGTATGTCTTTATTCCATTCACCTTGCTAATTTACACATTTAGAAATTCTCTTTGAAAATCTGGCAATCTTATCTTTTTATTGAAGGTTTGGAAGCTGACGGTTATAAAGAGCGCTCAAATAATAAGAACTGTTTGTTCCTTTTCATAGAATGAAGATAGCAGCAAGGCTGGAATTGAGAATTAACTAAATCTAATGGCTGGGGGTATTTAATGGTTTCTAACGAGATAGTACCTAAAAGAAATAGATTTCCCCATAGAAATGTATACATGTTTATAAACCTGCATACCTGGAGTATGGCCATCAATTAAGAAGTGGGTGCCAGCAACCTTTGATCGAGGTAAATAGTTATTGTAAAGCCCACATATACAAATTTGTGCATGTTCCTTACTGAGAATCTCATAGCTGTCAGTCCAATTGCTTTCACTGTTGCTTGACATGTTTTGTCTTGGGTATTTGCTTTTGGCTTATATTAAGGGAATTTTGGGCTTCTCTTGTGGCTCAGCTGGTAAAGAATCTGCCTGCAGTGTGGGAGACTGGGTTCGATCCCTGGGTTGGGAAGATTCCCTGGAGAAGGGAAAGGCTACCCACTCCAGTATTCTGGCCTGGAGAGTTCCATGGACTGTATAGTCAGTCTATGGGGTTGAAAAGAGTCAGACACAACTTTCACTTTCAAGGGACTTTGAAAAGAAACACTATTCAAAATATATTACACCAGTGATTTTCAGAGCACCATTGAAGACATTATCTGTTGTATCTTACATCATCCTTATTATCAACACCATGGAAGAAAGTGTCTTTGGTCTTCGTGTCAAGAGTGGTAGTATTTTTTTTTTTTTAATGTCTGGCTTGTTTTTACTTTCTGATCATTGTGAACCTGTAACTAACTGATCACATTTCCATCTTCACTTTGGCTTCCAGGAAGCTTAGAGGTCTACTTGCTACCTAGTGCCAGCCATTAAAGGGCAGCAGAGCATGCGGTCTGTGAGTGCATGACTCTTGACTTTATTATTTGCCTATTCTTATTTTCCTTTTGTTCAAATTCATTCAACAGTCATTATCTTTTTCACCCCCCCAAGTTATGCAAAGCCACAAATCCTTTGTAGAAAGGGATATACATATACACACTCATAAATTCTTTGATTCATATATTCACAAATTCATAGTTATATGATTTCTCAAATGACAGCAAATTAGAAGCTGGAAATAAGGAGGTGCGGGATGATTGCTAGAGAAAGGACAGTAGGAATGTCAACTGATAATCTCTGTTGAGGACACGAGGAAGCTGTCAGAAGGGACAAGTGTGGGAACTCTAAAACAGCTTCCCAAGACTGTTCTAGAAAGGGCTGGAATAACCCACGTGTCTCTCCAATCCAATAATTGGTAATAGTTTCAATTCTGTACGTGTTGTTAATAAGATAAGATTATGTTATATTCCACATATTTTGTCTAATAAGGCAGTCTAATAACACTGCCTTTAGAAAGATGTACCTAAAAAAACTGGATCTCTTCCAAGGACCAAATTTCAGTTGAGAAAATTAACTCAGCCAAAAACCTTTTCTTCTCAGTGGGTTGAATTAAGGTCTTTTTATGAAATTACCAGGGTTTCCTAGGTGGCTCACTGGTAAAGAATCTGCCTGCCAATGCAGAAGATGTGGGTTTGATCCCTGAGTCCCCTGGAGAAGGAAATGGCAACCCATTCCAGTATTCTTGCCTGGGAAATCCCGTGGACAGAGGAGCCTGGTGGGCTACAGTCTACAGGGTCACAAAAGAGTTGGACATGATTTAGGGACTGAGACAACAGCAACAAAAAAATCACCACGTGCAAAACAACTATTTCATGACCAGGTTTAAAACGAGCACTTCATTTCTGAACAAACCACTCTAATAGCATATTCAAGAAACTGGTCTGCACTATGGCATCACCTGAACTGACCTGCCATCAAGGACAGCTTGGGCTAATCAAGAGTGAAATTAGGAGGATGACTCATCACCCATGAAGGGGAAGTTTAGTTCCAAGGGCTCAGTGGGAATTTGATTTAGATGGAAGCTGGATAATAGCAAGCTAATGTCTCTTTGGCTCAGTCACCTTTTCTTTTCACAAGATGCCAGAAGTTCCTTAGCTCCCTGGCCTACAGGAAAGGGGTGAGGTGGCGTGTGTTACAGTGAGAGACAAAGATATTTAATTCTGCTTTTAAATGAACAAAGGCAATAGAGCTATTACCTGAGCTAGCATGGCACAGTGTTTAAAAGGATGGACTCCTGCAGCAGCAGAATTCCTGGGTTTAAATCTTGGCTCTACTAGTTACTTGCTACGTGGTCTTAGATTTACTCAACTTCTCTGTGACTTTAAAATTTTGTGTCTCTGGCTTCAAAATGAGACTAGTGAAATCCCATACTGCAAAGGGTTGTTGTGAGATTTGTTGTAAGTGAAGTGCTTAAAACAGTATTGGACTATATTAAATATATTGTGTGTTATATAAATTCAGATATTAAAATGACTATTTGTTAATTATTAAATAATCCTAAATATTGCCTTTGAATTCAGAAGAAGGCAGAAGTTTATTTCACTTCTAAGGTAGAATAAATTGCCCCTTTCTCATAACATGACATTAATTCTTCTCTTCATAGTACATTTGCAAATTTTGTGAATGTCTTTATTTTATTCTGTTTACATGCCACTGAAAGCACTTGAAAAGACAGTGTAGTGTGGAGGCATGGATTTGACTTTTGGCAGAAATAGTTTTTGAGGCTATTAATAATTCTATGTAGCAAAAAAATAAATAAATAAATAAATTCCATGTAGCAAACCATAGATCTCATTTTTTAAAAGGTTTATTTTAAATGTGGCTTTAATCTCATTTAAAAGTTTACAGAACCACATTACAAAAATTTGTCTGTGCTTTACTCAGTTCAATCACATGAACAAAATATTCCACTGCTATGGAATAAACTATATGGTGTATTTCCATCCAGTCTCTTGTGTGTATGGGCGTGTGTGGGTATGTATATGTGTTAGTAACAGTAATTCTTAATTTTTTTCCTGCCATACTTAATGGACTTTCCTTACACATGCTCAAAATATTTCTATAAGCATTTCCTAACAGGTTGACTGTATTCTACCTCTTCACTGAAATAGACATAAAATCATTTGTAAATCTTAACATCTTAATTGATTACTTGCTAGTCAGTATCAACCAGATGGGCAAGTTTGTATTTTGTCTTTTCACCTATTTATTTTCACTTCAGTATTTTTATTTTAGAGATTGTTGTTTTGAAGGTATTTCAAGCATACACACACACACGTACACTCACACTAAAGAGGAACGTGTAATGAACCCTGCACACCTCTCATCCAGATTAAATAATTATCTGCTTTTGTCACACTTGTTTCATTTCTATTTTCTCTTTCTCTCAGGTGGAAGCATTTTAAAACAAATCCCAGACACTGATATTTTGCCATTCTGTCCATAAACATTTCAACATGGGTCTCTAAAATAAGCAATTTTTCATGGAACCACAGCAACTTTATCAAAATTAACAAAACTAACATCTAATACAGGCCATATTCAGATTTCCCCCCAATACTCAGGTCATTCTAAATTGGTTTGTTGGCTTCAGGATCTAACAAAATCCATACATTGCATATGGTTGAGTGTTTCTTAAATTTTTAAATCTAAAGCTGTGTCATCTAACATGGTAGCCACCAACCACAAATGGCTATTTAAATTTAAATTAAATGATGTTAAAAATTCAGATTGTAAGTCACTCTGGCCACCTTTCAGTGCTCAACAGTCATGCATATCTAGTGATTACTCTATAAGAACATTGCCATCTTTGCAGAAAGCTCTGTTGGACAGCAGGCTCTGGAAGAATAACCTATACTCTGCTTATACTCAAAGACTTCCCTGGTAGCTCAGTGAGTAAAGAATCCACCTGCAATGCAGGAGACCTGGTTTCAATTCCTGAGTGAGGAAGATCCTTTGGAGAAGGAAATGGCAACCCACCTAGTATTTTTGCCTGAAAAATCTCGTGGACAGAGTAGTCTAGTGGGTTACAGTGCATGGGGTTGCAAGAGTTGAACATGACTTAGCAGCTAAACCACCACTACCTGCCTACCCCCAGATCACTGAATTACTGAAGAAACTGGGTCAGTTGTCAGTAATTTTGAACTACCTGCTTATGGACAGTTTGCCTTCTCAGCTGAGTATTTCCTGTAAATTGGAAATCTTGTCTAAAAACTTGATTAAAGTTCAACAATTTGGGGTTGGGGGTAAGGAGTATTTCATACTTACTTCATAAGTACTTCATCGTTCTATATACTTTAATACCCATGATTTTATGATCACTTTTTTCCATTGAGTATATATACAATAATATTACACTTAAATTGTCTTTTATTATTGCATATTTAATGTTTCCATTTTGAACTTTATTTATAGTATTGTGTTAACTATTTCTATGAATAGAGATTTTTCTAATCCTAAGGTATTTCTTTAATATACATGACTAAGAAAGGAAATTCTCTATTAAAGCTAGTAGTAGTTTTATGATTCTTGATATATATTATTTAATTATTTTTCAAAAGGATTGTCCCAACTGATGCTGCCCCCAGTAATATATGGGTGCTAATTTTACCACATCCTCACCATCATTGAGTATTATCCTGGAAATGCTTATAGTTATTATTTTTTTAATTGTGCCCTGCAATTTGAATCTGTTTTTTTTCTCCAGTCCTTTTTATTCCCTCATGTCTTGGGCAGGCTCACAGCAAAGACACCCTTCTTCCAACAGGGTACAGTTTTTAACATCTTAGATTTGAAAGCAAGATACATCAGGAGACTTTGCCCTGGGCCCTTCCTGCCTAGATCCTTTGGGCTAATAATCCCTTTTCTCTCTTTATGATTCATTCTGAGCAGGCTTAGTGGTTAATCTCCTATTTCCAGTTTTATGCTCTGTTCCTCCCCCTCGCCTAGATCTGAAGCATCCTTTCCTTCAACAATTCAAATGTCTTGGCTATTCATTTTCCCCTTTGGTTCAGAAAGCTTTAGTTGTTGATTCTATTCCCTTGTCAGCAACAATTTTTATTCTTACGGGCTTAGTCAGGCTGTCTGCCCTGGCTTTCTTTATAAGTGTTTTTGTGTAGAATTTTTGCCTCCTAGGAAGCCCACTGTAGCATAACATAATTAAGTGACAATATATGAGGTGCCAGGGCTTTACAAGCAGTTAATGACTGGTCGGAAGATTTATAAAGCAAGAGGTGAAATCAAAGGGAACCAAACGCTCAAGCTCTCTCTAAATAAAAAAATAAAAAATTAATGTGGTTTAAATTGTTGTTTAACAGATATTTGAAAAGAACTACGTGAAGACATGCATATTAAGAAATCTTGAAATGCCATTGTGCTTCCACTAACGCAATTCCATCTGTGCCTTGTATTTCTTTTTCAACCTCCCATATTTGCCTGCCTCCCATAACCTTCTTCTTTAGCATTTGCTTTCCAGTCTACTGACCTCTGGCCCTTCTTTGATTCTTCATTGCTCCCTCTTACATTTTCAGTAAAAATAAAACAAGTGTGACTGAGGTCAGGATCTGACTCTTTATGTAAAGCTGTATATATATATATATACATGCAAGATGTGAATAAGTACAGAAACTGTCTATCATGGGAAAGTTAAAATTACAATGAGAAACTTCACTTTGGAATTTCCTGCCTGATCTGTCTCTTCAGTTCATGTTTTAATTCGATGTCCTTATTTGGCTCTAAATGAAAAGTTAGAGCTGAGATAGAAAAGAACAAATCAACAAACAAACAAAAAATACCTACATGTAACTTATTACAGCTGAGATGAAGACCACACAACAGCAGATAACTCTCAGAGGGTTGTACTGTGTTTACAAAATCTTATAACTCCCAGACTGTATGACCGAACACTTATAAAAATTCTGCTACACATGGACAAAGTGATTTTTGGATTCCTGAGAGCTGTATCCTGTGATACCCTTTCCAAATCTTATTTTCTATTTTTTCAGGACCTCAGAAATAAATATATGGGAAGTTCTGCTTAGAGAACATTATATACAGAAACAAATATCAATCCAAGAAAATAGCCCCAGCCCACCCCAAATAAACTTAAAGTGGTTGAACATGTTACACTAGGTTGAAGAAAAGGGTTTCATGGTTATATAATCATCTATTTTCTTCTAAAGGCATCATCTGGCACAAAATTATTAGTAGTAAATGCCTGGTAAGTGAATATAGAATCTGGGTTATTGGAAGAGGTACAACTCATTTATACTGTTCTAGCGTTCATCCTTTTGTACTTTTGATGATGAAATTTTAATCAACTCAGAAATGAAACTGAGTTTTTGAGAAAATTTCACATTTTCTTTTAGAAGGTTGGGAAAGACAAGCCTTTGACTGTTGGGTGAGGGAATTGGGGTCTGTGACTTTCAAAACTGTGATTAATTGTGTTTAGTGATTAATTGCCTGTTCTTGGCATAACCTCTGAGGCTTTTTATTGCTGTAAGGCTGTTTTCAAGATGGCATTCCAGCAGGCTCCATTTACCTTTCCTTTCCAAAAACTCCTGAGGATCTGTTGTGAAGGACCGGTAAGCCTGATTGCTAAGGACAGACGTGGGTCATTCTGGTGTTATCTTTGCAGATGTTTCTGCAGAAACAGGGACTCTGTTGCTAATTCTACTAGTGATTTACTAAAAAAAACAAAACAAAACAAAAAAAAACCCCAAAAAACAAAAAAAACCCACCCAAATCTGACTTTTCTAATATGTAAGTGGAGACACATCTGACCTTGGGGCAAGGTCTTACCTCATTCTAAGTGAGGATTTAGCTAGAGCCAAAAACATTAGGGTGTCTTTAGAAGGAGTTACCTTATTACAGACTACACGTTCTCCTTCTCACCATAGACATTCTGTGTACTGAAGACGTTGGGAAATTCCTCGAGAAGCAGAAACGCCTTTTAGTTAGTGTTGAGGATATTGACCGTTTCCTAGTATGAAACAGTCTGTGTTTTTGTTTTTCAGGTATTGAGTCATGGTAGTTTCCTCCTATTAAAACACTGCCTGGGACTTCCTTGGTGGTCCAGTGGTTAAGACTGCCCTGCTTCCACTATGAGGGGTGGGGGGGTTCAATCCCTGACCGGGAAAGATCCCTCATGCCTTGCAGTGCAGCCAAAAAAAAAAAAAGCAAACAGAATAAAAACCATTGGCTCATCAGTAGCATAAGGACAGCTGAGAACTGCCCCTTGCCCCCTAGACTGGATTGGACGGGGCAAGCGCAGGAGCTCAGTGGGACAGTGTCATGAGGGCACAGTCAAGGCAGCGGGCTGCCTAGACGTCAGTGTCATGATGCCACCTCCTTGGGAAATCCCAGAGACTCAGATGGGCATGAGCTCCGTGATGTTTGGGCATTCCAGGGGCAAGCATGGTCCAAATGTTCTCTCCATCTTTATTCTCCTGTTGAATACCTGGGTGGGGGTGGGGTCTCAGCTGCACCATGACGCTAGTGGGGAGTCGACTTCCGTCCGAGACCTTCTTCTGTGCTCCGTCGGCACCCGCTAACCTCTCATGGGCTCCTTTGCACTTTTGTTTATGACGCTCCTTATGGAGTTTGTTTCCCCAGCTTCCCTGGGAAGTTAGGCACACATTTCTTCTTTCTTTAGATTCCCCACACCCCGCCAAAGACTTGTCTGGGGTTTTCATGACCCCCTCTCCTGGACACACAGCATCGATATTTTCTGTCACAGAAATTCACCAGTGCTCTTCACTCACTGACCCAGGCTACAATCTTCAGATTCACACCCCCGAATCCTCTGTTCCACCCCATAGCAGTTGCATCAACTGCTCCAGTTTTCTTTATAAATTACATATCAGTATAATTGTTTCGTACAGTTCTCATTGTATGTAAGCTCCATGGAAGCAAATAACTTTTTAATTTATTCCTGTATCCCCAGAAGTACAGCTTATATACAAAAAAAATTGTTGAATGAATTCCTGAATGGATCTTCAATTGTTGAACTTAATAGTTTTTTCCTCTTTTATTGTACTTTGTGTGGACATCTTTGAAGCTTTTGCTTAGTACCCAATTTAGCTAAGTGTAAACTCCTAGAAAGAATTTATAAATTAAAATATGTTCATATTGAAAAAAATTGATGTATATTAACAAATTTCTTTCAAAAAGTTTACATCAAATTATACTTATATTAATACTATGTGGAAATGCTAATCATTCTAGTTTCTTGGCAATATTGGGCATGCCCCTTCAAAATTTTACCAATGTGTTGTTTGAAAAAAAAAGAATCTGATTATTTTCATTTTGGCTGATGTATTTCTGGTATTCTTAATTCAGAGTAAAATGTCCTGATTCTGTTGTTAGATTCTGGGTGAACTGGGATCATATCATTCACTACAGAATATAAGGGGGAACATCATTATTGCATATTAGTTAAAAAGATGATAAAAATGAAACAATTACTCCTCCCAAAATTGAACTTCACCACATCAGTTCTGGAGAGTGCCTCCAAGAGACCCTATACTTCTGTCTGTCTATGAGTTTTGGAAAAGCTTTTGTAAAACTTTATTCACTTAATCCCTCATGCTTTTTTAAAAAAATACTAATAAATAATAAAGATATATGTGTTTTACTGTAAGAAAGCTCCATATATGAGCACCTTAATGCTTCAATTTTGGAGAAAGAGAATAATTATCTTATAAAGAGTTCCTACACCTAATAACATGGATCTTAAGGGAAAGAAGAAGTTTATAGACAATGTTTTAATTGTAATGGATATAATGAGGTGAGCCTGGCCTTTGTGCTGAGTGTGGGAGCTCTCCTTCCTGGATAGTAAAAAAAAAAACACATAATTTGTTTTGTAATGGGACAGAGGCATTGTAAGGCATCCTCTTGAGTCTTGCTCTGCAGATTTATGTACTTTGGGCTAATGAATGTGTCCTTATAAACTAACGGACGATTTCCATTTTCTCTGCCTGTAGCTCATGAAAAGAAGTCCTCTGTCTCTAGCTCTATGAGCTTTCAAACCTTTGAAGCAGATGGTAACCTATCACTTTCCTCTCTGTGCTTTGCTGTTCTCTCTAAAAGTTTAAAAAGTAGCCACTTCAGCTAGTGTGGTAGGTATATATGTTTGTGTCTGTAAGATTTAGGTTGGAAAAACTGAAGAGTCCAAGCAAAAAAGACAGCATTTCAACCACATTTTATGGATTAAATGGTTTCTATGAATGACTGTACTGAAAACACCTAACCACTGTTGTGATGTTGGTTGCCTATAACAGTCAGACATTTTCCTGGTTTTATTTGACCAAGAAATAGTTCAGCATTCAATCAACTTTACCCAGCACCTGTTCATATATCGTCAAATTAATAGTTCTTGAAAGAAAGAGCAGGTCATGTAGCTCTCATTTACCTTTTTTGGTTCGTACATGGGTTTTCATGGACTGAAGTGGGAATACTGTGAACAAGGATTATCTCTTCAGGCTTAGGTGTAAACACTAGAGCTTACTATAATAACTTGGATCATGCACCATCCTAGGAGTAGGGGTTATTTCCTTGAGACACTCGAGTGGATGGATCAGTTGCCAAGCAACTGGCATTCTTATGGGGCCAGGCTGGGGAACAAAAGGGTGCCAGGTGGTCATACAGAGAAGGAAAATGACAAAGACACATGGAAAAATAAAGCCTCCATCTGGGAACTGTAGTGCATAACCATTTAGAAATTTGGAATATGTTCCCCCTTAATAATTCATTTCAACAGCTATTAATCAATGGTTACGTCTTTAATATCTATGCCTATCTCTCCATCCGTCCATTTATCCATCCTGGCAGACTGATTCTGAGATTACAAATTACAAGTAGTCAGTTGAATTATATATCTTTTTATTGACTACTTTGCCAGTAATTATTCTTCATAATTATTTTTCATTCATTCACATAATTTCTCCTGTTCTTTTCCACCCTCCAGTCTTGTACATTTTTACTTTTCATCTCCTTGTCACAGGCCTTCTCTTTCTTTTTTCTCAGGACTGATTTTATGGATGAGACCATTGCTTCACTGCTAATGGATACTTAGATACTTAACTAAGGTGGAAATACAGATTCCTATAGAAGATCGTCAGAGCAACCTCACATCTCCACACTGTAGCAAATTTCTTTTCTAGACACCTACGTGCTGAAACTTTACATTCTGCTGTCCGAGTGGAAAACAATGTTAACAGTCCAAAATGTCAGGAGTTACCATATGCAATCACCCAAGAAATCAGCTTCATATATTTTAAAATGTAAGTCACTTCTATTTGCTCAAATATACTATAAAAGCAAACTTTTTCTCATTTTAGAAACTGAAACTAAAGAAAAGTTATAAGTCCTTCTCTTTGTCAGATCTGCCAGGATTATATCACATTGCACTCCTCAGGCTTTACTTTTTTCTTTTTAATAAGTTAGGGCTGCTACATCAGGAATCCAGTTGTCCTCAAGAATTACAGGGGAAAAAAAGTCTAGTTTGGAGACTCATTTGAAGGAAGGAAGAAACTATTAGTTATTTAGTGCTGTCGTATGCCTTCATTGTGCTAGTCATTTCTTGATAGATTTAAAAACTTAATCTACAAAAATCTTTGTATTATGGATATTATCCACATTAAAAATATGTACTTAAGGTATGAAGAGGTTAAATAACTTGCACGAGACCACTCAGCTCCCGGGGTTTCTGCTGTGCTCCTGAGGAAGTGTTTCCTCTTGAGATGCAAGTAAACCAATAAAACAAGTTTAATGGGATGATATAGTGTGGGTGCTTGTTGGATTGGTAGTCCTTCTAAGATGGAGTGTGTGTGTGGGAGGGGGTGGCCAGGGTCGTGTCTGTAGCTGTTGAAAGGGGAGATGGGAATGTTCTGGACTGTTGAGATCCTATCTCACTTCTCCTTTGGTCTTGGTCGTCTGTTTACACTAAATTTAGCATTACCTCTTTTAACTTTTCCTTTCCACCAGACTTTAAATTGTTTTTTTTTTTTAATGTTTTTGGCTGCACCAGGTCTTAGTTGTGGCATGTGGGACCTAGTCCCCTGATCAGGGATGGAACCCAGGCCTCTGCATTGGGAGGTTGGAGTCTTAGCCCCTGGACCACCAGGCAGGTCCTAGACTATTATCCTTTCTAGCTTTTATTGCCCTTTAGCCACTGTCTGCCACAGTAGTGGCTGTGCTCCCTGTTTCACTAGAGCCTCTCGGCTGTCTGTTATCTTCATCTGTGTTCCACCCTCCCTGGCCTGCATGTGTGTTGGCTGTGAACAAGTCATGTCTGCAGCTCTCTTCAGAAGACTGCCACGAAACCCCCACTTCTGGAGAGCCACAAGTGCCCAGAAGTTTACACTGACCCTCTTACTCTTGCTAAGCAGAGATTGACTGATGCAGGAATATGAAAGACCAGCTCACTCGCCTCCCATGTGGACAACCCACTCTTAGAATTTTCACCTGTTAGATTAGTCCCAGGCTGGGATTTTGCCTGCAATTACACATTTCCTCCACTTCTTCCTTTTATTCATTCTACTTCTCCCAATCCCTTTGCAGTTCTTCCTAAGGGCACTTTTTACAATTTTTTTTTTTTAACAATTTTTAAAGGTTATTTTCCATTTCAGTTCAGTTCAGTTCAGTTACTCAGTCATGTCTGACTCTTAGCAACCCCATGAATCGCAGCATGCCAGGCCTCCCTGTCCATCACCCCAACTCTTGGAACCCACACAAACCCATGCCCATTGAGTTGGTGATGCCATCCAGCCATCTCATCCTCTGTCGACCCCTTCTCCTCCTGCCCCCAGTCCCTCCCATCATCAGGGTCTTTTCCAATGAGTCAGCTCTTTGCACCAGATGGCCAAAGTATTGGAGTTTCAGCTTCAGCATCAGTCCTTCCAATGAACACCCAGGACTGATCTCCTTTAGGATGGACTGGTTGGATCTCCTTGCAGTCCAAGGGACCCTCAAGAGTCTTCTCCAACACCACAGTTCAAAAGCATCAATTCTTCAGTGCTCAGCTTTCTTTATAGTCCAACTCTCACATCCATCCATGACCACTGGAAAAACCATAGCCTTGACTAGATGGACCTTTGTTGGCAAAGTAATGCCTCTGCTTTTGAATATGCTGTCTAGGTTGGTCATAACTTTCCTTCCAAGGAGTAAGCGTCTTTTAATTTCATGGCTGCAATCACCATCTGCAGTGATTTTGGAGCCCCCAAAAATAAAGTCTGACACTATTTCCACTGTTTCCCCATCCATTTGCCATGAAGTGATGGGACCGGATGCCATGATCTTAGTTTTCTGAATGTTGAGCTTTAAGCCAACTTTTTTACTCTCCTCTTTCACTTTCATCAAGAGGCTCTTTAGTTCCTCTTCACTTTCTGCCATAAGAGTGGTGTCATTTGCATATCTGAGGTTATTTATGTTTCTCCCGGCAATCTTGATTCCAGCTTGTGCTTCTTCCAGCCCAGCGTTTCTCATGATGTACTCTGCATAGAAGTTAAATAAGCAGAGTAACAATATACAGCCTTGACGTACTCATTTCTCTATTTGGAACCAGTCTGTTGTTCCATGTCCAGTTCTAACTGTTGCTTCCTGACCTGCATACAGATTTTTCAGGAGGCAGGTCAGGTGGTCTGGTATTCCCATCTCTTTCAGAATTTTCCACAGTTTATTGTGATCCACACAGTCAAAGGCTTTGGCATAGTCAATAAAGAGGAAATAGATGTTTTTTCTGGAACTCTCTTGTTTTTTCAATGATCTAGCAGATGTTGGCAATTTGATCTCTGATTCCTCTGCCTTTTCTAAAACCAGCTTGAACATCTGGAAGTTCACGGTTCACGTATTGCTGAAGCCTGGCTTGGAGAATTTTGAGCATTACTTTACTAGCATGTGAGATGAGTGCAATTGTGCAGTAGTTTGAGCATTCTTTGGCATTTTCCATTTACAGTTATTGTAACACATTGGGTATATTCCCTGTGTTTTACAAAGTATCTTTGAGCTTGCCTTACACCCACTAGATTGTGCTTCTCACTCCTCACCCCTTTATTGTCACCTTTCCCTAGTGGTAACCACTAGTTGTTCTCTATATCTGTGAGTCTGCTTCTTTTATGTTATGTTCACTAGTTTGTTGTAATTTTTAGATCCCACATGTAAGTGACATCTATATTTGTCTTTCTCTTTCTGACTTACCTCACTTGGTATGATAATCTCTGGGTTCCATTCTTGTTGCTGCCAATGGTGGTATTCATTTTCTTTTATGACTGAGTAATATTCCAATTCCATGTTAATATAATGGAATGTTACTCAGTCATAAAAGAGAATGAAATATTGCCATTTGAAGCAACAGGAATGGACCTAGAGATTATCATATATGATATCTATTAATGGAATATCCATAATATATATATATATGTATATATATGCATACACACTGTATCTTCTTTTTGTTTCTATTTTTTGGCCATGCTGTGTGGCATGTAGCATCTCAATTCCCTGACTAGGGAACAAACACATGTCCCAAGCAGTGGAAGCATGATATCTTCATCAGTGGACCACCAGGGAAGTCCCCACCACATCTTCTTTATCCATTTTTCTGTCGATGGGCATTTTGGTTGTTTCCACGTCTTGGCTATTGTAAATAGTACTGCTTTGAATACTGGGGTGCGTGTATATTTTCAAATTAGTGTTTTTGTTTTTTTCAGATATACATACCCAGGAGTGGAATCTGAGGACACTTTCTTAATAGGCTGTTTGCTCATGAATGTTTATTTCAGATTCTGGAGAAAACACACAGTTTAAAGAGCTGATGGCTAGAGGACCTGATCCAAATGACACGGTTCTTGGGAAAACTAAACACTCTCATGGTTTCTCTGTTAGAGTCTGGGAGAATAGAGGACAGGTGGTCAATGAAGTTTTGGCTTGGACCCATCTCAGATTGGGTCCAGTGGGCCTCTGAACTCACCTGGTAGTCATTTTCCAATTTCCTGACTGAATAATCATGGTGGACATATTTAGTGTCTGGCAGAATACTCACATTAGCTCCCTAGCCTGTGGAGTAAGAGCTATTGAAACAGGAAAGACCAAGGGGAGGTCAGTCAGGTCAAGATGCTAAATCAAAAATAATTCGGTCTCCCAACTCCTGTGTGAATGCAGTGATTAGCACCATCCTCAAAGACTTCAAACCCACCTAGATGGTCAACCCCATTATATCCTCATGTAATACATCATTTTACTTCTCACATAAATCAGATGAATCATGGCAGGTGACCATGGACTAGCAGAAATGTAACTTAGTGGTGTTCCCAACGTGGCTAGTCTGCTGCACGAGGTACTTTTACTAGAACAAATTACCATGGCTTCTCATTTGTGGTATGAGGCTGTTGAACAGGCAAGTGTGTTCTTTTCAATACCTGTTATGAATGAGAATCAGAAGCAGTTAGCCAGAGCAGATAATAGGATATAGTCACAGACTTTCCCTGGGACCAAGTTAACTCTCTTGTTCTGTTACAATGTAGCTTGAAGGGACCTTGATCTTCTGATCATTCCACAAAATATTAATATCACTTTGGCCCACTATATTGGTGACAGAATGTTAATCATACATAAACAAGAAATGGCAAGTACTTTGACTGCCCTGGTAAGACCCATGTATTCCAGAGATTGAGAGAAACTCTACAGAGATTCAGGAGCCTGTTATACCAGTAAAAGTCTTAAGGCTCCACTAGCCTGGGACATGCTAGATCTTGACTTCACAGCAAACGAAGCGCAGCATTGGGCCCATGTTCATGGAATTCATTGGTCTTACCATGTTCCTTGCCATCTTGTAGCAGTTGGTTTGAAGAATGATGAAATGGCTTTTTGAAGACTCTATTCCAGCATGAGCTAGGTGACAATACTTTTCAGGGCTGGGGCAAGGTCCCCTGGAAGGCCATATAAGCTCTGAATCAGTGTCCAGTATATGTTACTGTTTCTCTAGTAGGCAAGATTCATGGGTCCAGGAATCAATGAGTAGAAATGAGGGTGGTACCACTTCCTGTTATACCTAGTGACCTACTAGCGAAATTTTTGCTTCTTTTTTCTGCAACTTTATGCTCTGCTGGCCAGAGTGCTTAGTTCCTGAGAGAGGAATGATTCTAGCAGAAGACACAACAATGATTCCACTGAACTGTAAGTTAAGACTGCTGCCCAGCCACTCTGGGCTCCTGATGCCTCTGAATCAACAGGCAAAGAAGGGAGTTACTGTGCTGGCTGGGGGGCATCAATCCTGGTTACCAGAAGAAATTGGATGACCACTCTACAGTGAAGGTGAGGAAGAGCGTGTCTGGGATACAGGGGGTCCCTTAGAATTTCTCTCAGTAATCACATCATGCTTAGTGATTAAGGTCAATGGAAAACTACAGCAACCCAACCCAGGCAGGACTACCAATAGCCCAGATCCTTGAGGAATGATGGTTTGAGTCACCCTACTTGGTAAAGAACTACGATCAGCTCAGGTGGTTGCTGAAATCAAAAGGAATACAGAATGGATAGTGGAAGAAGGCAGTTATAAATACCAGCTGCAAGCATTGTTTTCTTTCTTCTCTTATTCCTTTATTATGTAATATGAGATGTATCAATTTAATATCACAGTATTTAAGTATTGTTAATTTTATATCATAACATTTCAGTTACGGGATATCAAGGAAATACTAAACATTACTCAAGGACTGCATGTCTTCTTCTAGCAAAGAGTTTAGTATGTTTTTGGTTGTATGCAGGAATGTGCAACTTGTCAGCAGGAGAAGCCTCTAACGTAATATGATGTGAGCCCCTAATATAGTACTATCCCTCAAGGAGACCAATCAACCACTTACTGGCAAGATATTTACATTGGACACGTAGTGTCATGGAGAGGGTAGTCATTTGTCATGATTAAGATTTGCATATATTTCCAGGTATGATATTCTTTCCTGTTTTCAAGTTACTTAGCTTTTCTGTTGTCTAAGGGTTCACAGAGTATCTGATTTATCAGTTTGATATCTGGCATGACATTTCTTTGAACCAAGGGGCCCACCTTACAGCAAAGGAGGTGTAGCAAAGAACGAATGACCATGGGCCCCATCCTACCACATACTACACCATCCATCACCCAGAAGCTGTGGCCTGATAAAGCTCTGGACTCGTCTCTTATACATACAACTAAGGCATCAGCTTTGAAATGATACTCTGTGAGTCTGAACCTCTGCCTTTCAGGATGCATTATGTACTTTGTAATGGTTAATTTTATGTGTCTGTTTGTCTAGGTCATGGTTCCAGATATTTAGTCAAACATTTTTCTGAATTCTTCTGTGAGGATGTTTTTGAATAAGATGAAAATTTAGATTGGTAGTTTTTTGAGTAAAGCAGATTGCTTTCCATGATATGGGTGGGCCTCATCCAGTCAGTTGAAGGCCTGGGTAGAACAACTCAGCCCTTTGAAAGATTCCAAATCAGTGGACTACATTAGACCCATTCTGTCTGAGTGGGTTCTTTTTTTTGATCATGTTCTTTTTTTCGATCACGGAGCCCTTTAAAAATCTGATGAAATTTACTAGCACACTAGATGTTCACACTAGTAAATTGTATAGATGAGCCATACATAGTTTATTTTGCATATAAATTCAGGGTGGATTCTAAGGGAAATCCTTCATTTATTTGCCATGCTAAAAACCCTTTTCTATATCTTCCTTCAGTAAAGGAGGATCTTGGTTTTGTTGTGGAAGCCAAAATGTGCATGAGAAAGCAACAGATGACATTAGTTAACAATGTAGGATCAAGCTTTGGACTAAGACATAAGCCTCCCCGCAAGTCACCCTGTTCAGTCTTCCAGAAGACTGAGAGATTTCACTACCAGAAATATTTCATTTGACTTTTAAGTAGTCACTGAGAGCCCCAAACATAATGAGGTTTACCATCAATGGAATACTTCCGGTTTGTTTAGTTTCAGAACTGTTTTCTTATCGAGCACATCATTCAGGGGAGGGGTTCTTAAACACTCGCTATCTGAAGATACTCCTTGATCTCTATTGTAATAACCTCTTAATTTTCTTTTTTATCATATTTGACACTAACAGCTGTATTGCTGGTTGATTTACTTGTATTTATTGACTGTCTCCCCATAGAATTTAAGCTCTGTCAAGGCAAAGACCTGGTTTATCTTGCCTATTACTGCATCTTTAGGGTATCATACAGAGCCGCACATAAGTTAGGGGCTGAGAAATATTTGTTAAATAAAGGAATATTATGTTTGCAGAGTTCATGGTAAGACTCATGGTTAAATGATTATCTTGAAAGAGTACTTAGGAAGAGATCCAGGCCATTAATTGTGTTTGTAACCAGTTCTTTTCTTGATGATGAAGAAGACTGTTGTGATGATGAAGATGATGACATCATATGATTTTCCTGCTGCTGTAGGGTAACTGAAGTGGGTTGGCCAGTGGGTAGACACGCTGAAGTGCAGCTTCAAACAGTATCCTTTAATCTATGACTGCTGGGAAGACCAGCCACAGATAATCCTGTCTGGGGGCCAGGATCTCAAGGGAGCAAACTATGGGCAAAGTCAGTTCTTTTTCTTTGTTTTGGCCACGCCATGTGGCATGCAGGATCTTTGTTCCTTTATTGGGGATTGAACTCCTGTCACCTGCAGTGGAAATGTGAAGTCCTAAGTACTGGACCACCAGGGAAGTCCCTCAAAGTCAGTTCTTAAAGAAAGAAAGGCCAAGTCACCAATGGCAACAGGAATTGCAATCAGTGGTCACAGTTGCTACAGTTGGATGGACTGGCATCTATTCCAGCTCAAAGCCCTGCTGTCTTCTCCCAGGCTCTCCAACTTGTCTTTACAACTGACCTACCTTGGAAAGCAGCTCTTCCAAAGGGGAAGACCATATGTCATCCATACTCATTTCTAGCTCTAGCTTATCAGGAAAGACATACAGAGACATTTATTGCAATTATCATTAATACCTTTTCCTGCATACTTTAACATTTATTTTGTAGAAGTTGAAGTTTGTATCATGTAAACAATCTTTTCACGTGTCCAATATTATATGGTGAATCTCAGCTTGTTATTTGTTGGCATGTTCATCTTGAGTGTTAGGAAATATGCATATTTTCTGCTATTTACAATTTTAAACAGAACCAAACTTGAATTAAAAAAAAATGTAGACATGTTTGTCAAGTCTGTCCTGCACTTTTGTAAGCAAATAAGTGCTCTTATGAGCACTCATACACAAAGAAAAGAAAAAAAAAGAAAGGAATTCAGCCTAGAACTTCTTGCTCCATTTTTCTGTGACTTGATAGTGTTTTCCCGGGTCCACATGTAGAACTGGGAAGTGGTGGCTAATTGTATCAGAGGCTAAGCTTGTGACTTGTATTCCTAGTTTCTCTAGAACCAAGATATCCAAAGGCGTGTTTGAAAGGACTTGTGTTTTCATGGTTTCTAGTCCAGTGTCTCAGTCACAGAGTATGGAGGAGTTTGGGTCCACTCCAAAAAGTGACTTCAAAGTTGAGAACCTCAAACCATGAGCTCCCATTTATACATAGTTATTTCTGTGGAAGAGGAGGCAAGTTCTTAAGATAATCTTGTTTGTGAGATAGACACAAGTATTTCTAGGACGTTTTTATAGCCAGCTCATGCAGTAATTAGCTTCGGCATTGGAGTATTCTAGAAATTGCTAAGCCGTGTTTACTACTAAGCAGTGATTAAATTTGGTGTAAAGGAAAGTGCGGCTGGTGTCCACTGTGCAGTTAAAAATAGAAGTGGGCACCAAGAGAAGACTTGCTCTGCCCTTTCTTTACCCACTGCATTTTCCTTTCCTCTTCCTCTACCCCAGAGCTCTAGTAATGGACTATCTTCCCATACTCAAAAGAGCTTCATTTGTAGTGATGCGATGGTGAACCCACAGTCTGTCATACAAAGTGAAGTGAGTCAGAAAGAGACAAACAACTGTTGTATATTAGCACATATATATGGAATTGAGGAAAATGATACAGATGAACCTATTTGTGGGACAGGAATGGAGACAAAGGCATAGAGAATAACTTGTGGATGCAGCGGGGGAAGGAGAGGGTGGAACAAATTGAGAGAGTAGAATTGACTACATACACTGCCGCTGTGCTGTGCTTAGTCACACAGTCATGTCCAACTCTCTGCAACCCCATGGACTGTAGCCCACCAGGCTCTTCTGTCCATGGGGATTCTCTAGGCAAGAATACTGGAGGCGGTTGCCATGCCCTCCTCTAGGGGATCTTCCCAATCCAGGGATCAAACTTAGGTCTCCCACATTGCAGGTGGATTCTTTACCAGCTGAGCTAACAACAGGGAAGCCCATATATACACTATCATGTATAAAATCGAAAGCTAATGGGAAGCTGCTGTATAACACAGGGAGCTCAGCCCAGTGCTCTGTGATGACCTAGAGGGGTGGGATGAGGGGTGGGATAGGAGGGAGGCTCAAGAGGGAGGGGATATATGTATACTTATAGCTGATCCTTGGAAGGAAAGTTATGACCAACCTAGATAGCATATTCTTTAATATGCAGGGACATTACTTTGCCAACAAAGGTCCGTCTAGTCAGGGCTATGGTTTTTCCAGTGGTCATGTACGGATGTGAGAGTTGGACTGTGAATAAAGCTGAGTGCCAAAGAATTGATGCTTTTGAACTGTGGTGTTGGAGAAGACTCTTGAGAGTCCCTTGGACTGCAAGGAGATCCAACCAGTCCATTCTAAAGGAGATCAACCCTGGGTGTTCATTGGAAGGACTGATGCTGAGGCTGAAACTCCAATACTTTGGCCACCTCATGGGAAGAGTTGACTCATTGGAAAAGACTCTGATGCTGGGAGGGATTGGGGGCAGGAGGAGAACGGAACGACAGAGGATGAGATGGCTGGATGGCATCACCGACTCGATGGACATGAGTTTGAGTAAAGTCTGAGAGTTGGTGATGGACAGGGAGGCCTGGCGTGCTGCTATTCATGGGGTCGCAAAGAGTTGGACACGACTGAGCGACTGAACTGAACTGATAGCTGATTCATGTTGATGTACATTAGAAACCAACACAACATTGTGAAGCGATTATACTTCAATGAAAAAAATAAATTAAAAAAAAAATACTCATTCGGAGTATAAAATTGTAGTAGGAATTTGGGGTTTGCTTTTCTTTTAGATTTAACTTGACTTACTAGGTTCAGCGTACTTCGTAATAGATCCCCGAAATCACAGGATCCAGAGGGCAAATTCCCCTGGGGGCAAGCGGCCTTGAGAGCTGATCGTTGCTGCTTGCCTGCTTGCTCCCTCCCTCTGCTCAGGTATTAGTTGTTCAGACAGTGGAGTTTGTGCCTGCTTCCCGGGTCCCTTGCTCCATGTTCAGTGATGCAAAGTCCCCAGCTCGGCCTGTCAGAACTTGATAGCTCTGTAAACATTGAAATCTCTGTTGCCATAACAGCAGGAAAAATAATATGGGATCCTGCATATAAATATAGTGGAGGCCTTGGGGAATAGGAGCATTCTAAATGCCTTGAAGCTCTGTCACGGCATAATCTCTTATAAATAAATGTCAGCGTCGTCCCTGAATGCAGACTGGATTTTTGCCTGCCTGTGGTGTTCAGGCTTCTAGACAATAGTTATGCTAAGGGATTATCTTTTAACATAGTGCAGTTATCTCCTTTGTTTGTTTTCTTTTTTCATTATTCGCATAAGCCAGGGGAAATGAAAAGCATCTTATTTCAGGCAAAAGGGCCTGTGAATGATTAACTCTGGTTCCATGCACTGGGACTCTGCATAGCAACCCCTTGGCTTACGACTAGTCGAAAGCTCAAGGCAGTAACAGCAACAGCCTAGGGACCTGAGACCAACACTCTCAATAGAAGGTGGTGAGGAACGGATTAGGTGTAAGCACTGTGTTATGAGGAGAGTTCTCTGTAGCTGGCTCATTTAATTTTGCATTGGTTTTATTGGACTTTTCTTGGTGGAGATGTGTGTTGCTGACCTTTCCTTTCACATGCACTCATGCTTTTTGGAGCACACTAGAGGCTCCAAGTGAAACTTGGCTCCGAGTACGACCTAATCTGGTTTATGCCTCCATAGTATATGTGTTTTCTCCCTAGTGCAAAACTGGGCTAACACTGGCTAAATGTTACATTAAAGAATGGAATTAACAGCTTCATCATGACCTTGAGTTTTAATTTTAGCTTAACAAAATTTTTGTTGGTAAATTTTGGCTCTCTTAGAATTAGATGTAGCGCAAAGTATTAGGAGAATGAAAGAGAAGCAGATGGTCTGATGACATGGTTCCAATGAAAAGGACATGAGTATACTAAGGACCCACACTGTGCAGATATAGGGATGCAATCAAAACCAATTTCGTATCTTTTTATGGACATTTGGTGTTTAAACATTTATATAACGGGGTCTATTTTCATGGAAAACAAGACCTGAGTTAAAAGAGTCACAAGAAAATGAAGTGTAAGCTATGGACCAAAGAAACATTGGAAAATTTAGGAAAATGCAGCATCATTATAATAGAGCCAAAATATTTAGGACACTTAAATTTAGGCTGCAAGTCAATCCAGATGTTTATTTATTAACGTTAATAATGTTTCCAGTCTTG